>NW_022145599.1:10320837-10630837 GCF_000002235.5 Strongylocentrotus purpuratus | reverse complement strand
TATAGGGTAGTCCCATATACATCTTTCTGTGTATAGTGCTTGTAACTTTACGAAGAATGGGCCAAATTTCTTTTCATTTTGATGATTCCAGAACCTTGCAGATGCCAGATGCTAGATGATCAACCTTTTCTGATCGATTCCACAACGTTTCTTTCACAATGCAATCGCATGACCATAACTGATCTTTACCTTTAATACAATTACAAATCATATTTGACTTGCTCTTTCTTCCTTTCCAAAACAAGTTACTTTTCATGTTTTGTTTTCTCTTCTACAATATGTATCCTGTGATTTGACTTTAAATTTCAGTCTGTGGTGATTGCGGTTGTTTTTTTCATTTGTACAAACTTTCCTATTGTTTAAAAGAGCCCTTGAGGGATAATTCATGGCCATGCATGCTAAGCCAAAGAAGACGAGACTGAATTGAATTTGCTTCGCAGACGTTCCAACCCTCGATGTTCAGAACGTGGCATAGCCGGGGACCCTCTCTCAATCTGAACATGGGAAGGGAGCGATTCTCCAAGCGACCTATCAATATTGAATTGCCCTGCCAATCGATTCTTCTTGAAATGTTGAGGACTGTCAAGACAATTAATTAGCCCCGATCGACTTGCCTGGGAGCTAGATGCCTGTTATTATTGTTGAGAGCTGGGTAGCTGTGCTAGGTCTTTCGAAAATATGGAAAACCACCTGGCAATTTTGCTTCCGAGTCTACCAGCTGGCTTGCTGCATGCGCCTTATACCATTAATATGATTATAAGTATGGCTAGTATTGTTAATGTTACCTTTTTTTTTGCCTTGTCATTACATTATATCCATCAAGAGGTGCCCCAATAGAATAAAGTAATCTGTATCTATGCAGACAGTGAACTAATTTCAGAGAATAAACTTTACTTATGTGTTTCTTTTCATACATTTTCTTCTCAAGAACCCCTATTTACCAACTTTAATTCACCCACTATGTATAGTGGCATCTCTGTCGATGGAATTCATTTTGCGTACATTAATAGTTGTAATGTCAGACAGACCTGGCAAGTTTTGGGATTGATTAGAGAAACTTATGCAAGCAGTATTCATAACATCAGTAAACAGTTATGTTGCAATTTATATGATGTGTGCATGTAGTGTTGTTTTTTCGTTGAAATTCACCTTCATGCTCTGTTATTGATTTTGTTGATTTTTACAGGGAACTTGAAATTGTGCTTTCGCTTGTAAATGAAAGTGTAATGTCATGTTGTTGTTTTGTTATGTAGGAGTGAGAAGCACGAGATGGAGTAGACTTTTATACCGATAGATGCTCAATTCTCATTTCACTTTTCATTTAATGTTCACAGGTTTGCAGCAGTGACTTGCAACGTGACATACCAGGGAGATTTGTATATGATAGGAGAGCTTGAACTGTTTCGAAAAGCAACTATAGAGGGCGTATTCTAACCGGTTCTATCGGACACCACCACTACTCATCAAAGCTGGGGATCCGCAACGGGATGAGGAGTGGGAACAACAACAAGGGGGAGACGACCTCCAACCGGGGGAGTCGGTCGCCACGGTTACGAGGTGCCCACGAGAGATGGCTCATCGCGCTCAAGAAGGTACTGGGGAAGAATCGGAGGCTGCTCCAGGAAGTGAGCGACACCAATCTTTCAGTGACCACAGGTTAGTTCAAAGGAAACCTGCCTATAAAGGCCACTCCTAGTGTAAAATGCATAGATGGATGGTTTTTATAGCCAGGTTGCTGTTCTATGAGGGACTACATGCCTATAGAGACCATTCCAGTGTAAATGCACATGAGAATGATACAGGCAGGTGGCTGTTTTCTGAGATGGTTCTTTCAGTTGATGTAGTGCAAAAAATTGACAGTCACATGTAAGCAAGTCATGATAATGATTTAGTGTTAATCAACCAAAATTTGGCCAAGTACTGCAAATTGCTTGCCAAACAGATGCTATTTATGGGTTCAGTTTTTATTTCTTTGGCAATGACAGTCATTAATCTGTCATAGAAAAGGATCATCATCAAGGATACTGGAAAAAAAAATTAAATGAACTTCTGGGTAAACATAGCCTTACATCCAAAATTGTTGTTATCATTTTTTACTTTCAGCTTGATTGCAAATCAGTACCTTTGTACCATGTTATTACTACCTTTAAGCCCAAGATATCTTAGGCCCAAATGCATGGGAAATGAATAGTGAAAAGGGAAATGCATAGTGAAAGGAAATTGAATCACCTCCAATGACTTACCAGTAACTGACAACCACGTCATTTGAATTCAGAGATTTCAGCAAATGAAAATGTAAGTTCTGTAGCATCAGGACAGGCAACACAAATTTTGAGACACTCATAGGGATATTTTGAAAGCCAAATTAAAAATCCCAGAAGTTGTAATTAACCATAATTAGAATTGACTATCACTTCATTTTCTGTGTATCTTGCAAAAAACACTCAATGTGAGATCTTCAAGCACATGCCAACATTTCTTTATTTTTAGTAACAAGAAACTTCCCCTGCTTTTCCTTTGATATCACTTCCATTCCTGATATTAATCATATTGAATTAAGATATTGCCATGGAAATGAAAACAAATATACATGCATTTGACTGAATACTATTTTCCATTTGTTATTTTGTTGCCATGGCAATATATATTTATATATGTGATATTATTGGATTATTGTGAATTTGTTAGGATATTAGATCATTCAGTTTGAATTATCCATATAAGCAAGTTGATACAGTTTGAATAATTCATTCAGTTTAAATCTTCTGATGTGTGATTTTATTGTAACTATTCAGTAATGTTTTAGATTATTTACTTATATGTTGTATATTATGCTTTAATAATGTGTTTTATTTGCAGGCATGTGTTTGAAGAATGTTGTTATATGATGGAAGGATAAATCAATGAATGATTACATTAATGTGTGGATGGGTGGATTGATGGAGGGATGGACGAATGAATGAATTGATGGATGGATGAAATTATTGATTGGTGGATAGTTGGATGAATAGATAGATGGATGAAAGAAGTGATGCATAGATAGATGGATGGATAGATGAATAGTCAAATGGATGGATGGATAGATAGATGGATGGAAGAATTGATTGATGAATCAACTGCTTGATTATTGAATTAAGTAATGATTTGGTTAATGGTATGGTTGATGACATGATTAGTTAGTTGATTGATGTAATTAGGACTTGCCAGCATGCATGCTTCATGATGAGTTTGACAGACTGCATGAATGGTGCATAGATTTTATCATGTGGAATACAAATATATCTATCTTAATTCATTATATCAATATTCATCAGACAATAAGAATGAAAACAAAAATTATTAAGACCACATTGCAAACTTATATATTTGAGACTATATTTTAAACCTTTAAACAGAACCATTGTTTTCAGGTGAAATTGTACCCCAAAAGATCTATGAACCTTTCTTTCTAATGTCTTTTATAATGTAAAGTTTGAAGTAAAATGAACATTGTTTCCTGCTTTTCTGTGGTAAAAGAGAATTGGAACAGGCAACACCAATGCAAACTGCAAGAACAAAAAACCTTCACACAAAAAACAGAAAAAATATAGATATACACTTTCAAACATTACAACAAAAACAGTTCCATCGCTAGATGTGGAATAGTATATCAAAATACACCTGCGAAAACACGTGCTGACAACAAAACAGGTTTCATTTTCACACATCATAAACCAAGCAAGTATATAAATCAATATATATCAGAGTGGGTAGAAACAAAAAAGTGAGAGATATATGGAACAGAAGTATATTTTATGACGGCACACAGTATTATTTACCAGACACTTGTGAATCTGTGTTGATGACCATAATATTTGTTTTGGGTAATAACGCAGAGCCAGGTTGCAAGTGAAATCAATGATTCTGAAGAGGGTTGTGAGGTGAAACTTCTATCTACATGATGCATCTCCCCTTCCCCTCCCCCATGGAAATATTACTTCTAAAAAGCGGAGAATTTCTGCCCGATCGATTCATGAATTGATGGAGCAGTGGATCAATATGAGATGCTGTATGAGAGTTGTTGACGAAAGTGAAATTAACATTTTTTATTTCTTTCTTTTGTGATGGGATTTTTGATACATGTGAAAAACTGTTTCTTACAAAGTTCTTGGAAGTGATAAGCATGAAGTTTCCTTTTAAAGAGGCTATAACTTGGCCTACTTTTTCCAAAACATATTGTGATAGACTATAGAGATGTGTTGTAAAGGAGAGATTCCTTTTCTACTTTCCAATTGTGATGTATACTAAATAGAGGGTATTATTGGAGGCACAGATATAGCTTATTCTTGTTGGAAAGTACTCTTCTATGGAAAATATAAAATGAAATATTTTACTGAAAGTTTGTGTCGACATTTAGAGAAGGACCACCTCATGTTGCATGAGGTAAAATGTTGAAACTACTTTTGTTCCGAAACCTCAGCAGACAGCGCTGTAGGGTGGGTGCTCTATTTTTTATTGGGAAGTAAGTTTTTAAAAGGTCGTTCAGAGGACATGGATATCCCGTGATCGAAGAAACACGACGGGACCCTGGATGACTCCCTTATGATACAACATTGAGGGCGATCGTTGATGAACTCGGAGGGATTCACCGACAGCAGCACAACAATGACACAACCAAAATAGACCCCTTAATCCTACCCTCCAAAATAGACACAAACAAACCCCAAAATAGTCCCCAATCAGTCATTCAGCTGATCAACTTTGTAAAAGAGAGGAATATTTATAGCGCTGTCCCGAAAGATAGGGATTGGATGTTGCGTAGAGTAATCCAGGATGAGTGTGTAGATCATCGAAGATCTGATTATTTTGAGGTGTATATTTCCAGTCTATATCCTGCTGCCGAGAAAGTGGGATAGGGTATCAAAGGGATCGAGGATTAGAGAGAGGTCTAGTGACAAAGACAATGAGGAGTAGAGAGAGAGAGAGAGGGGAGGGCAAGAGAAAAAGAGAAAGAGAGAGAGATGGTGAGAGAGAGAGAAAGGGGGCAAGAGAAATAGAGAGAGGGCGAAGGGGTGGGAAGAGAGAGAGAGGGGGAGAAGGAGAGGAAGGGGTGGGAAGAGAGAGAGAGGGAGGGAGAGAGAGAGAGAGAGAGAGAGAGAGAGAAAGAGAAAGAGATGGACGGAAAGAAAAAAGGATGTTATTATCAGAGTGGAAGAGATGTACAAGAGACGGGACGTAAATGAGATTAAGGTATATCAAGTAGTAAGAGAGGCAGAGAAAGGCACAGGGATTGAAAGAGAGATGTAATATCAGAGAGGAAGTCAGAGAGAGAGAGAGGGGGGGGGGGCAGGGAATAGAGGAAAGAGGTGAAGTATCAAAGAGAAAGAGAGGCAGAGAGAGAAATAGGAATACACGACTATTGCGGAAAATGAGAGAGATGAAAACAACACCATTGGGACAAAGAGACACAGGTATAAAATAAAAAGTGACAGATATGAAGAGTTAAAGAAAAGGCTAAGAGGAAAAAAAAGTGATAGAGAGAAGAGAAACAGAGGGGTACATGTATACCGAGAAACCGTTTACGAGAGAGTAAACATGAAAGAGATAAAAGAGCGCATCTACGTCACCACCTGTTTGTTTACTATCGTTGGTGACGGTATGTTTACCAGACAGAAATCTTACGCTTTGAATACTTGCATGAGGACACACTTCAGGCCAGTAGAGCAACGTCTTCAAGTGCTCATATTTATGGAAGCACGGACACAAATCATAAGATGATGGAAATATATTGCCAGCGCATGTCGAAATGTGGCACAATATATATGGCTCTCAGGAATCATTGACCCGATTGCTCATTTGTTATACACTGTTGTTAAAATTATAAATTTCACTCTGATCACATGAGATTTTCCAATTACCAAGCACTTAATATTTGAATATTTATGGGGATTTGAAGTAATATTATTGACATTTTAAATAATTTAAATAAGCAATAATGAACTTGTTTCCTTCAGGAGATGAAGTACAAATTCAATGTACAATATCCCTCTGATATGCTCATGTCGCTGCAGTCCAGGGGGTACCAGATAAAGTAAGTAAAGTGCTAAATGATTTTAAAAGACATGGTGATTTAAGAAGCTGATATATATGGTTTAGGAAAAGCCCTCTGAAACTGCTTCTCAGCTCTTGTTTAAAAGAAAAAGTGCAGTGTCTCTAGTTGCGGAGGGAGAAACTATACAAGCTGTAGTACAGCACTTTGAGAGTTGAATAGAACTGCAATTTCCCAACACTAGATGGCGCTACTTTGTTGAAGCAACTATGAGCATGGAGTGACATCTATAACAACTGTAGAAAGTTCAGCTTTTAATTGTGTACAATGATCCCGCATTATGTTATTGGCCAACCTGTCGTGTTTGGGCCATAGATTATTTTAGTTTCCTCATCCATAGTGGAGGATCCAATGGAGGGGGAGTTGTCTTTTTAATTAAAATGAACACTTTTGTTATTTTTTTCATTTTTTGGAGGGGTAACATTTCTGATTTAAAATTTTGCTGTATGTATCATATGAAATGTGACTGTTCATTTACAGCTTATATTAGATAATTTTTTTAAAGTACAGATTAACCAAAATTCCATTATTCATATAAAAAGTAGTATTCGATTTCCTAATTATTTTTACCACCACCACTTCCGATTCTATCTATGGTTGCCAAAATATATTTTTGTAATACTTTTGATATCTATTTATTAAAATCATCCTCCTCATCATCATCATTATTCTTGGAAGTTGTCTTCTTTTTATTATCCTTCATCACATATATATCTTTTTTTTCATGCTAAGATGGAGCACATACAACCACTTTCCTCCTTCATCCGCTACGGAAACAGCATCATTATGCTACAACGATATTTTTTTTAACATCTTCATCTTCAAACCACTCTTATCATATCCCACCATGAAACTTTAATGTGTTTGGTTGCATGATTGCATTCAGCGATAGAATTCATGTTTGAATAAAGATATCATTGCTTGTAGTCCATTTCTGACCAAATGGTCAGTATTCATCGGTTAAATGCCTGATTGAACCTACTGATCATAGTAATGGTCCGCTGAACACCACCGCTCACCGTAGCAACCCCCCTCTCTCTCTCTCTCTTTCTCTCTCTCTCTTTCTCTCTCTCTTTCTCTCTTTCTCTCTCTCTCTCTCTTTCTCTCCCTCCCTCTCTCTCTTTCTCTCTGTCTCTCTCCCTCCCTCCCTCTCTCCCTCCCTCCCTCTCTCCTCTCTCCCTCTCTCCTCTCTCCCTCTCTCTCTCCTCTCTCTCTCTCTCTCTCCCTCCCTCCCTCTCTCTCTTTCTCCCTCTCTCCTCCGGCCGTGCTGGATAAATGACACAGACATAATTTCATCCAATGAAAACGGGGGCATGCTTGACTTGCTCAACCCATCTCTTTATTAAACCCACGTAAAAAGATCACGGAGAGGATTTTAAAAATAACCGCTCCTTTTATTTTAGAACCCAGCGCTTGATCAGCTCTCGATGAAAACGGTCGGACGGCTTTCGTAACGAGCGATAGATGACGCTACAGGACGATGCTCTCTACCACTTGAGCGTAAATGGTTTGTTTTGGGTGATGGATTGGGGGAAAGAGGCGCCTCACGATGAAAAGCCGAAAGCGCAGTAGAGCAACACTCATGGGTCGTGCGTTCCATCTTCTCTCATCCTCTGTCTCCCTGTCTCCAGTAACAACCCCCCCCCCCCCTCCCGATCTATACCATAACCCCTGTTGGATGCCTTGTGCCGAGCTGTACGGTTTCACTTTACAGGCCTTAACTATTCAAGGATCCATAGACTTGAAGTGGTTGCTTCTTGAACAGTTTATACTCTCAGTAGATTGCTGGCTAGGGACACAAGAGATTTTTCTTTGGGGCCTTCTTTCCCATTCCCTTTTCCCATTTTGCAATTGACGGTTGGATTTTTTTTTAAAGCTTGTGATCTATAACTAGGAAGCAAACAACGGCTGATCAAGGTTAAAACTGTTCGTTTTAATTGATACATGGATCTTTCACTAGTAAAACGAATGCTGATTGTAGAGATGTTTTAATTATTCATCATCTTCAACTAACCTTGTAAACATACGGCTGCTTCGATAGAGCAATTGATTGCAATATCCATTTGCATGACTTCCAACTTGATTTTTATTTTAAATGTTGAGCGAGTTTGTTGTGAAATTCTGATGTCCTGGGGATGACGACACATGTTACCAAAACTTATCACCCTTTGTGCTGGAATCTTTTCACCATGTTACATTTTTTATGTGCTTTAAATGCCTGCTGTCATTGATGCATTGCTATGGTGATCACATTCATTAATGTTTTAATCACCCCATTATGAAAATGAGGATTTTGGGAGTGGCAGCAGTGGACAAAAAATTATTGCAGCATGACGATGGAATGGCTACTGTGACGTGGACAAAAGCATCTTTCGACTCATTCTCTGTTTATTAAGTGGATGCATGCACGAAACAGGACAAGTAAACTCCATTTTTAAGTTGATTAGATCGTGTGAAGTGTCTCATCGATAGGAACGGCACAGAAAACTGATACTGAAGACCATCAATCAATGTCAAGTATGTACATTATGTTGCCAGTCGTCTCCGCATCATCATGTTTATATAACCACACCAAGGCGTGGCCGATAACTGTTCCTGAAAATGAGAAGATATAATGACTGAACTAAACATGTTTAACCTGCGGCATATTGGATAGTTGTGATTACACATTTGGAATATGATGTCTGGCATGTGCTCTTGATATTTTCCTTTCTCTTTCGTTACAATTTACCTGAACAACTAAAAGAACACCACTTGTTATTGAAGGAATTGCTTGCAGAGAACAGGAGGCTGGTATATTGATCTTGTATTTAATGTTTCTTCAGGATCTCATTGATGTTATCCTCCTAGAAAACCTGTAACCGAAAAACTTCAACCGAAACATGGTCGCTCTGCAATTCAGGTTATATATCTCACTTGTGTAAAGGTGTTGCAGTAGCATATGATTAATTTGGAATTGAAGTCATCTTCTAGTATCACGTTTGGTGAATTTCAGTAATTTCATAGTGAGCATCTTTGGATTGTGATCACTTGTGCTTTCATATGGTTCTGTTATCTTGCCAAACTTTCAATGCCGGAGCATTATAACTTGCACCCAGCCTTTTCAGACTGTGGCTGGCTCGCTCCGAGGCACGTCGAGATGAGCTTTCGCAAAAAGAAACCCAAGAAACATATCCCTCCGGCTATCATGATAGCACCGTGTAAGTATCCTAGTTCAGGGACCTGTTTCACAAAGCCTTTTTTTCAATGACAAATGACTAAAATCAGTGACAAATCTGCTGATAACCAATCAGAAGCGAGGACTTCAGTAGCTTATAACAAAAACTGTCATTTGTCACTGATGACAAGTTTTGTGAAACAACCGCCCCAGGTAGATGCTACTTCTCCCTGGATAATGCAAGGAATTGGTGACATGTCACAGAGATAAGGATGAGTAAAGCTATACAAGTGGCCCCTCCTGTCGTTTATGTGGTAATGGTATTGGATGTCAAGAGTTTCTCACCAATTAAAGGGGCCAGTCACACAACAACATTAAAAGGAAAAGAAAAAACTCTTAAAGATCTGTAAATGTTGAATAAGTATTGGATGTGACAAAACATGTTCTGAAGGCTCATCAAATTAACGTAAATCTGTGAGCAACAACAATATCCAATACTTAATTACATAGACATATTTTATAGTTGAATTATCATCATGGTTATTTTTTATATATGACAGTGTGGCTTTAAAGACATATCTTTCTATTCTGTAGGATCAGAAAGAAGTTAATACCTACATTGACTCATTCAAAGAAACAGTAGGTAACATATTACTTGATATTTCTAGATTTTGTTCTTTTTTTTTGTTATGTTTCATCACTTTCATCTATACACATTAAGTGTTTGTAATGAATTAAAATGGGTTCCTTCTGTTATTAAAAAAGCAACCAACTAATAGATACTCCTTGTTTTCTTGAAGTTTTTCTTGACTTTTTTCAACATTTCAAAAGATATGATCTTCATTCTTATCTGCTACTCCAATCACAATTGACAAAGTTTGGTGTGGCCAGCATTAATTAGGGTGTGCAGGAATGCCTCATTTTCATGATTGTCATGCATGGTCTCTGTCTCGACTCATGCAGCAAACTAGAGATTAATGAGTTTCTCTGATGTATCTATATACAGACAACTTTAAAGAGTACCAATTGCCTAAAAAAATGATTTGTGTACAGCTAGAATGTATGAATTCAAATCGGCTTTGTTGGGGTGGGTTGGGGAGGGGGGCTAAGAGATAAAGAGTATGAAGAAAATAAAGAATAACATAAAATTGCAGCCTTGGAACTCAAGTCTGATCCGGGTGTCATTATGAGAACACGTATTGGTGTGTCTATTAATTAGTCTACTCATAAATAAGTTGCCATTATGTTAATTGAGAGTGCTTTGAAACTTGCAATATCCCTTTACAGGAGTAATATTTGATGCTTATATGTTGAAAATAATATTACAACATGTAACTGCTAACAAACAAAACAAAATAATTCTTAATGATCGGTACACTTTAATTCTAGGGGTATCCCCGCCATTCGTCGGCCGATAATTTCTCCCGAACTTGATAAAGAAGAAGCTGGTCGACTGTTTGAGAACGGAACCTAATCCTCACTCAGTCGCCTCGCGTCCACATGACTAGCCTTGTGTGAAATTAAAAAGTCAATACGGGAGTAGACAGGATGGGGGACTTGGCGTCCATTTTGAACTTGGAGAGTAATGGACTTCAACTTCACACTTGTTAGAACATCGTGAAATAAAAATTCCTCTCGATCAATCGAGTCTTATATTATCATTAAAGTACAGCATCAATCAGTCTGAGATATTTAGCTGGAGAGCAGTTTTGACATTGAAATATATTTATGTTGCAGAGTGCGGAAAGGAGCGAGCTCATGTAGCATTGATTTTAAAATGCGCTTTGATTTATAGACCCCTGAGCTGCATCAGAGTAATCAGGATTTGAGACACAAAACTGCAATGTTAAATAAAAATTTAACTTTTATTTGTTGAAATGTTTTTAATTCACTGTATCCTTGAATTTTTCTTCTTTTTTAATCTTCAAAATATTTATACTCAAAGAATTTACAAAAGTAAGAAGGAATTAAGCTACCAATCTGTATTGCTATAAGTTACGAAAGTGTATCTTTATGAGGGAAGCAGAAAGAATTGGTATAAAGTGGATGATTTTCAACTATATCATTGAAGATCTATCATGCACTCCTTCAATATTGCTTTCATATAATATTTCTTTTCAAAGAATGCCGTCTGTTCCTGAGACTATTTAAGGTCAATTTTTTGTCAGTTTAAGAAATTTTCCCAGACGTCTATGTAATTATGAGTCTGGAGAAGAGTAATGAGGATAATTATAGCAATCTAATGATATGATTCATCAAATGCCCCCATTACCAGCCAGGCTTTCTCCATGGGATCACTTAACCCCATTTTTTCACCATATATTCTCATTTTGAAATTTTATATCCTCATTCTATTTTGTTTCAGTATGCTAGCTTTTGAAATTGGGGTTAACAAGTATGGTGACTGGCTTGATTTTTACATCTGATTACTTATAATTTGAAGCTTAAAAAAAAAGGGGCAAAGTAGTAGGGACAATACAATTTAAAAAAGAATTATCAAGTGTTTTTATAGAAATGGATTGAAGCTCATGTGCCAACCAATTGTCATATCTTCTTTGAAATTGAAATATATGACTATCTGCAATCTTTGTGGATATCTTTGATTGCCAACAAGTTTTCCTTGATTCACAATGGATATGTGTAGAATGTTGCAATCAAGTTGCGATCAGCTGCAAGTTACAGTCAAATATGATTATCCTTTATTTTCATTGGACATACTTAGAATGATGCTATCAAATGCAAGTAACAATTAAATGTGAATGTTCCTGATTCTCAGAAATAATTAGAAGGTTACATAAAGCTGCAATCGCATGCAAGTTTCAAATTTAATCCAATATAATTTGCCTAGATTCTCAATAGATGTATTTGGAACATTGTGTTCATTAAACATACTATGATTGCAACATTTATGCGACCTGGACCGACATGCAGTGGGTCGATTTCTAATTCTTTGTGCTGTAGTTGGTATTCAGTTTGTGTCCATCAGGCCTGATCAATGCTAATAACATTCGTTGATGCTCCATTTGCGATCTCACCCTTTCCGATGCCCCATTTGATCTGCGACCGAGTTCTTCTATTCATCAATGATTCACAAAGTGAACACTTAATGTGTTAAATAGTTACGATGACCTGCGATAAATCAAATGTCAGCGGGCACTGGGAGAGTTCGGTTGTTCAAATGCGTGTAATTAATGACTTCAAGGAGGTAATGATCGATGGATCATATTGTCTGTTTGGTCCAGAACGACTTTAACTCCTGTACTTTATCACATTGTGAACAAACACCCTTCTGGCGCTGACAAAACGATACGTAATTGTGTCTGGTATTCCTGCGTGAGAAAATAGAGAAAAAAGAGAAAAGAGATCGAAAAGGAGAATACCGTATTACATGTCTATTGTTTCTAGCCGAACATATGTCATCAAAAGAAGAAGGACATCACATAAGAGAAAGAACTGCAAGGTGATGAAAAAGTTTGATTAAAATTGAATGAGTTAGCATCACACATCACTGGCGATTGTTTATCATATTTAGAGAAACCAATGTTATTCCAGTACTACCTACCAAATTTTCTCAGACATATAATTAATTCTAAATCCTTCATGAATAATTCTCCAGCGCTGGGCAATGACCCAATTTGATGGGGATAATTTTAGCGATCAAATCTACCGGGAGAGGATTTTTTTTTTTCTTGGTCTTAGAAATTGGTTTATTTATACGTGCCTCCGTCACAACTCACAACCATCATTAAGAAATGAATATTTCATGACCTTAACTTCGGTCACGCTGTGACGTGTCTGGCTTCATACACCAATTAAAAGAAGAGTTCAAATTAGTTGATACAGTGATTAATGATTTTTATTTATCAGTCACACATCTATTCAATATTTTTCATAATTATGTGCTGTTTCTTTCACCGACTCAGAATTGTCTTCAACTTTTAAAAGCAGATTCGCTAATGAGAGTTTGATGAAGGCTTGTGCAATTTTCAAGAACGGTGGCTATATATACAGCTGTTGCATTGGCCCGTCAGGCTTTAATGTCTAATTATGGCATCAGTAATTGTCGATAAGCACTTTAGCCGTTAGCCAAGATGGTGAAGAGTCATTGTGAAGAAGGTTACGACTCACAAGGGAAATAGAGATGCTTTTGATAAATGTTCTTGCGCATTATTGTGAAGCTCCTATGACATCATTTTAATGGTAGGTTGAACATTTTTATAGCATTTCTTGCCTTTAATTAGAAGAACAGTAACAGAGAAAGTGTGGTCTTTTGAGGTTATTGGATTGGGTCTGTATAAGTGGCATTTATTCTCAGTTAGCCTTAATGCTTTTTTAACAGATATGAAAATTTTAGTCCTCATCATACGGGGTATTTATGAATGAAAAATTTTACGTTTTGATATCAGCAGAGCATTAGAAATGAATTATTCAGAGAAACAATACCAGAAACTGAATTAAGAACCACTTGACCGAGGTATTCAACGGCTTGCTGTTTATTTATTCCTTTGCCCACTCTCAAATCACGCATCACTAGCAAGGACAGAGCATAACGCCTGTTTGGAGTCGAAAGGCCGGGCGTTAACTCTGTGTAAAAGTTAATGCCCTTCTGGCTCAATAAAGTCAATAAATATATATGTGCGCTCTCTGTTGCAACGAGACACCGAGAAGCGTGGGCTACTTGCATATCTTTCTTATCTGATTGCGTTTGTTATTCAATATGTTTGGCCTTGAAAGCTGCAAAAGTAGGGTGATTTGCATATCATTTAGGAGTCAAGGCGTTGTACCATGATGAAATTCGTTTCGCACGGAACCACTTGTAGTTGTTTGTGTTAGTAATGGGAGAGGGATAAAAGAGTCGGCAAGAATGATGAATAAATACAATGATGGTGTCGATGATGATGGTATAACGATGATAATGAGGACGACAACTGTTATGATGCTCCTAGTGACTACTGATAATGATGATGGTGATGGTGGTGGTGGTGGTGATGATGATGATGATGATGATGATGATGACAATGTTATTAACATACAAGACTTGTTGATTCAATGATTTTGTGTTTACTTTATTGATCACAGAACCAGAAAGGGGAATGAAAGCAAGGATTATTTTACTGACAAGAATGTTAGAATTTTAGAAATTCATCTCCCATGAATTTGACACAAAAAGTACATATTGAAATTTCATCTGACATTCGTTTTGGGGCAAATAAATAAACATTCACTAGAATTTACTTAGATTATTGATAGTAAATATAGAATATGGCAGTTTTATGCTATGATGTAACAGCATCATATCAAGTATGCTTTATTCATCAAGATGTCACATACAATATAAAAAAGGGAAAATACATTACGAGATAATAACAAAACACCGATGATGGCTGTTTCCTCTGCTCCAAAGATCAATGAGAATCAGATCGCTAGTGGCGTGATGTCATGATTACATCCATCTCATGTTTAGATGACTTGTTGTTTTAGTTTTTAGGCGTATATCATTCATTGTGAATATTTACTTGTTGATTTTTTTTCTTCTGTAGTCTAAATCCAGACTTTTGTTTATCCTTCTTAGGTGCGGCCTGGAGGTTAGAAGATGAAGAGGAGGGGTACCTACCCCCTACACCCAGCCTTGAAGACACACCCTTCTCTCAGACCTCATCACAGCTATACTACCCTGTTCCTCCCAGACCTACCGTAAGCATATAATACCCACCCACATTTTACTTCTATCCTTTTACATATAAAATCAATAATATTTCTTGAAGATAGGAGGGGAAAACTGACCTCTTCACACAACCTTGTAGACACACCCTTACAGATTCAAATGTTTTTGAAGAAAAAGTATGATAACTAAAAATGTAGATTTTTACAGTGCTTTTTCTGACAAAAATGTCACTCACTGACAGCAAGACATGGATAAATATAATTCAGTCTCCGCAGAACCACTTGTACTGAGATGATGCTGCATATAAATCTCTCTTTTTTAAAATAATTAATCATCCAAAATAGTGCTGCATATTTGTATAAAGATTTGTCAACATATTTTTCCCCCTTTTCAACATATTTTCGTCCTTTTTCAACATATATCCTCCTCCTTTTTCAACATATTTTCCCCTTTTTCAACATTCCACAGACCCCTGACACAGAGAGAGTAAGAACAAGTGCCAGCAATGGAGGTTTGGCCAAGTTGGCTCGTCGACTCAGTCAGAGGGGGGAGAGGAGAGGGGAAAAGCTGCCATGTAGACAGCGCTCTGTCAGTGTGGACAGGTTAGTATTAAAACACCCCTTTTGTTTGTAATGGACCATTCCATGTACCTGTCTTGAAGTGAATTTATGAAGTAGCAAAGCATTACTGTTTGAAATGATACACACAATTTTAAACACACTATTTATCACCTGTGCACAGTGAATACCATACACACCCCTTTTTGTTAATGTATCAGTCCAATGTACCTGGTATCCAATTGTGTGTACATGTTACTGTTCAATACACACACTGCATTGCTGTGTGTCATGATAATGTACACACTGCAGTCTTTGTGTGTGTTGTGACTGGACAAAAGTTGATAAACTTTAGGCCAATTACGTGCAAGATCACACACTGAAGGGATTATCTTGAAGAAATTAAATATTTAAAAAAATTATAATCTTGGAATAACTTGTTTCTTATGATGATATATTTGAACAGTAAGTTTTTGTTCAATCACTGTATCACTTGTGAACATGTGTTTTATCTTTTGACATTAAGCTTTCCATATCTATATATGCTTTATACAGAATAGGTTGTGTGTATTATCTTTGTTATTACCCTTTGTATCGAGTGAATTGCTTTAAAAAGACATGTACACATGACTACAGATGTAAAAAATGGTTGTATGAATTACTCATTTGAATTGTATCTGTAGATAATGAAGTAATAACAAAGGATATTTTTTTATGATTTAGAGTACCGGTACTCACCATGGGATGCCATTTGTACCTCAAAATATTTTCTAAAAATATCATTTTTGATGACCAAAGTCTCAAAAATACATTGTTTATGTCTATTTCCAAAGATCTTCAAACCCAAAACCATTTTTATGTAATGTTTAAAGGTCAGGAATAACTATTTTTAAAGATGATGTAATTTTGAGTGTTGCATACCTACTGCTAAAACTGAAATAGAAGGATAGTGATGTGTAATTAATGAGATTGTCATATCTCTCCATAAATCTTAGTGCCTGAAGTCTTTTGTAGTAGCCGCAATATTTCAACTGATCAAAAGATTGGTAAAACTCTTTGGAACCTGTTTAAACTCTACGGACAGAGCAAAAATTAATTCAAACAGGTTAGATAAAAAAGAAATGAGGACATATGAACATGATATTGTTTTGATTCTCAGACCAATTTTTATGCAACTTGGAATATTTGTGATGAGAAGATCTTTATCATTCATGACGAGATGACATAATTTGATTCAGAGAAGTAAAGTGCTAGTGAGGAATACATCAGCTCACGAACATGCGTGTATCAAAAATATTTGTGGTGGAGACACGGCAATCACCAGACCAATAAATGAGAGATACTTCTGAGCTTTTTTGGAGCACTTAAAACCAACAATGTGTCATCGCTAATGTGGAGTTTAAGATCCATTCATTGTAGATAAAATTGGATAAGGGTTATTTCTCCTGACTCTATTAATGGTGACGATTTATTTTGTGTGGGTCATCGTGAATGTCACCAGATGCTGCTAGTGTTGTGAAAATTATCCAGCATTTCTTGGCTTGTGCCGATACCCTTTGTAGGATCGTAGCAGTAGACGTGAACGTTGCTGTGAGAAAGTTTTGTGAAGTTAGATATTGCCTTTTGTTGCCAGTCTAAAACGCAATTCAATGGACACATACAATATTGTTTAGAATGCGACCGTAGAATTCTCTGAAACACTTTGATGTAGACTTCCTTTCCAGTTTAACATCAGTTTGATCTTAGCCATTCTTCAAACCCTGCTCTTAACTAGAACCATTTGACTGCCCTTGCATGTTTCTATAATTTGGTTTGCATTTCATAACTTTTATTTTCTCAAGTAGTGAATGAAATTTTTTGTTTGAGCATGATGTCCCATATTATTGTCACAATGTCCCCTGCATGCAGTGATTACGAGTCCGACGTCGCCAGCGCCAACGGCATCCCCGACCGGCTCTGGAGTATGCTCCTGGTCGACGACCACCACGCGGCCATGCCTCGTAAACCCTCAACGTAAGACTTGATCCTCTGTCCTCGGGCTCCTCCTCTATGTGTTACATTGTCGTGAAACTAGGGCTAGCTTTCACTGGCCAGTCCATTCATTAACACACTCGGCTTGTGTTCATTTTTCTTTTATTGTTGTTGTTGCTGGTCCATTCATTATAACACGCTCGGCTTGTGTTCCATTTTTCTTTTGTTTAATGTTGCAGGATACCATACTAGTGCATGAGTTTTGCCTCTCATTTCATTTTTTATCATCATGTTGTGATTTTTTCTTTCATTGTGATAGTGAGGCAGTGACTTGATTTGTTATGAGCTTCGTTTAATAGCAGGATAACATTTTTACATATCTTTCTTGATGCAGCAGAATAATAATTCATAATTTCTCTCTTTGTACCTTTATATTGTTGTGATGCATGATACATGATAAAATTCATATTGTAGTAATCTATTTCTCAGTGTAGTTTCATTTGTTTGGGTACTTGGTCAGTATTGAGTGCACTAATCCATTTGAAAATACGAGTCAACATGCTTCTTTCTACTAACTTGAGAGATCAGTGGGCCCCATTTCACAAAACCTGTCATCAGTGACAAAATGACAGATTTTGTTTTAGGATTTTGGTTGGTTATCAGCAGATTTGTCACTGATTTTTGTCATTTGTCATTGAAAAAAGGCTTTGTTTAAAATAGGTCCCTGATTTGCAATCTTTCAAAGGATTACCCAAGTATTTTACAATATGATATATTAATATTGTAAGTTACAAGGTTTAACTGAGATAATGTTACAGCTTCATGTATAGTTCATGTATATTTCATGAAGGAATTCATCTCAATGGATGGGGATGTCTGTTGAGAGCCAGAAGGGCATTAACTGCACACAATCATATACACCGATACGGGCGAATTTTCATGGATGTGAGCCCTCTACGTTTATCATTACACGCTGGGGGGCTTCTATCAGCTTGCGCTTTCATCTTGCATGCAACGATCATTGCTTTCTCACAGACAAACCACTTATTATTCCTTGCCGCTTTCGGACATTTCAACTTCATTTTGTCTAAATTTATTTCATTTACGATGGATGAATGGGTAGATGATGTCCGTCATTGGCGAGTTTTGCGTGCGTTTTCGGCAATCGAAGTTTGGGAGACGCCGTTGTAACGGTGTCCCACATATTCATTATCGTGTATGTTAACATGCAGATGATTTTATTGAATTGAAGAGAGTGAGAGACGGAATGATTTAGAGTTAGAATATAAATAATTCAAGGAATTTTAGCTAGCTGGAGCAGAGTTGTGAGTTCGATCTTACGGTACGGAGGCACTCTCACCACACCGCCAGTAGATGCGGGCCTAAGTACGAACGAGCTCTCACTCATTCAACTTTCCCATTCAGGTGCTATCCAGAAGCCCCCCAGCTGCCCCCCAACTGTAGCGCCACTTACGGCGGCTTGCGTGGAAGGTCGCCCAAAGTGTATTTGTGTATAGGTTAACACTCTTCTTGCTTTCAACAAACAATGCAACCTTCTGACATTTTAATTATTAATGTCATATGCAAAACACATTCCTCATATCTCATGTATGAGAATGTATTTCTAATAAATATAATTCTTCAGATTGGTCTGCATATTGCTTAGCCCATGACACCGAATTTGCAGATTGGTTTTGAAGAGTATCCTAATGATGAGAAAAGTCCATGGGAACAAAAATGAAATCGACATTCAAGAGATTATATTTTACACAAAGCAATTGGCTGGTTGTTGTTTTTTCCTTTAAAAAATAGTTGAATATCAAATATAAAGGATTTAAAAATCGAGACTGGCAATTTAGAAAGAAGATTATCCTACTGGCTACATGCAGGTCTATAAACCCTCTGATAGCAAAAGGATGAAAGGGACATTTTGTGTTTTATAAGAGGGATTTACTCTGGAGGCTTTGGGACCCTTGGGATAAGTGTGATGTATCAGCTTAGGGATTTCATGCTTAATCTTATGGATTCTGGAAAATCCATTTTCCTCTCTTGCTCTTTCTCCCCTCTCTCTCTCTCTCTCTCTCTCTCTCTCTATCTCTCCCTCTCTCCCTCTCTCCCCTCCCTCCCTCTATCTCTCCCTCCCCATCTCTCTTTATCACTCTCTCTCTCTCTCTCCCTCTCTCTCTCCCTCTCCATCTACCTCTCCCTCCTTTCCAACTTATGTCATTTCCCCTTTCTTTCCTCTTTTCTTGTGGTATATATATATATAAAAAAAAACTAATGTTTAAAGATTATTGAGTGTTCCTGGATTACGCATTACTTGGGCCTTTGGGGGTTGTTTTCTTATTGTCAATGATCAATTATGCTTGATTATAAGAAGAAAAAAATGTTTGGTTGGTGTCTATTTATGTTCTGTTTATTGATTTAAGATAAATGAACACCTGCAATGAAAACATTGTTGATTTTTTGTGCTTTGTTTAGGATTTAAAAAGTATTTTTCTCTTTTTAGACTTTGTACATTGCCATTTAATCTATGAAGCCCCTGGCACTCAAGTTTGCGTTCTTTTTTAAGCACTTCATGTTAGCCATTTACACAAAACCTCATGATAATTTATTGACCTGCTTGCTAAGAACCAGAAGGGCATTAACTCTTTGCAGGCTTGTGTTGTATTAATAGACTGATGAGTGGATTGCCTCACTCAAGTTTTGTCACACCCACTGTGCATATGGTCTGTTTGGAGCCAGAAGGACGTTTACTCTGTGTACATGAGTAAATGCCTTTCTGGCTCAAAAAAAGGTGATGTGTATCATATACCGGTATACTTCGAAAAGGCAGATGGGGGTTTTGATCCTTGGCAAGTAAAAGGATTAACTCGCATTATTTTCTGCAGAGTTAACGCCCTTTTGGCTCGCAGCAGACGATATCATCTGTTCAGAGCCAGAAGGGCGTTAAACTCATTAGGTTAACACAGAGTTAACACTCTTCTGGCTTCAAATATACAATATGTGAATATTTCTGATCTGTTTTCTCTCATTTTTTTGTGGTGATTTTTTAATGAAATCTCATTAAATCAATCCTTTTTCTCCCACTATTTATTTGATCTTGACAGTGGCGATGTCCGGAAGGCCCATAGCATGGAGAGCTTGGTGCCAGGAGACGACAGGAGCAAATCCTCTTCCATTCCTCCGTCTCCCCTCGCCCCTAACAAACTCCAGAGGAGCCTCTCGGGCAAGAAGAGGGGGGCAAGCATGAACGAGGTGGACTCCACGGGGCTAGGGGGCAGCTCCGTCAAGGACAAGGGCAGAAGAAATTCCAAATATATTTCTGATTTACAAGGTAAACAAGCACCTTGTTTGTGGGTTAATATACGGGATAAGTTATCCTTTACAAAGTTTGGTCATAATGGTTAATTCACTTGTTGATTTTTTAATTTGAGATACTGAGTTTACATTCTTGCGTGATGTGTACACAGACTCAGCATTTCATGTATAGTTGTCTCTCTCAACCCAGGAATAGTGAAGGTGTACTGGATAAGATTCATTCTTTGTAGATACACTGGAACAGACTATCATTATCATAATCATATTGTCTGACCACTCTAATCTATTTAATACTCATGTAGATGATGACATTTGATATCATCATTTGAATTTGGGGGTCGAAAAACCTAGATGTGATGTGTTATACTCTGTACCAAAACTTGACATAATCACAATAATTTTTTATTTGGCAAGTTAACGCTCTAAACTTTTGAACTGCAGAGCTCAAATATATATTTATATACATATCACATCATGGTCCTTGATAATGAGTAAAAGATCAGACATATAAGAGATCAAAATTATAGAGTCGTGTTTGACAGAAATGGGAAGGGAAAAACGATTGCAGAATTCACACTTTTAATAATCTTGTTATCCATAATAGCCAAAGTTTTAAAAGACAGCAATCTATTTGATTAATATGAAAAATCAATTTGATTTGACCTGTGACGCAAGCGCTCAAATTATCAGATGAAAGGCCCCAAGCATCAGACTACCGACAAAGCTTGATAACTGAAGATCACTATCATTTATATCATGTGCACTCTGTTGTGAAATTATGCATTTTTGATAATGAAGTAGGAATGGAAAGTAGTAATTCCATCGACATGCTTGATCACCCTTGCACAAGAGAGCTAACGGAATGAAATTGCTTGTTGGATAATTCCTTGTGCGGCAGATAATAATTATCCTAATGAAATGATAAATTCTTGATGTAGATTGGTTGGGTGTAGTTAGGAGTTGAGAGCAAGGGCGATGAAGCAAGGCAAGGTCAACTTGAGTTGAGCGATACTAGCGTTAATTCCAAAATCGATCTGTTAGAGACAAGAATCTCCCCCCCCCCCCCCCCCACTGAACTCCAGGCAACTAGAATTTTTCAAATATTGAAGGGACTCTGGTGGGGCAAAAGTATCCACAAGCATTATCTACAGGACATCACTTTGATATGGAAATTACTATCGAAATGTTGTCCAATAATCATTAGGGAAACAAATATGATAGATATCAAATACATTTAGGGAAATGTGAAAGCAACAATTGAAAAATCGTCTGTTGTCCCTTAGAAATTCTTATTCCACAGGCAATCCCTAATAATGTCAGATTTATATTTGAAAATAATGTATGCATTATTTGAAGTCGTCGTAAGCTTTTTTTTTCATTAAAAAAAAAAAAAAAAATTAAAAAATGATATGACTATTCTAAACAACTGTGCATGAATTTGAGAGTGTGGGTGATTAAACTTTTGCCGCTCCTTTGTTTTGAAATTCCAGCTCTCTTTGAGGCAGTGGAACACCAAGACCTGGACGTAGCCAAATATTGTCTGGAAGCCAACGGGCTAGACCTGAACCAGCCCAACCCTGACGAGTTCACCGTGCTAGACATCGCCGTCATGACCAATAACATGCCCATGTCTAGATTGCTCCTCTCTCACGGAGCAAGGGAAAACCCCAGATGTAAGTTTGATGAGGCGAGGGATGTGGTGGTGGTGGTGGTGATGGTGGTGGTGGTGGTGGTGGTGGTGGTGGTGGTGGTTGTGATAGTGGTGGTTGTGATGGTGGTGGTGATGATGGTGGTGGTGGTGGTGGTGGTGGTGGTGGTGGTGGTGGTGGTGGTGGCGGTGGTGGTGGTGGTGGTGGTGATGATGGTGGTGGTGGTTGTGATAGTGGTGGTTGTGATGGTGGTGGTGGTGATGGTGGTGGTGGTGATTGTGATGGTGGTGGTGGGAATGGTGGTGGTGCATGGTGGTTGTGGTGATGGTGGTGATGGTGGTGGTGGTGATTTTGATGGTGGTGGTGATGATGATGATGATGATGGTGGTGGTGGTGGTGGTTATGGTGATAGTGGTGCTGATGGTAGAGGTGGTGATGGTGGTGATGGTGGTAGTGATGATGGTGATGACGAGGCGGAGGAGGAGGACAGTTGAGATAGCAGTTGTAGAAGTCCTTGTCATTGTGGTGATAGTTTGATAGTGGTGGTTATGATGATGGTGATGATGACAATGGTAATGTTATAATGCACATTGAAATATAAATTCAATGTGTATCTTTGCTGGATATTAGTTACTTTCAAGATAAGAAAAATACAGTTGTGTGAGCTATTAGTTCTTAATGATTTATAACATCTGGGAAAATGGTTGAATATTAGTATTCTTTCTTTATTCCTCCTTCTAGTTCTTTTGAAAGATGTCCGCCTAAACAAGCTCAATACTCTGATCAATGAAGCGGAACAAGTCATCCAGGATCTCACCACCCGTGTTGTCAACGGCTCCGGCAATAATAATGCTACTTCTTCCAGTTCGATCAAGGTACAAACCAAAAATCTACATCTCATTTCCATCAAACTTCTGTGAAACCTGTATATAAAGGCCACTCAAGGAAGACAAGGAAAGTGGTCTTTGCAGGCAAGTGATCTCAAGTCACCTGACCTGTATATAAAGACCGCTCAAAAGAACAAGAAAAGTGGTATTTACAGGAAGTTGATGGTGATAGGTGATAACCTGTATATAAAGATCACTCAAGGAAGACGAGCAAAGTGGTCTCTTTAGGCAGGTGATCTCAAGTTATATAACCTGTATATAAAGACCACTCAAGGAAGACAAGGAAAGTGGTCTCTATAGGCAGGTGATCTCAATGTACAGCTTTCTTTAATATCCCATTATTTTACTTGTAATGTTTAGGCGTATTAATTTTCAGGCCTTCACAAAGCAATGAATTAATTCTACCTAATTATTCAAAACAGAGTCTGAGATAACTTGGGATGATACACCAATTGTAAATCTGTGAAAGATCATGAAAATGAAATCCTTTCTCAATGGTTTGATAGTTATATATTCCAGTAACGACTTTTCAGGGATTGTATCTGATTTCTCTTTATTTTTTATCATTTTATAGGATGCTGATAGGCAACTGGTGGATTGGGAATGGCGATACAGGTTACTGAAACGAATGAAGACTGGCTTTGAACAAGCAAGTATGTCTCCCTCTATAGTTTCTGTTGTGAATCCTTTTCCATTTTCTTTCTTCTGCCTATATTGATTTTATTTTTTATGTATGTCTCCTTTTGCTGCTGCTCCTGATTCTCCTACTCTCTATATTTCATATTTTCCACACTCTCCTCCTCCTTCTTTTTCTCTTTCCTTTCTTCTATTTCTCTTTTTCTCTCTTCTTCCTCTTTCTCTTCTTCTTCTTCTTCTCTTTTTCTCTCTTCTTCTTCTCTTTTTCTCTCTTCTTCTTCTCTTTTTCTCTCTTCTTCTTCTTTCTCTTCTTCTTCTTCTTCTTCTCTTTTTCTCTCTTCTTCTTCTTCTTCTTCCTCTTCCTCTTCCTCTTCTTTCTCTTCCTCTTCTTCTTTCTCTTCTTCCTCTTCCTCTTCTTCTTCCTCTTCTTCTTTCTCTTCTTCTTCTTCTTCTTCTTCTTCTCTTTTTCTCTCTTCTTCTTCTTTCTCTTCTTCTTCTTCTTCTTCTTCTCTTTTTCTCTCTTCTTCTTCTTCTTCCTCTTCCTCTTCTTTCTCTTCCTCTTCTTCTTTCTCTTCTTCCTCTTCCTCTTCTTCTTCTTTCTCTTCCTCCTCTTTCTCCTCCTTCTCCTTCTTCTCCTCCTCTTTCTTCTTCTTCTTCTTATTCTCCCTTTTCTGATTTAATTCATCTTAATGTTTTTGTTTTTCTTATTTACTTTGATGCACAGAGGGTTAAAATAATAGTGCATCATAATGAAAACCACAGAGAGAGTTAAGAAGACTCTCTTGTTGTTGTTGAGGTTTTTAAGCTGTTATGTTTTATTAGTTAAAAAAAGAAAACACAAATTATAGCTTTTTATTGCGTCTGTGACGTTTCCTGTTACCTACGCACTGATAGAAACCAAAAGTTTGTTGATAAGGATGAAATAACGAAAAGGTGCATGGAGTTGATTCTTTGATCATCATAAAGGTGGAAAGAATTCATTACCATCCAGACAAAAACAAAACAAACTCTGACGCAAAGCGAGACCAGCAAAACAACACTTCTAACGTCATTATACTTTCAAATGAAATTATTCTGATGTCACAGATGAAAGATAACCAAGAGAGTAAGATTTCAAAACACAGATAACCCTCACTTTCAGGTGTGTGGAGTGATGCAATTAATTAGTCCTGTGTCCTGAAACCGATAATGGAATCTAGACCTATCCGAGGCTCAAATAGAAAAGACATATGTAATTTTGAGTGCAGACAAGGCTGGACTTTGTGCCTGAGTAATCCTGTGTATCCACTCTCATTAGTTTCAATTATTGATGGCCCATTTGAAAGGAAGGAGCGGTAATTAATACCTTCCTAGCACCAGACTGGTGTGAAAAGAGAGCATGATCCCAGGTAACACATCAGACAGGTGATATAATTCAACTGTATGGAGTTGTTTTGTCTTTGTTTTTATTCTCCTTCCAAATAAGTAGTTTTGTTGTTCCTGAATTTGTCAGTTTCATGGTTTTGCACATGTTTATTCAGTTCTTTTTGTATGAAGAAGACTTTACTTTTCAGGTCAGGTTTGCAATAATGATGGCATCACAAAAGATCATATAGTTGAGAGGCAGAAGATTTGATTCTATGATTTAACAGAGTAAATGCCTTTTGTGCTTTAAACAGATGATATCACTTTTATTGAAGAGATATTTTCTGTGATGAGTACAATTTTACACTTTCCAGTTTTAATAACATGTCATATGCTGAGAGCAAGAAGGGGGATATTTAATATAGATTTGATGCCTTTCTGATGTTTATCAGATAACGTGCTGTAGATATTGTACATGTACTGTATAGAATTTAGAAAATATCATGTGTTTTTTTAAGGATTTTTTTAATCTTACGAAACTCAATAGATTTTCTGAGTCTGCTCTAGGAATTAATTACATAAGTAGAAAATGTTTTTGTAATCACATTGTTCATTCTTTAAACCTTGCTTTAGGAGTACCTGACATACCAGCCTTAGTGCGATTATACACAGCGAGTAGCTCTTCCCTTCTTGCTACCTTTGACGAACCACTCAACATGAATGGAGCCACGGCTACAAGGTTTAAAAGTGAGTATTTAGTTTTCTCTTTCATCTTTATATCCTCTAGTGGTCCTCGTTCCAATATGACATTGTACACGACCTAAAAGTTTTAAAATGCCATAGCAAAATGAAATTACATGATAGCGCACCTCATATTTTCATATCTTATAACACACTGGTAAGAGAGGGTGCTTAGGGGTCATTTTCTTGCTGATTCTTTTCGTAAAGACGGTCTGATCATCAAAAGTTAATCCTCAATATTTTTTTTGAAAATTTATAAGAGTGGTAATAATTTCAATTTTGCTGATCGGACTATGAGCCATGCCCCGCTAAAGGATGATGATCACTTATGAGAATACTGTAGTTTTTCATAATAATTTGTTATACCAATGTATTCTTTCACCATATTTAGTTCATGGCAATTCTTTATCTATAATTCCCCCTTTCTTTTTTTACTTGCAGTTGAATGGAGCCAGAACGAGGATTTCTGCCCGTTGGCTGGGGAGCATATACTATACCACTTCAGCAATCTCAAATATACTATACAAGGTTTAACACAGGTAAGAAACATATAGTTTATATATCAGAGCTTGTCACTGTGAGCTTTGTTTGTGTATTGTTTGTTTGTTTGTTTGTATGTTTTTTGTATGATTGGGTAATGTTACCGCTTTGTATGATGAAATATGCAATCAATCTAGTAAGGAGTAAGAGATATTTGGCAAGTCCAAGATATTTCTGAATTTATGTCCCATACTTAATTAATGAAATATGAAACAAATTAAAATCTTGAGTCGACCAAAAGTAATACAATAAATTTCACATTAAAACTATCATTTTACTTGAAAGTAAGCGCTGAGCACATGCCTGTATTATCATCAGGTAAGGTAAAATCTGTTATTCAGATTGTTATAGATGGAAATTATCTTTCATTAATTTTCAATTTTTATTTTATGTGCAATCAAATTCATACTTGTACATGCTGAAGAACAGCCTTTAACATGTAGACTAATTAATTTGTAGTTATCTTGCTCTGTTTTTGGTGTTTTATTACACTTATACCCCATTCACAGTGGCCTCAAACACCGCGACAGCAGCGGGACTGTCCCGCTGCTGTCGCGGTGTTGTCTTCAGTGTGAAGGCTCGGACCCGTTATAAACTATCGCGGGATAACACCGCCTAGCGATAACGCCGACACAAACTATCGCTAGGGACGCCTAGCTACAGCAGCGGGACAGTCCCGCTGCTGTCGCGGTGTTTACTCAGTGTGAAGGCTCTCCGCTATAACACCGCGACAAACACGTGTGATTTGTTTACTTACCTATCACTGACCTCTTTTCTACAGCAATGGGGAACATAAAGTGAAATAGAAATAAAGTAACCAGTGGATTCAAATTGATTTTATTATTATGTAGGTATCATAATTATCCAAATAAAAATATTTCACACTTCAAAAAATTAAAATATTCTGACTGGAAGCAATAAAAATGCTAGTTTTTTAAAAAGTAATATGATCGAGGATACAAAAAGCAACTTGACATGTTTACCGCGCAATTTCAAGCAAGTATTTCCGGTCATATCGGGGTCACTCGCGGGTCATGAGCCATGCATACACGTGTTTGTTACGGAGGTAATAAAAATCACCCGCTGCAGCGTGAATGGGTACATGATATTTATCCCGCTGCTGCAGCGGGATAACTTTTCTACTGTGAATGCATTTGTAGCGGTGTTATGGCGGTGTCGCCGCTCCGCTACAACGCCGCTACAAATTTCAAAACCACTGTGAATGGGGTATAATTGTGTTTTATTACACTAATGGCAACATCTATTATATAGCAATGAGCTATCTTCACTGTTAGTAATTACCAATCAGTCTGAAATACGCAAGATTGTCTTCTCCAGAATCCAGAGAAAGAACCATTCATCCTTGTTGAAAGTTTTGATTAGACAGCTTGGGGACAATGTCTGCAGAAGGGTCTTATTTTAATCCCTTGGTTCTCATCCAAATCTCTCGTTATCCATGAGATTATGATATTCCCCGAGTGATCTCCTTACTACAGAATTACATTTTCATTTCTTTGATTTACCTCACCCAAATTAAGTACCTGAACCTTATATTTTTGTCTTTATTATTAGGATTTTTAATAATTGTGGCAATTTTCTTTCCTTAAAAAAAATTTGGCTTGTTCATATTAAAAAGTTTCAAGTCCTACAACTAAGTCATGATTTTTAATGGAAATTTTACTTTTTATCATGATGTTGTTTGATGAAGAGAATTTCTGATAAATTGACTGCAATGGAAGATATTTACTGCCGAGAATCAGAAGGGGGTTATCTCACTCATTTTGAATACTTAGAATAAACACCTTAATTTCCAACTCTATGTTATTGTTTAATAAAGCACCTTGTTCCTCATAGACAGTGGGTTTATTTGCCCAAGATTTTGAGGAAAAAAATAACACAAAGATTTGGGCGATTTGTAGTATAATAATGTCCCAATGATTTTATCTCACTTTAAAAGTTCTTTTTTTTGGGGGGGGGGGTGATTCAGAATGGATCAATACTTGATATCATTTATGGTATTGAATAACTTTGCAAACAAATCTATATCTTCACATTTAACTTACGACAAGTAATATCTTTTATTCAAAACGACCACATGCTGGAATGAAGAGCAAACAGTCGCTCTACCGGATGATTGGCTTATATACATAGTTATGATAACAAAACACTGTAAAGAGATACGATAACACATGCTCCATATAATTTCTTTAATACAACAGTCTGTATACTTAGTTCGTGGTTTTAAACTTGTAGTTAGGGATACTTTTGTGCAATTATCTTGTAGCTTTGATCTTGTTTTCTTGCTATATTAGGGTTAAGGACACGCTTGTGGTTTGAAAAGTTTACTCAAAATTTTCAACGTGAAATCTATGAGCAATGGAGGGAGGGGGAAGGGGTCATCACTTTAAATCTATGTGCTGTGTTGATGCAGTTAACTTTGGCTTCACATGCTTGTAGTTACTGCTTGCCTAGCTTGTAGTTCCACACCTTGAGCAGTTGTTTGATTTATTGATTTGATTTGATTTATTTATTTCTGTTTGATTTTCTTTTTCTTCTGCATTTTTACAAATATATAACAAATAAAACATTGCAAATTACACATGACAAAAGAATATGTGTAGAATAAAGTAAGGCTGGCTGTAACTAATCAAAAACATCAAACAGGAGGGTTGACAAAGTAAGCAAAGCTTCATAGCATGACTACCCTCAGTGCCATGTGAACCCTGTGACATTGTTAGTGGGTCGTTGTTTAAATGTTAAGTTTAAAGTATTGTGTCACAGTGCAAACAAAATGAACAAAAAGTTGTCAGAGTCTAGTCAAAGTATGTTTACAATTCTTTTTCAAGAAGTGTAGATTGAATTGTTTTGGTGATGCAATCTTGGCAGAGTTTACTATTGATTGATCTGCACTTCCTTGGTCTGTCCTCCAAGCGATGTCCAGAACCCTTACATTGCCTCTTCCCTTGATTGTGGATCAATTACCAAAAGTTTGAAGGCGAGGGTGTGTAAAGTGTCATGAACCATCACCGTGCCAAGTTACGGATGTATAGTTCCTTTGTTGTGTTGGTTTGCTAATGTGAGGGGAAATTGAATGTTGGAAAAGGAACATGTGTTGTGTTTTGTTTCCAGTTCTTCTTGATTGTGGATGAATTACCAAAAGTCTGAAGGCAAGGGTGTGAAAAGAGTCACGAACCATCACAATGTCATCACCATTGTAGATCAATTACCCAAAGTTTGAAAGAGAGCTGTGTGTTAAGTGTCACGCACCATCACCGTGCCAAGTTACAAATGTAGATCCTTTCTTGTGATAGTGACCTAATGTGGGAAAAATGTTTTGAAAAGGAAAATGTGTTTTGTTTTCAGTTCTCCTTTCATGAAAAAGATGGATTAGAGAAGGCATAGATTGAATTTTCAATAAATGTTTATTGATTGATAGGACCCTATGTAGATGGCTTGTTCCCACTAGTGAAAACATTGTTTTTAAATCTGTCCTTGTATCAACTGTTGTGCACAACCCTTGGTGGGATTGAATATATGTACATAATAACACTAACACAGGGTAGCTACATTTATGTTGTGCACATATCCACCTCAGGGGATGCTCACGGTATTACCTATTGATTATTATTTTAACTGGCTTTAGCCTAGCTGTCGATCCTTAGGTGCTAAAAGCATTTAATGAATAAATTCCTACTAGTTACCCACTTACTACACCGGGGTGGAGAGTGGCAAATGTAGATTAATGCTTTGCCAAAAGACATTAGTTCCGCAGCGATTCAAACCACCCTTGATGGTCTTTAAAATTAAGCGTTTGAACAGTTTCACTAAATTGCTATTGATTACCATAATAGTATTGCTGTTATTGACAGTGTGAACTTGTTTTTATATCAAGCTAAGGGGGTAAAATCAATAGTTTAGTGTGGCATGATAAAGGGTTTTTTATGACTAGGATTCTGGGACGGTGCTTTGGGACATGTTAGGGATGAAAAGACACAATAGATAACGCTTGAGGGGTCTTACATGTCCCTCCATTGTCAAAATGCATTGTTAAGCTCCATGGGGTTAATAAGAGACTAAAGGAGATGATTCACAGGTGGATGGGGGTGAGAGAAGGGGTGGGAAAGGAGGGAGGGAGGGGGAGAGATGGATGAAGGGAGAGAGGGAGAGAGAGGAGTACAATATGTACATTTTTAGAATTAGAGGAGAACAAAAAACAAGGGATATAAAATGATGCAGTAGTGAATAAGAGTTAGGATTCTAAGGATAGAATGGCAAATAGAAATGAAAAGGGTGTGTGTATCATAACAGAGAAAAGAAAGAGAGAGAGAGAGAAAAAAAAAAGAGAGAGAGAGAGAGAGAGAGAGAGAGAGAGAGAGAGAGAGGGGTGAGAGAGAGGGAGAAAAGGGCAGGGGGTGGGGGATTCTTTTGAGATGAGTCTTTGGGGTCATAGCAACCAAAGGTGAATGAATTCATCAGCAGAGCTATTTTCTTGGCTAAGATCTAGTCTGGATGTCTAGAAATCAACCAGCTTATAATTCAAAACCAGAATCGGCTCAAAATATACGAAAGCAGTTCTAAGTCTTCTCTCCTTTACTCCATGGGTACTATTACTAGGCCTATCCCAATCCATTGATTGTTAGTGGAATTAATGCCTGAAGCCAATGCGACGGAGGGGCATGAATAAACATAAAAGGCTGCACAGAAGTCGCACAGGTACAGAAGCTTTCTTTTCATCACTCTCTATCACAATAGGCAAGACCTAAATGCAAGAGAAGCAGTTTCTTTTTTGACAAGCTTTGCCGTTCTTTGGCAAAGATCGAGTGAAAGGGGCTTGTGTATGTTGTGAGTACCTGCTCTGTGAAGTAGTCGGTACAGATATTTGTTTGATTAGGACGGCGTTGTTGACAAAGATGGCTGATCGGAGATGAATTATCGGCATGTGACAGAAAAGTTTTTTCTTGACTACTTGGAGCTATATACTCCAACCAGGGACTCGTGTCCCTGCTCCAACTGAGCCTCTTGTGTAGTTTACAGGAGGGCAACTCCCCTGAGTGGTGAAAAACGGAGCCTTTGAAACCCTTGCATCTATCTCTATACTGCCGTCCTATATATTGAACTGATTGGATTAATATCATAATGGAGGCACTTGCATGGAATGATAATGAAGGAGTTACATTGATTTGGATGAATGGTGAAAGTTTACATTCAATCATATTGTAGATCTGATACTAGATTTGTTTCAAATGTTTGTGTGTGTGTGTTTCTTGTTGAAAACGGAGCAGAGTTTTCAGACCATATATAATCAACTGACTGTTAGAGGTGGATTTTCAAGCTGCATGACTTCAGTTTTGTTGTGATTCAAGTCAGTTTATGAGATTATAATCACCATGCATCTTTCTTGTTGATTCTTCTCTGGAAAAAAATACTGTTTTTTAAGACACATTTTGACATTTTGATTGTGTAAATCAATTACTCTGATTGTGCATGGGATTCATTTCGATGAGAGATTGGAGATGGGAAAGAACCTTTTTTGGATTAGATTTTACTGGAATCAGTTGATGATCCACCATGCAGAGGCCTAGTAGCTGGCCCAAGGCAAGTCTTTTTTTTTTTCTTCATTTGAAGGGGGGGGGGGGGCGGTGGTTAACCGCGTCATTTCTGAACAAGCCTTATAGACAAGGATCTGCTCTTGAGTCTTTAACCCCTTACATCCCATGAGCAGTGAAGCCTGCGACAAGTTGAAAATGTCTTTGGACTACAGAGGTGGAAGTTTTGTTCCAGTGTAAACTGAAACAGCTAGGCGGCTTAGGCCCTTCCTTTTTTGTGAAGTTTGTATTTTGTGCCCAGTTTGTGAAGGAAACAGAACATGATAAGTCATAAGTTCAACATTAAAAGTACATTAATTGTCCCAGAAGGGATGAAGTTCCTATTCCCCCAACCCCCATCTTGTAATATCATTGATTATATACATATTTTTTTCTGTACATGGAAGTGAGAAGATTAATTTGATCATGGTGTTCACATATATGATTTAACCGGTTGGTTGAATAAGGCTTCCATTTTGTTTTGATACTATGGTAGGAACCGGTGATAGTGTTTATGTGAGAAGAATCCATCATTCCACCTTTCATTTTAAACTCTATACAGTGTAATAATTCTGGTCTATAATGTATTTGGCTGGATCAGTTATTTGAAATATGGAAATAATATGTTTTAGCTTTGTGATTATCTTTCGGACATTTTTCAAACTATGGTATTGTTCTTTTTAAATTTTTTTTTTTTTAATTCTGAACTTGACAAAATATTACTTCCCTTACAGCTTTGAATTAAATATTGTTTTTGTTTATTTTTCTTTCTTTAATGCAGGGTGCCAAATATTATGTACGTGTGTCAGCCTTCAATATGAAGGGCTTCGGCCCCACCCAGACGTCAAATCCATCATTTGCTGTCCCGTCATGTAAGTAATAAACAGAGGGAGATAGATAGATAGAGAGAGAGAGAGAGAGAGAGAGAGAGAGAGAGAGAGAGAGGAAGGAAAAGAGAAAGAGAGAATGAGAGAGAGAGAGAGAGAAGAGAAAATGTAAAATGAGAGAGAGAGAGAGAGAAGAAAGAGAAGATGAGAGAGGAATAAAGAGTGAACGAAAGGAGGGACAGAAAAAGGTGGAGGTGTAGGAAAAGAAAAACAGAGGGAGGGCAGGAGAAGAGAGAGTGAAGAAGGTGGAGAAGAAGATAGAAGAGGGGAATAGATTTTAATTTAAGTATTGAGAGAAAAAACGTTGAGAAAGAAGTACTTTGAAAATGAAAAAATGATAGGGGAAGGACGAAAGAAAACATTTGAGATGCAGAAGAATGAGTTATGACATGACATTGTTAGTCAGTGTCTAGCATGATTCCAAGAGACAGAGGAGCATCACCCCTCTATCTTACGCAAACCTGGAGTCATTCATTCTGGCACGTGATGTTGTCACTTGTGATATCACACGTTTCCCCGATTCACTCATCTCCATTACCTGTATGTGTCAACAAATGGGCCTACCAGGGGCTTCCTTAGGGGCTAATTAGTACCAGCCATGCACCCACAAATGATGGAGGAGAAAAAAGGGAATTATAAAAGAACAACAAAATGATGTTTTGGTTTGTAAAGACTTGAGCAAACTTTTTAATTTCTCTTTAGTCACCTAGATCCTATCAATCATCCATGGACGTAGGATATTCCCAACAAATTTGATGGGCGAAAGACCAACCTGTACTTGTCAACAGTTGTGTCTGGAATAATCTGGGACGTAGACTATACCGCCCTGCCTAGTATTAGCTTCCTGTCTTGTAATTTCTACAGTCATTTGTGGACTTGAGCTTGCCTTGGAATAGTCAGTTGAAAAGTCATCTCTCTCGGCACTTCTGCTTGTAAATTAGTAGTTGATGTTTGAGAGCCAACTGATTTCTTTTGTTACTCTTGGGGATTTGGAGCCCTTTCTGGAGGTTTTGTGTTTGACGAGTGATTTTAATAAATGGCACCTACATTTTGGAGGAAAAAAGGTAGATAAAGTGATGATAGATTACATTGTGTTTTTTTTGTGTGGAGAAACTTTGCTTGTTGGATAATATTTGATTTGATGCACAGGAAGTATTTTGTAGTTGTAATTTTGTTTTGTTTTTGTTTATCCATTTATGCTCTTTTAAACATTTTTTTGATAAATATATATATACCTTTGGATTGAGAGTCAAGTGAATGACCACGACACCTCCACGATAGCATATGTTTGAGGCTTTGAGCATATAAATCACTTTCTTTCCATGTTTTACTTGTGATTCTTCTAGGTTGGAGGGATGTGGATGGCAGCAAGCCCAGGTCTTGGGGCAGGCTGAGCATGATCGATGAGCTCTTCCAGCAAGTACGGGACGGGAGACCAGCAGACTCTGTTGAAATCAAATGTAAGTCACACAATTACTTCTTCGATCTTTACGTCGTTCAATTTCCATATATTGAATAGCTTGAAAGAAGGAAAAAGTGATTGAGCTGTGGTTTGAATATAATTTTGTTAAATGTGGTGATATACTAATGATGTTGTACTATGAGTGAAAATTGAAACCCTCATTTCATACGCAATAAATGGGATGAATAAAACAATGCCAGTTGCAAAATTCAAATTTGAAAAAGAAAGAAAAATTGCTGTAATTTTTTTTAATAGTAAATTGGTACCATACTTATAAGAAAGTTGTCAATTATGTTGTTTTTTTAAATACAAAATTGTGGCCCTTTCACATGTTTTGAGAATTTCACTGTGTAAATCCCTACAATGCCCTTTAATAGATATTTAATGCCATGAAACGGCTGTGATCATCATAATAATTAGTTTTGAGTGTCGGGCATGTCATTTTATAAAACAAATTATTGCACGTCTCTAGCTGTTGAATCCTTTCATATCGTGTGTCTTTTTAATCAAGGAAAAAAAAAGAGCTTCATAATCTTATCGAAATCAGACTAACGTCTTGATATACTCCACTACATTTTAACCCAAAATCTCACCCTTGAGATCAGTCCCATTTACTAATAATGGTGTTTGTAGCAGATCAGTATTTTCAATTTTCAAGTTTGATTATCCTTGATATATTCTGTTCTGATGTTTACAGCAACTTCCCCTCGAGCTTCACCGAATCAGATGAGGAAAACGGTGAGAAAAAGCTTGAAGAACCTCTTCCAGTCTGCTCCGAAGTTCCAGAAACATTTAAGGAGGTTAGTCTCATGATCAATTATGAAAATTAGACCAGTTTACTAACATATTCAAGTTTATTCCTTTCATGGGGACCTGATGCTATGTCAGACAAGAATCAGGCAAGCTTTCGCGTTGTCACAAACAACCTTTGTTTAAAAAGTATGCATAACATTTGAATATGTTAGAAAACTTGTCTATCTACATGGCGTAGTTACATAACCATGTTAAAGATGATAACTATCTGTTTTAGATTTGTGGAGACAACTCTTTGTACATAGTACAGAGCAAAAAAAATCAGATACCAAGTGTGATATTGACAGATTAAGATATAAAAAATTGGGAAAAAAAAAACTACAAACATTTGAAAGTTTAAACAAAATTCTTGCTTCACTAGCCTGGGTATATATACAAGTGAATGACCTGTACATACTGTAGCGCTGTGAAACAAATTAACCTTAATATGCTTTAATGAGAGTCTCTAATCCAATACAAGGGGTGTATGGCTCCAGTGGAACAGGTGAAACACAGTCACCCTGTCTTGACTCGGTGGGGTTAATATACCGGTGTTAATGATTGTTATTACCCCTCAATTATTGATGTGATGAGTGCTGAGTGTTTAGGGCGAGTGGGATTTTAGCGTCTAGACACGCCAAGCCTTTATTTGAAGAAGGAAACAGAGAGAGATTGAGAGAGGCGAGTCATATCCCAAACTCTAATTATTAAAGTCAATTGTAACTAGCTTGGAATTAATTAATTTCTTGTTTATCCAAGTTGAATATACATGTTCATGTATTGAGTGTGAATATTAGCGTGAGACAGTCTTTCATTTTAACTAACTCTCTAGGGAGACAAAATGCACAGCCACTATAGACAGGTGGCATTTATAGAGAGGTGTCCACTAAGACAGGTTTGACTGTTCCCCTTAAAAAGAGGCAAAATGAAGGAATATATAGTCCAGACCACTTTGTGAATCAGGTTCATTACCTTCATTTAAATAAATCTCAAGCCTCAAGGGAGACAAAATGCACTGCCACTATAGACAGGTGGGCTTTATAAAGAGGTTTCCACTAAGACAGGTTTGACTGTTCCCCTTAAAAAGAGGCAAAATGAAGGAATATATAGTCCAGACCGCTTTGTGAATCAGGTTCATTACCTCCTGTGTTATATGGATCTGAACAGTTGCACAAGCTGTCTGTCATGGTGAGCTTATGAAATCACAACAGATTGATCTAAGGGATTGTTGGGTCTTAGAGAACATTCAGTCCTCAAATGTTCAAAGAATATATTAATTACCAGGGTAAGGATAACCGCTGATGATGAGTCAATGTTCGGGGTAGGCTGGGGCAATGTTTCTGGGTCAATTTTTTGTTTTTTATGACTTTTTTCATGAGAAAAAATATTTATTTTAATGATGAAAACATCCATTGGGGCCCGTATTACAGGTTTTGAGATTCTGCAAGTACTTAAAAGTTGCCTTTTTTTTTATATATTGCTCAGTAATATCCATTGCATTTGTAAAATGAACGAAGTCAAGAAAACTTGGATGTGTCTTCTTCCTTATCACCAGTCTCTTATCCTTTTTGCGATCCCAAACTATATCGTGTTTAAGAGAAATAATTCAGATTTTGTAATCACTCAACCAAACTTACTACACAATAAATGTGTAGTTTTGTGTAACTGGTAATATCTTTCTGAAATTTGAATCAGATATCTGACTTTGCTTTACTGGAACGACACGTCAACATTTCTATTTGTAGTGACTTGTTGATGAAAGAGAAGACACATTATCTGATCTGTTAAAAAATAATAATTGGTCAAAAGCAAAGCATCATTTCTTGAAGAAAATGCTAGTAGTTTATGACTCTAAATTGATAATAGTACCAGTTTGACAATTACCACACAATCACAGGTGTTCGCGTGAGTCGGTGGACAGCTTGGTGACTAAGCGTTTGATAGATATCCAGTTCGTTGTTGTTCTTCATCATTACACGTAGGATACATTCTGATCTATGAGCTTCCTTTCAACTAACCAGGCGTGTCAGAGAATAATACCAGTAGGATATCGGTGGGTAAAGGCAAGGGGGTGAATTGAATAAGGGGTGTAGGGGTATCACTGATCCTCTAGTAATCCTCTTGACCCTGGCTTTATTAGTGAAGGTGGCTGGCAGATCTCGTGATAGGATGAGCAGATCGATCAACTGTCCTGTCTCAAATGTGGAAGAGAAATTCGACTGTAAAAATTCTTTTCAATATGAAAAATAGTGGTAGCTTATAGGTAGAGAACCGTTGTGATTGATTTCTATGTTGTTGTTGTTGTTGGTTGTATTTTGGTGTTCAGTCAAATTTGACTATTTAGACGTAGTAGTCTGGTTATTTAGTTAAATCATTCGAGGAAGTCGAGCTGTGAGATGTTTTTTGCTGGTCCACTGTTGGGAACTGGAAATATGTAGTTCTCAATTTTTTTTTTATGTGCAAAATTAAGACGGATAATTAGTTTTAAACATTTAATTTAACTTAGTGACTGTAAAAACCACTCTCTATTTTAACCAAAAAAAGCTTTCATGAATTACAAAAATCTAATCATGTTGAAATTCACTTTTCAAACATGCAAAAGCATCTGTTTTTAAAGTATAAAGTATTTCTGGCTCCTGTATATTTGGGCTATTTACCATCTTTGTAGAACTATATGAATTTTAAGATCATCAGAAAATAAATCAATATGGATTTCTAACATTGTGAAATGAATAATTTGGTCAAAATTATTTAATATCCCCTGTAGTTTTAGTGGAAAAAATTCTGCATTGCATGGGGGCAGTTGTGAAATCAATTTTCCCCCGGACTCCAAAACCACTCTAATCGTTTAATAGCCGAAACTGCTGTTGACCTCCCTATATCAAAAAGAAAGAGAGACATATACTTCACACCCAATTAAACTCGAATCACAATCAAATCTCTCTCAGTGCAATTAGAAAAGTTCCGGTAACTTCCGTGAGAGCTAGCATTCTTGATGTCTAATTAATTGTTACCTTCCGTTGTTTTTAAAAAGAAGACATTAGGTTGACACCAAGGCTTTAAATCACAATGAAACTAAACTTGGGGCAATTAAACCAAACTTCCTACAGCCATAATGTGGTCTCTCATTAATTAGAGTCTCTACTGTTGTGGTGACAGAGATCCATGTCTACCTTCCCTCCGATCCCATGGTCTAGAACAACAACTTTATTTATCTGGTCGCGGAGGTACATGTACAGCTTTTAAAATCAGAAACTTTCATGGATTGTTAAAAGGGCGGGCTAGGCAGAAACCTTCATGAACTGCAAGAAGTCAGTGTTGTACGGATCAATGAGGATTCAATTTTGTTTATGCCATATGCAGCTATCGCCGATCGACCCAATGATGACATTTCTTGCACGTAAAAGTGGTCCATGTCATGATGTACTTTAAAACTTTTCATGAAGCAGTCTAAAAAAACCTCAATTACCTCAAACAAAGACATTAGTCTTTGAAACGCCCAGACTCTAATTATAATTAATCTCTTGAAGTAGAGCTTCCTGCAGCTTTCCTTGGTGTCTTAATTTCTTTAATTAGAATCGGTATTTCTGTGGTCATATAGGTGTGTACCGGTACTCTGTCTTTCAAATAACTCTATTTTCACCTTGCGGTGACGTGTACTGAATTAGTCTCCATTTATCAGTAACGGTGGTGTTATATTTTTGTCGTTGCAGAGGCGTATACCTAGCCTCAGTGATCTACAACGATGACAAGGTTCTTGTGACAACGGAGGACTACCTGCCTATTATAGAGGTCGACGAGAACTTCCCTAGCAACGTCCAACAGGACTTCCTATGGTTCATGAAGGTAAGATCAAAGGTCACATTAATCTTTGAAAGACAGGGCCCCCGTTTCTATTAACTTGATATCAATAACAAGTTACAAGCTACTGAAATCATGGCATCTGATTGGCTGAGAGCAAATTTGTCATAGAAATTTAGCAGTTTGTTATAGATAACAATTAGTTTTATAAAATGGAGTAGGGGGGTCTTTGGGTATGGGCGAGGCTATGTTATTGGGAATATAAAATCATGCCATGTGATGTAGTTTTGCTTGTTGTTTTGTAAATTTCGAGTATGAGAATTACAGTGAATTGCATTTGCAACATTTTAACAAAATTCTATTTTTTTTTTCAATCTTGAAGGTGGCCCAAACATGGGAGGATGTTGACCTCCTGAGAACTGACCTGACCCAGTCGACGGCAGCCTCACCGGTCGTCCACTTCAGAGGGCGCCTCCTGCAGGCCGCTGCCCAGTTGCAAAGCATCATGGGTATGCAGGACCTGGGCAAGCTCTACTACGAGCCGGTCAAGGACAGCCAAGGGATCGTTATCTTTACACTCATCAACTGCGTCAAGGTAAATTAAATTGTTATATTATTTATGTTATTTGTTTATGATATGATAATGTAATGTTATATTTTCTACAAATTTGAGTCGTAAGACAAGTTTTCATGCCTCCTTTGATTTGTGCATGACAATAAAGAAATTCAATTCAATCTTTAACAAAGGTACCTCATGCTTCTTGTATTCCATTGCCTACAGGTAACCCCTGTATTAAGTCTTGGGAATTGGGACAATTTTGTATTAAAATGAGTTGAAAATGATTACTTCCTGGTATTTTTTTTTCTCTTTTACAAGTCATTTCTGGTATTTATTACCTTTCGCTGTGACCCAAAATAAAACAATTTTGTTGTTGTTGATGTAATAAGTAGGCACTCTCCTTTTTTTGTGTCAACTTGTATAATTTTGTATTGAAACGAGTTGAAAATGAGCTCTTCCTGGTATTTTTATTCTCTTTTACAAGTCATTTCTGGTATTAATGAACCTTCAACTCTGACCCTAAAGAAGAAAAAAAGATTTTTTTGTTTGGATGTATTAAGTAGACACTCTCCATTTTTTGTATCACCTTGTATAATGAAGTTTTAATTGAAGTTTTGGTAAAATAGTTAGGTATATATTTTTGTTGCTGTCAATAAGCCTTGTCATCAATTTTACTTTCTAGCTGATAGTTTATACCGGTATTGCTATATAAAGAATTTGCCAACATGCAGACAACGATAAAAATCTAATTATATATATTTTCAATTCTGTTATTTTTTTTTGTTTGATTAGGACCCGAGGACAATAAACAATGCAGCGCTGAAATGGGTCAGTATGACGAGAGTCCAGAAGAGGAAATCAATGAGTGTGGAGTGCCCAGTGGCTGCAGATCTGCTACTTACGTCATTACCAGTAAGTGGGACTGTGATACTAAATTTAAGGAAAAAAATTGAGGCCATTAAACTTTTTGTGACCACAGTAAAGATTTGGGTCATCCCTCACAATACCGGTTGCCATTGGACAAGATCCCTGTCATTTGCATGTCTAATTCCTTCTGGAGGTCATTATCATGTTGAGCGTTCAAATGGATATTCGTATATAGTCAATAAGATTTGGCTTAGGATTTTGGTCTATTGAAAGAAGAGTCGTTATAGGGACCTCTGATGCGATACATCTCAAGTGGATTTCTTGTTATTGGATGGATGGAGTTTGGAATCAAAGTAATGGTTTCAAAGACTAAAATGGCTTTCCTTCTATGGGGAGAACAACAAATGTGTTAGATGGACTTCTCTATCTGGAAATGGGATGAAGAGAGAGTTTGGTGCAAAAGTAATTCTTTTTAGAGGAAAGTAGTCCTCTCAAAACCTAACATGATTATGATATATTTAGTTGAATTCAGTTGATTGAATCCTTATCCTGGTCCTAGTACCTCATTGTATCTATGCAAATGTTAAAGCCCGTCTGTACTAGTTTGGCCAGGAGGGATTAGACCACCCGGCGTGGTCACTGACGAGTGGTTATCTTATCAAATCAGCACTCAATTAACATAAGAAAAAGAGGATCATGGGGGACCAACAGGCACCAATTAGGCATTGTTTTCTATATAGAGCGACCAAGTAGTGCAGTTGGGATTTAAAGATTGTGTTACCATGGTTATTCATCATTCTTCCACCATCATCCCTCCCTCTTCTATCAGGAGAAGATCATCCACCACCAGGTGAGCAGCCTGCCCCTGACCCGGGGTCTCTATGTGGGCTACCTCAAGCTCCGGAGCTCGCTGGGGAACATCAGGATCCAGGTGCCCGAGCGCCACCCCAGCATGCTGCCCCACATCAAGGTCAGGGATAACTACAACGTCTCGCAGGAGGAGTGGGATTGGCTCCACAGTCTGGACAAGTGTGAGGTAATTAAGCAGAGTGAGAATATATAGCTGTGATACAGCTTAGAAAAATGTAATTACACGAAAAGAAGCATCTGGACCCTGTCTTACAAAGAGTTGATATCAATCGCAACTTATTTGCGATTGATATCAAACGCAACTATGTATATAAGAGATAGGAGATTGCAAACTTGCTATTGATAAGAGGAATTGAGATTGGTTTGGATCAATCGCAACTCTTTGTAAGACAGAGCCCAGATGCTTGGTGATGCTTGTCCATTAAATTTTTATTATTTTACGTATTTGAATGAAAGTTTAGCTACCTAGCTTTAAGACTTATCGAGATGGTATATGCATTTACCAGCTCCATATCCAAATGATGTGGTTCTCTCTCTGTGTGATTAAATTATGATTTTCAACTGTCATGCAGTATGCATTCCAGACGCATCTTTTTTTGTGCACCTACATTTTGCTAAGCTAGCACCTAAGTATGCCTCAGGATTCCAACGGTCATGAAAAATCCTGGAAAGTTATGGAAAAATAATCTCTTTTGGAAAGTTATGGAAAGTCATGGATAATAAAGGAAAAAAATCTGAAGGTCTTTATATGAGAGTGTGCTACAGGTGTGTTAAGTAGTCTATTCGCAGGGTACTTTTTATGCAAAATCTCTTTTCTTTTCAAAGTTATATTTCAAGCTCATATTTTGAATTACGGTATGGAACTACCAACATACATAACAAAATAATTTGTTGTTATTGGTGTGGTGCTAATCGTATACTATATATGTTCTTGGATTGTTTTAGGTGAAGAAGAAAGCAACCAGGGTACAGGAAGATTTCCAGCGCCAGCTTGCATCGGCGACCCGGAAGCTATTGACACGGGTAGGGGTCACCGAAGAGGAGGCTATCACCCACAGACTTTGCGACCTAGAGGTTGTTGAACTCAGCAGTGAGGTGAGTTGAATTTTCTTACTTGGCAACTCCTCAATGTTCCGTACACCTGTTTTGATTGCTAATCTAAATATTGGGTGTTATTTTGCTCTTCTGTATTATTCAGCTTATTTTCAGATTGATAATGAATACAATTTTTATTGTTAGTAAGGATGTTATCAAATCAGCATATGTACCGGTAATCAGCATTGGTATGTTTCTGAAGCTTTGTGCAGATATCCATGTCATCATTTGATTTTTCTTTCATTTACATGTGATCTATTTTGTCAATCAAAATGTTGTGATACATGTATGTTATATGCTACATGTATAAAGCAACGTTAATGTGCTTCTTTATATCTGCTTCTGTTTAAAGGCATCATTAATGAACCCAATTCTTGTTTCCTCTTGGCACAGGTCTCATTCATTTTGCTGCTCCCTCCTCTGGGTAGTGTATGTATAGGACCGGGGACACCATCCGATGACTGGATCACCAGCAGGGATTTCACGTCGATCTCAGTGCCGGTCTTTGAAATGAGTAAGTCTAGCATCTCTTCATTTCCAGGGACCCGTTTCACAAAGCCTTTTTTCAATGACAAATGACAAAAATCAGTGACAAATCTGCTGGTAACCAATCAGAAGCAAGGATTTCAGTAGCTTTTAACAAAAACTGTCATTTGTCACTGATGACAAGTTTTGTGAAACGGGTCCCAGGTGTTGATAGTTCCTGTCTCTTTGTCTCGTTGGCAAGGTTTGCATGAAGGGGGAGCCATTAATTAGCACTTTTTATTTCGGTTGTCGATGATATATAGTGAGCAATACGGCGGTGAAATTTTGTTGCTGCTTTCTTGGAATGGTGTATAGGAAAGTTTATGCTTGTCAGTGAATGATCGGGGTAAACATTACCTATTTAATTAGCGGTGTGTTTTGTTTGTGGGAAAGGTTAATGAAGGATATAATGCCTTATACATGGACAGTGACAAATCTTGGTTTGTGAGACCGTGGTAAAGACTGTGGTCACATACTTATCACTGCCAGTGTGATGATAGTTTAGCTCTTAGAAAAGTTAGTATTATGCGCTATACTGCACGTTTCCTCTTTTCTTGAAGTAAGGATGTGACTAATCACAAAGAAACATGTATTTTTGTCATTCGTTTATCTTGATACAAATATCACTCTGTGATATCTGACTTATGAAATGCATAAGCCTACTTTGGATTTCAAAGAAAATGACAAGCTTTAAGCAATGTTTAGGTGATGTAGACTGCCCACAACATAGCGAAAACACAATAAAACCTCTCAAGAGAGACAAAAATTTGGTCTTTATAGGCAGGTGTTTTTATGTACAGGCTTCATTATTACTGCTTTCAATGAGAAACAGTTTTCAAGGGAATAAATATAAAAAGTGGTCTTTATAGACATGTGGTCGCTAAATCAGGGTTGACTTTAGTCACTTTTGGAGTATCAAAAATGCTGGTTCATATGAAACAGTGTAATTCATTTTGTAAATAAATTGTTGTCCACAGTACACATGAGCACGTATCATGGAGACTTCATCCGCCGCTACGCAAGGCTTTCCTCAATCCTCGATACAGAGTCCCTGATCACCCAGCAACAACTGAGGGAGGCCTTCTCGAACGATGAACTGAATGAAGCAAAGCGGAGACAGACGCAAGTGGAGGAATTTCAGAAGGTGAGAGAGGGAAAGCTTACTCTAAAGCCCCACTGCACTTCTTATAGCTACTTGGGCCCTCTATATAGCAAACAATGCCCAAGTGGTGATCGTTGGTCCCCCACGATCCTTTTTTTCTTATGTTAATTGAGAGCTGATTTGATGAGATAACCACCTGTCAGTGACCATGCAGGGAGGTATAATCCCTCCAGGCCAAACTACTGCAGATAGGCTTCAAGTCATCCATACTTGATGCTAAGAGGATGTATAGGGTTGTTACAGAACCTATATTAAGTGAAACGTCTGTTAAATATTTTATCATGTCTTTTTGTTTTGAGTAAAAGATTTACTGATTAAACATTTTTGTAATGATTTATCAAAAGAACAAAAATTTCTAATACACAGGAAAACTTTATATATTTTTAACTGTAAAGAATTTTTTCAAATCACTCTGTAAAGCACTGACTCTCTAAAAATATTGAGATAATGTGGTTACTTCCTGTATTTTCAAACTTAAGACTCAAAAGGGAATTTAATTGAACGGAAATGCCTTGTTCTTGTTACAGTCACTTGACATGATGTGGAGAGGAATGCGCTGGATCATGGATATACTCCAGTATGCCAGAGACAAACAGATCAAAGGGGGAGTCCCTCTCTCTGTACTCTATGCTCCACCCCCATCACCAGTGGATGCTTCCGAGGATATTCTAGCATCCTTCACGGAGTGCATGAAAGGTGGGTCACATCATTATTTTGTAAGGGGTGGCTTTATCATATCTTCAGGATGAGATCAGGTGCAAAGATCTGTCTTTGAATAAATAATGGTGTTCAGATTGATAGCTATCGGTTTTATCTGTCTTGTCAAAATAAGTTTCATATTCTGATTGTGTAAATGGAAAAATTAATTTGATAAGGTGTTATGTATAAATATTAGGAAATTTTTATCATTATAGAATTATTGGAACAACTGCAGAATGGCAACTGCACACAACAAAGGTCTAGCACATAATTACTAAGCTCTGTGTTACAAGTTTTGCCGCATCATATCTAAACGAGGCTTTGGTGAACATTTTTAACCATAGAGTTCTTTGAAGATTTGTAAGCCGGTCATCAGAGGACGTTGTCGTTGATACTACCCTCTCCTGTGGCACACTGTTAACCATCTCTCTTATCTTCATTTACCCTTCCTCCATCCAGATCCCCAGAACCACTCCCTCCTACCGCCCCCTCCCTGCAGCAGCATTGGATGCCAGACGATGTTACTACCGGTAGAGAGGGCAGCAGATAACACTCTCAAGTCAGGCATTCTCAGGGTCTTCCCAGCCTACAACTCAGGTCTTGCCAAAGGAACAAGTGTCAAGGTTAGAACAGCCCCATCTAGAAAAATACTTGTATATTTTTTTTTTGGTACCATGAATTGTCATATAAATTGCTTTTATGCATACTACTGCGTAACCTTAGATTGGATTAACCTAAGAAGGACAGCGATGTCGAGCAGATGTGGTATTAAGGATCATTAAATCTTATCGTATATCAGATCATTTGTTTTGAATAAAGCACAAATTGCTTTTTATTTGATGACAGCCTTTCCTTTGCAAAAAAATATTTTGTCACAAACTGAAAAGCTGCCGTTATCAAAAATGTTTAAGCCGACAACTTTAAGCATTCCACGTCTGAGTGCATCTTAATTTTAAATCGTGTATCTTTTTAATCTCTTTACAGCTCCATGTGACATCAAAGACATCATGTGAGGACATAGTGAGCCTGGTGGTGCAGCAGCTCAACAAGGCCATGGAGAGCAGTGGCATGGAGACCCCCGCCTTCTCCCCCGAGGACTGTGCCCACTTCTGCCTGGTAGCCATCATTGCCAACAAGGAGTACACTCTGCAGGAGGACTTCTGTCCGCTGCAGCTCCAGAACCCTTGGACTAAAGGACAGTTGTTTGTCCGACCTAAAGACTCCGAGAGAGCTGTCCTCAATGTAGGTCCGTCGACGGCTGTATAGCGTTGACAGTCCGGTCGCATCCTCCACGTGCCATCTTTGCCAAAGTGAAGAACATTTCCAGGATTTTGCTGCGTATTGCCATTGGAGAATACTTACAATGTCATACATTGTTTTGAAACTTCCTATGTAAAACAGAGTGACTTCATAGCCTCAACCAAATCTCCAGGATATATGTATATCATTTTTTTTCTCCCAACAAGAGTTTGTGATAATGCCAAGGATAGGGAAAGGCTCTTTTTCGAAGTACAGCTTCAGGAGAATACTTCTGCGTGCGTACAGGTCTGCGATAGGGTTGGTCTCTACAGAAGACGTACATCTGGGTGTTAAGCGATTGTTATAAGAGAGTCTTTCTATGAGAAGATACCTGATGTGAACATGGCAACGGTAATGGACTCAAAGGTCAAAGGTTAGACAAGTAGCCGCAGATGATGAACTCCCTACAGTCTTGGCCACTCTGCAGATACCTGTACATGATCTCTCTGGACAGAACTGACCTATACGGTGTGATGGAACCACATATCTTGTCCATGTGTGGTTGTGTTTAAGATCTAGAGACGCCCATGAGTGGTGTCCTTCACTTGCAGAAAAGCGGTATCTGCATGAGTGAACAAGGACCCTAGCCCTCCACCCTGGCCCATTCTCGAAAGTGAGATCCACTTGCCGTAGGCCTTCAAGAATGCAAAGTTTCCGTTCCTCTAAAAGCAGACAAGCTTGAATCGGCATCCTGTGTTGGATAATATGGATCTCGGAATATATGGAAAGTTCTTGGTTTCCAATGTTATAATTTCATGTCTCTAAAGCAGTCAGTCATGATGAATAGTCATATAGAATATTGGATATAGCCTTACTTGGAGGTAGCTACCGAGTTCTAATACGTGATGTGATGCATCGTCACTAATATGAAGTAGGTATATGGAATTCTGATAAATGATGAATGTAATTGTGCAACACCAAAGACTTGAAAAGAAAATATTATGATTTTGAGTGAAGGTTTGCAGAATGTACGCTATCCATTCCATGTAGACAATACATGTCTTCGGCTGTTTGCAAGAAGGCTGTTCGTGCCGTTGCCAATGCATGGCCCTTATGGCCTTCTTGCCACAGCTACCCGACAATATACAGTCAAACCTGTCTAAGTGGCCTCTGCCTGTCTAGAAAGGTCACCTGTCTATAGTGGTCATCCAAACAATGTCATGTAGATGGTCTTTAGAGATTTAAGTCTCCATAGTAATGGACAGAACTTGAATTCACTTGCATTGAAGTTCTAGAGAAATGGGCTATATTTTAGGATGATTCTTATCTGACATCATGTTTGTGTTGCAAAAAAATGTGAGTTTATTTTTTTGATTAATTAACTGATTTGGATGTTTGTGGGTGATATTAGCAGAGGCTGTTTTTAAAGAGAGCTCAGTTCATGAAATACATTGTTTATATACGATTTTACGTGCAATAATATTTGGTATGTATTGGCAATGATCATGCGTTAGTTTTGGTCAGTATTACAACAAGTGGATGAGTGCATATGTAGGAACTATGTTAGCGTTGTTTGTCTAAAGATACGTTGGGAATCTGTTGCCCTAAACCTTGCAGCAGGGCCACCCCATATGGCAATGGCTCAACATGTAGGGCACTTGACATGCCAACTTGTCTTATACCTTTCAACATGTCACTGCGTTCACGTTGTGCAAAACTGCAGTTGTGGTCTGACTGTGCCATGCCAATGAATACGCCATATGTGAATGGGGACGTCGACGATATGGTGGTTCTGTTTTTCTCCAGAGTTCCACTTTGTTTTCCACAGTTTGTATCTGACGTTGATCACAACCGAGAATACAATTAGTTAAGTGCCCTTATCTGTACAGTGTATATAGAATAAATCAGAGGTGGTATTTAGGAAAGAAGACTTTTAAACCGCAATGTGTGTGTGGCTATGCAAGCAAACAGACTCGTAGAAACAATCGACACAATCAATCGTAGACTCTGCTTCCATGGACACAATGTTTCCACAGTTGCATATTTTCAGAGGTTGCACGGGAGTGCATTTAGCCTTATCTTATTTCATATCATGAATTCAAAAGTGATCAATAAATCACCAAATTTATATTTATTATATCATGTGTCAAGATTTTCTCAAGTTCTATATGAACCTGTGATGAGGGGTTTCTTATTCCATGAAAGTGATAGTTACTAAATCATGTCTTGATGTCATTGCCATGGGGATATGGTTTTGGGGGGCTGGTTTTAAGCTATAGTTGGATCATGAATGTAAAAGAAAACTAAGAAGTTGGTTTTAAAGATGCAAAAATCATGCAGTGTTTCATTCTCCACTCCAAATTGTATTTTCTCTACATAAATTGCATTCTGAATTCCAGCTATTTAGCTCTTGCAGATGGCAGGCTTTCAATAAATTGACTGGTTAGGCTTAAGTACATCTCTGAGGGGCTAGTACATCAGCTACATGAGAGAAAGAAGAAAACACCGCAAAGGTGGATACTGAAATTTCTTTTGTCACCACCATTTATAATAAATAATTTGGTAGATGCATACAATTGTTTCAATAATCTTCTTTCTTTTCAAAGTAGTGGTTTATACATGTTTTATTTTAGGTGCTCACATTTTTCAATGACTTTACTTCATAAAGTGTTATATTGTACAGGATTACATTTTGTGCCAAATTTCTACTTTGTGCTTCGATATAGACCACCATGTACAGGGAGATAATTGTGACATTACGGTCTTGTTCCCTATTTTAGTTTCCCCTCTCTTAATAATCTCTTAATTTGTATGTTAAATATTTGTTCAATGCACTCCACAAGCATTTAGTTTTTAGTAAATTACCATTGTCAATAATGACAGATGAATAAGAATTTTGAATACTGCAAAACCAGAAGTGTTTGCATAAATGAAATTTGTATGAATTTGGTAACTGGCTAAAATTGAACAAAACTTTAACACCACAAAAGAATCAATTAATAATTGACAGTGATTTTTTTTTTTAGCTGCAAAAGTTTCTTGTTTTGTAGTTTTTGTTTTAATGAAGATCTACCTCAAGGCACACATGCAGTTTAAACAAGATTAAATCAAGAAACTCATATATTAAATGACAATCATGAACTTGTTTGCATCAAAACAGACTGCTGGAGTCTGTTGAAAATAAGAGTCATAAATTTGCTTCGCATACCTTGTATTTTGGAAACTACCACCTGTGCTGTAGGGAAAATATTCACTTTGTCCTGATTATTGTTCTTTTTAAAAGTTTTGTGCTTGTTTTTACTTATATTTAATTTGAATGGATATGTTATTGATTTCTTCAAATGAAAATAACCCAGGAACTAGATATGGCAGATCAGAATTCTGAATTGTGATACACTTTAGCATTATGTGCAATCTGTGCATTCATACCTTTAACGAGATTTGCAATACTATTTATTTCTATTTATGAATCTGGTAGTATTTATATTCAAACCGTATCTTTCACTTCGCGGGCCTAGTTATCTTAACCAGATTTGTTTAGGCCTATTCAGACCTCACCGATAAATAATGATTAACGATGATAAAATCATTCCCAAATCACTCACCCAATGACCACTATTTCTGTGGATGAGCATCCCTCAATTATCTTATTGTCTAGTTGGGATTGCTTGGCCACTGTTTTTGTTTCTTCTTTTTTTCTTCATGTTCCCAGACCTCAATAATAGTGTCTGTGAACAAAAAGTGGACTCCTTCAAAAATGACATCAGTCGCAGAGAAAAAAGGATGGAGGCATATTCCTTAGTGTTTGATTAAGGGCTTGTTATGCCTCCGCCACCGAAGGTGGTGCCGGAGGCATCATGTTTTCGGGTTGTCCGTCCGTACGTCCGTACGTCCGTACGTCCGTCCGTACGTCCGTCCGTACGTCCGTCCGTACGTCCGTCCCGTTTGACCGTTATCACAATATCTCAAGAACCATTGAAGATTTAAACTTAAGACTCGGCAATAGTATTTATCACCATAGGAAGACGATCTGATTAGATTTTGGAGTACGTAGGTCAAAGGTCACAGGTCACAGAGGTCAACTTATGAAATTCCTTGTATTGAGTTTGTTAGCGCGATATCTCAAGAACCATTTGAGATTTAAACTTCAAACTTAAGGATAGTATGTATCACCATAGGAAGACGATCTGATTAGATTTTGGAGCACGTATGTCAAAGGTCAAGGGTCACAGAGGTCAACTTATGAAATTCCATACATTGAGATTGTTATCATGATATCTCAAGAACCACTAGAGATTTAAACTTCAAACTTAGTGATAGTGTGTATCACTATAGGAAAACAATCTGATTACATTTTGGAGCATGTAGGTCAAAGGTCAAGGGTCATAGAGGTCAACTTATGAAATTCCATACATTGAGATTGTTATCATGATATCTCAAGAACCACTGGAGATTTAAAAACTTCAAACTTAAGGATAGTATGTATCAATATAGGAAGAAAATCTGATTAGATTTTGGAGCACCTAGGTCAAAGGTCAAGGGTCACAGAGGTCAACTTATGAAATTCCATACATTGAGATCGTTATCGCGATATGTCAAGAACCACTGGAGAATTTTCACTTCAAACTTAATGATAGTATGTATCACCATATCATAATATCTCAAGAACCACTGGAGATTTAAACTTCAAACTTAATGATAGTGTGTATCACCATAGGAAGACAATGTGATTAGATTTTGGAGCACGTAGGTCAAAGGTCAAGGGTCACAGAGGTCAACTTATCAAATTCCATACATTGAGATTGTTATCATGATATCTCAAGAACCACTGGAGATTTAAACTGCAAACTTATTTAAATTGCTCTATGGCGGAGGCATCATTTTCGACTGCGCGCAGTCAAAATTCCATCTAGTTCAGATATGGCACGGTTAACCTCTGCAGTGAAAAATCTACCACGTTTTTAAAACGTTTAAAATTAATGGCAACTGCGTGCAACAAAGGACTTGAGCATATTCACTAAGCTCTGTGTTTTCAGATTCAGAAAATATGAAATAATACATTTTACAGCATCATTAAAAAAACATGGTTTGCCATGTCATATCTGAACGAGGCAAAAACGTTTGTGTTGTGAAAAAATGGTGAGGTCTGCCCACTTCAATCACAATCCTTATTAGTATAATATGGTGTACGCATATAGTTTACAGTTTATAATTATCGGTAAGGGTCTGAACTGGTCGTAAGGATACAGTGATGACAAGATTGTCACTGTGTGAATTTTGAAGGAACCGATATGAAAAGATGAACTTTTATATTTTTAGAAAGTGTACATGTGATTAGGTTAAAGCGTGTCAGCCTTGCTACATGTACTTGTGTTCACATTGATGGTCAGTTAATATGAGACCAATATAGAATTATGTGAACAGTCTGAACACAAGTCTTTGTTTGTTCTCTTTATCTCAGTGTGTGAAAATCCCTATATACCTTCAGCTTTGTTGAGTTCAATATCTGAATTGTTTTTCTCGTTCTGGGAAAGAATAAGATCGTAGAATCCACTTTTATATATTTATTTTAGACTTCTGTATTTGAGAGTATGAACAGAAAGGAATAATGCAACTATAATATGTTAGAAACTGCCAAGAGAGTGGTTCTTTCTTTGTGTAATAGCCATGAGGATAATGTATATTATGCTGTTTACACCATGAATTTTCTTCTCTGTATGGATGTAAATATGATGTATATCTCGTGTATATAATTACATTGTATATAGGAATGAAGATTTACTATTTATAATACCACATTGGAAGAAATCACTGATAAACCATTTAGAAGATAAACATTTACCGAGTCATTGGTGATTAGTGTTGAGAAGATAAGAAGAATGATCTCCAGAGAGGCAGAGTGGTGTCAAAGAGAGAGGGAGAGGAGGGGTAGAGAGAAAGAAGGGGAGAGGGAGGGGAATGGGAGGAAGAGAGAGAGAGAGAGATGGGGAAGGGAGAGAGAGAGAGAGAGAGAGAGAGAGAGAGAGAGAGAGAGAGAGAGAGAGAAGCACAGAGAGAGAGAGAATGGGGGAGGGGAAAGAAGGAGAGGAAGAGAGAAAGAAATAGTTCTCCTGAGCTCCACATTTTCAAAATAAACTCCAAAATGTATGTATATGTGACTAACGCCTTGACTATACCCTCCGACAATTCAATCCTGACAATTACTCCCTGGTCAATTACCACTAGGACAACTACCCCCAAGACAACTGGGGTAAGTATGGCAGAAGATCCGGTTAGTTCAGTATTTTGGGGCCCCAAATCGAAAATTTAATTTATGTATATTTTCATTTCCAAAAAAAATATTTTCATCATGTCGAAAATAGTAATTGGGGCAAAATTCATGAAAAGTGAAAATTATGATTTTTTTTTCTTGGTTAAAAACTGCAAGGGGTTCAGCATTTTTGGGCCCAAAATACAAAAAATTATCATTGGGTATATTTTCATCAATCCTGAATTAACGTGACCCTAGCATGTAAAAAATAGTAATTTAGGCGAATTGTATGAAAAGTGGAAAACATGAACTTTTGACTAAAACTGCAAGGGGTTATTAACATTTGGTATTTTGACCTAAAATCGAAAATTAACAATTGAGTATATTTTCAATTTTTTTTTCATCAATCCTGGGTAAATGTCACTATTTAGAAAAATTTCATGAAAAGATGAAAACATGAATTTTGTACTAAAACTGCAAGGGATCAGAATTTTTTTGCCCAATTCGAAATTTTCAGTTAGGCATATTTTCGTATTTGTTTAAACTTGGCTATTAAAAAAAGAAAATGATAAGAAAGAAATATGAGGTGATGTCACTTTAGACCGGATGTGACGTTCAAAACACTATAAGTGAGATACCTCCAGAGGTGGATCTAGGGGGGGGGGGGGTTCGGCGGTTTAAACACCCCCCTTTGACGGCCAAGTGAAGACAAAAAAGGGGAGAAAAAAGGAAGGAAAATGAAGGAAAGAAGAAGGTAAAACAGTAAAACGGCGCGATTTTCGGAAAATACCCCAAAACAGGAGTTTCGAAATCATGCTTTCTTTATGCTGCTACATGCAGGGGCGTCGCTGGACCTTTTTTAGTGGGTGGGGGTGTAGAGGCCAACAATTACCGACAAAACTAGCCACCAATTACCGACAAAATTAAATGTCCTAATATATACAAATTTAACCCTATAAACCCGGGGCCGAAGGTTAAATTGTTTTTCCTATGGATTATCTATAGTACTTGCGTATGCACAAACGGTTATTTTCCTCGACGACATAAATATACGAATTATTTCGTCAACTTAGTCAGCATCATAGCTATATATTTTAATGCAGGCGCGGAGCTAGGATCTTATTTTAGGAAGGGGCAGCCGGTGAGCAAGCGAACCACTTAAAGAGCGCACGAAGCCTGCTCATTAGGGGGGGGGGGGTGAACTCCCGCGCGAAGCCCAGAAGCTTAGACGTTTCCTTAAATTATTATAAAAAGAAGACGATTTGCTGTACCATTATTGACTGTTAATCCTTGTCTAAATTCAGTTTATCCCCCTCCCGCGCAAAGCGCGGAAGCTTTGACGTTTCATTAAATTATTAGAGAAAGTGCACAATTCGTTGAATCGTGCTCGACTCTTAATCCTTGTCTGATTCAGTTTCTCCCCCTCCCGCGCGAAGCGCGGAAGTTTTGACGTTTCATTAAATTATTAGAGAAGTAGACGATTCGTTGAACCGTGCTCTACTCTTAATCCTTGTCTGAATAAAGTTTCCCCCTTTAGCGCGGAAGCTTTGACGTTTCCTTAAATTATTAGAGAAAGAAGACGATTCGTTGTTCCGTTCTCGACTCGTCTAAATTAAGTTTTCCCCTCCCGCGCGAAGCGCGGTATTTTCGGCGTTTCATCAAAATATAGAGAAAGGAAGACGATTCGTAGTACCGTTGTTGACTCTTAATCTTTGTTTGAATTTAGTTTCGCCGAAAATTTTAAACCTCCGATTTCTTTAGCTGATATTATAGGAAAGTGAAACTTCGAGAAAATACAAGTATTGTAGTTGTAGTCAATCTCGAAGTCGTCACAGCGGATAAAAAGTCACAGTTCGCAGGGAAAAAAACATGTCGGCCGACCGACAATATACATCTCACCGGCTTCGAACTTCTGCATTGATATAGTACACGATGATCGAGCAAGAATATTGGCACAGCTAACCCGATACAGCAACATGTTTACCCGTGTCTTTCTTTCTCCCTCGACGAGACGAATCCATCCAACAACAACCCTCTCTCTGTTGCTCCCACTCAGGCTCCTCTCTCAGGCTAATATATACCTCCCCCCCCCCCCTCTCTCTCTCTCCTCTCTAGCTTTCATCCCCCCCCCCCGTTTCTTTTGTTTCCCTTTTCTCTTTTATCTTCCTTTTTTTTTTTCCTTTTCTTTCTTTTTAAGCACTGCATCTCACGCCTGCCCACCCCCCCCCCCCTCCCACTCCGTGAACGGAGGGATATATATCATGCGTGTTCCCATAATGTCCGGTAAAGGGGTACTTTTCACGCACCAAAGTCCGGCTCGTAGTACATAAAAATCAGGCCCATATTGACTTTACACAACGGACTTAGGGGGTGTTTTCAAAAGGAGGGAACATCCCCTAAATAACGCTGAGTGGGGGGTGGGGGCGGGATCTCACGCATTGTCATTATGACGTGGTTGCATATGCGCGATATCAAACTTACGCGCGCTGTATTGTGACGTAGGCGCACCTGTTACCTAGAGCTTGCTAGAAGCTTGAAGCGGACAATCAACACTGCAAAAATTTTCCGCCAACAGCAAAACTGAGTATATTCTCAGCAAAGGATAGAAAACAGAAAATTCCAAAAATATGCGAGCCGTGATAGTATAGTAAATAGTAATAGACGATGAATGGAAATATCTTAGCAACTTTATAAATTTGGTGGGGGGCAAAATAGGCCTAAAATGGCATATTTAGTCCAAAAACCTCATACCATTTCGAACGATACAGAGAGACGTTTAATAACCGGATTGCAAAGTGCAGCTTCGGCGGTTCGCGCTGCTGCCGAGGCCGACAATGTCTTGTTCAAGAAAACGCGCGTTTTTATGAAGTATCGCCCCAAGCGAGTGCTTTTCAACATTAGTCATCGTCTTTACCAATCGGGAAACTTGGAGGAAGATATGAAGCAGTTGAAGGCTGATCAATATGAGGGGGTTGTCCCGCCTACTTCGTTGATTTGGGGAGAGAGATTTGATCAACAAGTTCTCCAATCGAGCAAGACACTCAATGAAGGTAACTTCGGATCATGAGTGGAGATGATTTTCAAAGCTAATTAATTGATGATAAGATATGATGTACGGAAAGTAAGATATTCTTGAGGAATCTAAAATTGATCTACTTCGATCTTGGCGATAAATCTAAAAGCATTTCCTTCTGAGGGGATATTGGGACTACCATGATGAGAAAACGGAGAAGATTGAAAATTTACATTTTTGGCAAAAATGATGATGATGATGATTTTTTTCCAAAAAGTGGCAAATTTCGAATATTCGCCTATTTGCCCAATCGCCCTTTTTTGGTAATAAACGGGATTCATAATAATTCTGAGGGCAATTTGGGACTTTCATGATGTGGAAACAAAGACAATTGAAAATTGTCATTTTTTTTTGCAAAAATGATAAAATCTACCTCTTGCCATTTTTTCCAAAAAGTGGCGACTTTCGAATTTTTCGCAAATTTGCCCTAACGCCCCTTTTGGGAAACAAATGGGGATCAACATAATTCTGAAGGCATGTTGAGACTATCATGGTGAGAAAACGGAGAAATTTTCTTTATTTCGGCAAAAGTGGCAATTTTCGAATACTTTTTCTATTTGCCCAAACGCCCTTCTTGGTAATAAACGGGAGTCATAATAATTCTAAGGGCATATCATGATGAAAAATGATGAACTAACACTTTTCCAAACTTGGTGAACGCTAGTTAAAAAAGGCAAAGGGGTTATCCTCGCCATTTTGCCAAAAAGTGGTGATTTTCGAATTTTTGTCGCAAATTTGCCCTAACGCCCCTTTTGGGAGAAAAAAAATGGGGATCAACATAATTCTGAGGGCATGTTGGGACTGTCATTTTCCGGCAAAAACGATGAACTTACCCCTTGCCATTTTTGCCATCTCTATTGGATAATATCCACACAAAAAATATCATTAAAAAAAGCAAGTGACCTCATAAAATCTTTTCCTTCAGAATTTACTTTGAAAACTGATCATATTGTTCTCGATGCATGGAACAAACCCTTTATCTCTCTTCAGATAACTTTTGGACTTTCGTCCACTCCGTGGCATGGCGCAAGTTCAGCTCCATCCGCGTGACAGAGGGCGTCCTACTCGACAGTCTTTTCTACGCGTACTACTCGCTGGTTCAGGAAGGCAAGCTGTACTCTTTTACCACAGAAGTCTTTCAAGGGAACGACACAGCGACACACCAGGGAAAGTCTGACAAGAAGGTACTCATCCTGCAGATACCCCCCCCCCCCCCCCCATACCTTTTCAGTTGTTCGGCCTCTTCACATAATTCATCAAACTTTAGAAAGAGAAATATGCAAGAGAAAAGTCTATCTTCAGCCGCATCGAACATATCTGTTTCTTTGTCTCTAATTTCTCCCAAGTTAATTCATCTTTTGACCACAAATAAACCTGCACCATCGCTGGCTGGCCTGAGGGAGAAAACTCTCCTTGGCTTCTTTTAAAAGTGCCACTCGTAAGACGATACTGGTCTACAGTTTTATCAGTTGCGAAGTTGAAAGTTCGAGGGACGCACAGACGAGGTGACAATATAACTTGTGAACTTGATTTGTTATGGCTAAAATCTGATGGAGTGTCGAGATCTGAGATCTCGTTGTTTAATTGAATTGCTTCCGACAAACCAGAGCAATACTGTCCCTAATGTAGGCAGTTTGACTCCATTTCAACGAGGACGCATTTAGATCGGCCTGGGTCTAGTCCTTTCAGTCTGTTCATCTCCAGAAATCTCTCCTAGGAATATCTTGAGAATATCAATCTGACCAATGTACATGTATATCACAAACAAGAAGGTCAATCGGCAATCTTTCATCTAAATATCTTTCCAGGACGGCAGTGCACCTATGAAGATTACTTTCACGTACTACGCTCCAAGTTTGAGTGCTCTCAGCGAGATTATCTACCACCATCAAGGATCCAGAGTTAGCCTAGATACCTTGGCCCAACAGAACGAAAGTCCCATTAAACAACCAACTCTTTCTCCCGACGTCTCTCTCGATTTCGCATGGTCAACCGAGCCGAAAGAGAGCAATGTGACTATGAGTCATGTGACACACGCGACGCCTAACAACCCGCCAAACTCTCCGACACCATCACGTCAACCGACGGAGACGATGCTGAAAAAAAGAAAGGACGAATCGCTGCTGGTCGGACGTCGAAACGATATCGTCAAGTACCCGTCGAGTTACTACAGCCTGCCGCTTGTGCTACGGAATCGCTTCACGCTTGGAATGAAGCCGAAAGGCGATTACGGGATGGCCGTTGAGGGAAAACCCTTGCAATGCCGTCGGCAAGACAATGAACAGTTTTCACCATGCAGCGAGGTTTATTTCACGCGGGAAACTAACAAAATGTCGGGTTACAAATCCTCGCTACAAGCGGTGCGTGCGTCCTATTGCTCGCGGTCGCAAACAGTCCGTCTTCCTTCGCTAACACCAACGATGAGGAAAGATGCGGTGAACAGCGCACTCGAGAAAAGGGGTGACAGCTCTTCTCCATTGCACAGCTGTCTGGTGACTTCCAGTCATCTGCTTAAGGACAAGGACAGGATTAGCCCGGATCAAGAACGCCCTACTTCGACGCGTCCCGACTCCAAACGGTCGCTGACGTTTTCACCCAATCTGGAATACATCGACGTTGTGCACCGCGTCACAGCCGGACCCATCAGTTCAAAGCCACAAGGAAAAATCGTTTTCGACACCAACAAGCTATCCATCAACTGGAGTCTGGACAAAATGAGGAGGGAGCGCCGGCGGGGAAAATATAGCCGAAGGTCTGCACCTTCTCCGAAAGCGTTGTTCAAGAAACTTCAAATGCAGGACACGGATAAAGACTATGTTCTTGGAAAATTCTTTGCCGATCATCCGTTAAAAGTGCCTTATAACACGGAACAAGAATACGTCCAATGCAAGCCGTGTTTGGAACACAACTCCGAGAATCCCAGCCCTCATGGCCATACAATGATTACCAATCAACGTGACAGCGACGTCAGGAAACTCCGATTTAGCTCTGTGCGATTGGAGAAGCGAACGGGTCCGCCGTCTGCCATCCCGCGGCCATCGGGTTATGCCGATACGGTGACCGAGTTCAGGAACGGATGCTACAGGAGTACTAAACAATTCATCATCAGAAAGGAGCAAGTGACAACGTCCAAGCCATTAGTCACGGTGACTAGTCTCACCATCAATAAAATACCACAGGGAGGTTTCGAGACGTGGCAGTACAAGACAACCAACGCCATCCTAGATAATTGACGAAGAAGATGGATGATTTAAATGGATGGTTTCCCTATAGCTTCTAAGCTGTGCTTTATAACTAAAATTATCGTGCAAACTCGGGAGAATTGAATGCACCTAAAGTTTATGGCGCTCATCTAGGCTAATTCGCCTCCCATTTTTTAAAGGTACAAGTAACATGTACTTCATAACCATGTATTCGAGGGGGAAAAAATCATGAAAAATATCTTTCTGCGCCAAACGTTCAATCTAATTTCAACCGTAAAGAAAATGTGAAAGGCGCTAACTATTTCAGGCTTGTGATTATTTCAGAAGTGACTTGAAAAATCCATCATAGCATTACAGGAATGGCAAGAAACAAAAATTCAGATGATTATTAGAATCAGTACTTCCTCTGAATATTTTTCAGTGATTGCATTTTTACACAAAGTATGCATTTCCTTTAATACTGGAAGTATTATTTATTTATCCCAAATGAAAGTCTGAAGAAGACGAATAAACACCCATGTACAAGCAGTAACTTTTGTTGTATCTATTTCATTTAATAACCAATGTTTCATGGGTTTGGGAAGTAGTGACATATGGAATCATCAAAATCATTATTAAAAAATTTACATCATCAATACATTCCAATTAATATGTATACCATAAGCATATTATTTATTGTCATGTTAATCAAATAACTGAAACAAGAAGGGTTTAAAATCTTGGATACCCATATATATTCATTGGAATGATATGATATTTTGTCAGAGTTTGCACATTAATTTGTACATTAAGCTGTGGCTCGCTCGCGTGAATTAAGCAGCCAATCGATAGCGTGCTCGTGTGTACAAAGCACTATAACAGTAGCGTGCATGCGGCCTTAAGGCAGGATATGAGATAAGGTTTCTAAAAATTAATGTTACCCTAATTGATTAAGTTAGGGACATCCAATTGTGATGAGTAATATATCATTTTAAAGCTGACAATCTCCTTTTTCAGAATCAACCCTAAACTAAAGTCTTTTCTAGAAACTTTTTGGTGGTTTTGTGGGTCACATATAGTGTTATAAATGGAAAGATAAATTTGATTTTCACACAGGATTCTGCTCCTATGGTGGTACAAATCCCCCTAAAATTACAGATGTTAACACAAATAATGGAGTAATACAAGTATTAAAACAACTTAAAGGTATAGACTGGTAGTGGTAAAATTGCGGTTCAAGGGTGTTTGGTGCAAACTATCCATTCAATATTGCCTTCAGAGGTTTAGATGGCAATACTTCACAAAAAGAGCAGAAATATATGCTCAAATGTTCAATGTTGAAGTGCATTCGCGTTATTTATCCAGGCCGGATCGATATGATAATTTACCAAATATATCAAATAGTAGGCGATTTCCCAGCAAAATTTCAATCATCACGTAGTAGTCAAAACATATTCTTTCACATGATTGGTAATAAGAGCTTCCATTTCATTTTTTGAGAGGGGGTGTTTCCAAAACTGGTCTATACCTTTAAATGACATTGTTAACACCCAACATCTATTGTTTCTTGTTTGAAGAAGTCAGAAAATGCCCAACAGGTTCATGGATTATTTTTAAAAAAGTGGCATTGAAAAGATTAAATTTGTATGGTACTGCCCAGGAGAAGGATATTTATTCAAAAGTAAGTACATGCAGTTCTCAGATAGACATAGAGGACATATGGAGTAAATCCACTGGTTGTCTAAGTCACATACAAGTTCTTGGCATCCCTGAATACACAGGCCCAAGAGAGTACAAATCGAGGGTTCAGCGACACAAAGACGTAACTCCATATTTTGCCAAAATGAGTATTTGATATTCAAATGTTCCGAAAAATGTGGGCTTCGCAGGAAAACACAAAGACTTAACTCCACCCAACACCCCATTGATGTCAATGGCTAGTGAAACATAGACTTAACTCCTTAAGACCCAAGAGCTCAGTGACACATACACCACTTTTTCTCAAAATGGCCAAAATGGAGTTACGTCTTTGTGTCACCAACCCCTCAAAATGCATCTTCTTACAAGAGGTGGCAGAGCAGTCTAATGCCTCATCTCTTACAATTCTTTTAGCACAGTAATGCAAGTGCTATTAAATTTGATGCTAATTACACAGGATATCAAGGTATTTCTCAAAAATCGTCCTTATGCTCCTGAATCGACATGTATGGACAACTGTCAGGGTTCTAGATCCTATGCGTACCAAAGCCTCTTTCTTAGGGATACTTCCATCCCTGCGACACCTACGTCGCAAAGCACCGTCTTAACTGATTTGATTCAAAAGCAGGGGTTAGGGGTCATCTGTCCCCATCATCAGCATTCATCGGAACATGGACCCCCATCGAATAGAGAATATTAGACGCAGGCCCGGCGAGCCCCTGCTGTGAGCTATACGATTCTAGAATGTTCTTCAAGAGATTCACATCCACTTCCACCGGTCTGTATTCATCATCTTCCTCCTCACCATCGTCCCTCAGCTCTTGGTGGTTGTCTCTCCCCGTCGTGGAGTGGGACGGTCCATGAGTGTCCATGCCATTCTCATGGTTGGGCTGTTCCATTGTAGGGTGAGTCTGGTTAGAAAGGGGTGTCAGAAGAGGTACTTTAAACCCATTTAAAGACATTTTTAGATTATACATGTCATCGCTTGTCTGGATGATTTGATGTTCATTCTAGTAACATCTGTCTAATCTAATTCGAAGGTTCATGTCTCTGTTTTAAGAATGAAAGAAACTAGGATTGGGTCAAGTATTCAAAAACTTGTAGAGGGTCTACATTAAAGTAGCATTAAAACTTGGGTTTGAGATCGAGACCATGAACTGAACAACCCCTACCTCTGAACACCTACTGCTACATCTCTAACAAACATGGCCTGATCTACAACAATAGTTCAAGTTCCTACCATTAACCTTAATTTACACAGTGTTAATTATGATCACTAATATCAAGAAAATTCCTGGTGTATCTAGCCTAAATGCATCTAAGACCAACCTAATAATCAGGATATTTTTTAGTCATACTTGAAAATGAGTACCTCTACATATGTATCGAATGAAAATGGAAAAGCCCATTCCTTAATCCCTTCTAATAAACATTGAGCATTAGCTCAAGAATGAAAAACAAACAAAAACAAAAACAAAACAGAAGTCAATTCTCCACCAAATTGTATTCTAGACTAATTGTTGATGACAATTTTACAGCCCTTCTGTACAAGTTTGTCCAGGGGGATTAGACTTCCCTGCAAGGTCACTAACAGGTGGTTATCTCATTAAATCAGCTCTCAATTAACATAAGAAAAAGAGGATCATGGGGGACCAACAGGCACCGATTAGGCATTGTCTGCTACATAGAGGGCGCAAGTAGCTATAAGTAGTACAGTGGGGCTTTAAGCTTACCGCTAGATCATCCTTTGCTTGTCCTTCTCTCTCAAAGCTCTTGCCCACTTCCGTCCTGGCCAGCTCTCGATCCATCTGCTCCATGAGCTCCCGTATCCCTTCATCATCACCATGACAACCTCCATCTCCTGATCCTCCTGATTCAGCATCGTGGTATTCGTCATCATCATCTGTGTCGTCTGTTTTTCAGAGATGAAAGTACAAATGTAGTTTAAATGGTAATGTTGGATAATGGGAAATTACAAGCGAAATAGGGTAATCAAACTCAATTTGGTTGTAGCAAAAGATTTGACAAATATACTTCAAACTGTGGTAGTGGTAGTGGTGATTATTTTACCTGACTGCTAAGAAAGCATAAATGCTTGTTAGTAAGCAACCAGAGGACCGAAGGCTTAAGGTCATCTCAGAGAGACCTGGTAATGAGGATTAATGCCTTACCAAAGGGCACAAGCGCATCGCCTTGGTTTCGAACCCAGGTCACTGGATTACGAGACCATTGCTCTATACCGACTGAGCTATCGCGCCTGCTCTAAACTGATGGTATAAAACTTGACAAGGAACATTATATCTTACAAACATAACACAATTAAAAAGTAAATATCCTGACTTCAGGCGCCACAGTATCTCTCATCTCTCGATTGTTTGTTACTTCAATTTAACAGTAAAGGACTTGACAAGTTACTTCCAAGTGTATTTTGCTATTTACCAAATAACATCAAAGACAATTTGCAAAATCACTTTGTAGTGGCAGATCAAATATATTCATGAATTTGAAGAAGTTTTGCAATGGAATTTAAAATGATAAAAAAAAGGGTATGTAAGTAGCTTGATACATTCATTATTTTGAGCTTAAAAACAATTCATTAAGTTTGATGTTTTTCTTTTTCCTTGGGATCATTCTAGCTTCTTTTCTTTTCAAAACACAAAATTGTTCTAGTTCACATGTCTTAAAAGTTGGAATACTCACAATAGGGGTGCTAAAATGTCAAAATCATTCAAGTTAGAAACTATCAATTCACAATTTTATTTTGTGTTTAAAAAAATAAGATAATGACACATTTTAACAGTGATACAACAACAAAAAATATGCTTTCAGTGACATCAATAATTTCTTTGGTAAGATTACATACCACCAGACTGGTAGTCTTTGTCTCTCATTAAATCAGAATCAGAGTCCGAGTCATCGGCTGTATTGGGTGCTCGGAAATCTAGTGCTAAAACAAAATGAAACAAATTTATCAAGTTGACAAGTCAATGGCAATGATTACAGACAACGGTAAACATTTGAGGAATTCAGTTTATCATATATAATGCAAAAAAACTTAATACTGGAGCTCCATGTTTCAAACGCATTTACCATGCATGAAAAACAAGAATGCAACACATTATTGCCATTGTTGATGATACTTTTATAAAAATTTATGGGGAACATTTTATACAAATGCATAAATTTGTATCATATCCCTGACTAATACTTAACATTACTGTAATGTAATAATTTTCAGAATTCATACATATAAAAACTTAACTAGCAAGTCAGACAGAAAAAAAAGATTGAGGGTGAGGCAGAGAGATAGTTATAGATGAAGAAGGAAAAGTGAAACAAAAGAGAAATATACAGAGAGATGCCATTATGATGGGGAGAGATTTTCCACAGTAAATGGGTATAGTTGAGACACAGAACAACTGATTAAACATTAAACTCACCCAAGATGTTCCTCATGGCCTGCTCAAACTCCTCCGGGTTAAAAGCTACATCTTCCATCCCACCCCCACCTGCTGGAAACTCGGCCCCTTTCAGCCCTGAGACGGCATCCACAAACGACTTCAGAGACTCTGTCACTTTGCCTGGGTCAAAGTCCATCTCATCGGTCTGACCTCCTGACTTCTGACCCCTGGCTGCTTTAGACTTGTTGCTGACTGCAGCCGATCGCGGTGCCTTCCCAGCAGCCTTTGCGATCATGTCGTCCAGTTCCTCTAAATCGAGTTCCATCCAGCGATCACCTGTGGTAAAGAAATCATGATGAAGTCATGTGGGATCCTGTCCTTCCATAAATCTACATTTTTTAAACATTCAATATCGAGTCACCATGTCCAAGTAGATTGAATGCTCTGTCACTAAACATCACAGGTAAAAAGAGGGATTTGCTAAGTTCAAACGCCTGCCTTTTGGAGAAATAAAAGAGTAAATGCTTATTTTCTAGTATTTCTGGAGCCTATGGTGTCCTTAAGAGTACCTTAATGACCACCTTTATTATTCCATCTCCAGTAAATGGTCTTGAGAAAACTCCACCTCCAGGGTTCATGTAAATTAATGGCTAACAAATATGGTCAGAAATCAGGATTAAGATTAGAATTAGAGGTAAGCTTAGGATTAGAGTTATTGTTGGCTAAGAAACTTTAAGTCTATGGATTTAACTTCAGTGGTGAAGCGTTGGTCAACTAGTCGTCATTTGGTCAAATTTTGTGGTGGAGTATCCTACAATTGTTCCAAGGACTTTGGAAAAGTCGGTCAAACTGAAATTGATAAAGAGTACGAACCCTCAAAACTTACTGTCAGGTTTTGGGAGATTCTTCTCTTCGTTCTTCAGCTGTGTGATGTCACAATGGACCGTCTCAAGAAGCTTCATGATCTGATGACCAGGTTCGCCAAGCCATGACTGACTCGTCCTGAGTGAATAAAATAGGTTAAAGGTCACTGTGATGTATATTGAAAACCATTAAATGTTTACTCTGAGAATACTTGGATGCAATACCCACTGAAAATGTAAGTTACATTAAAATCAGTTAATTTAAGTTTGTAATACAGATACCAGTAACTAGCACTGCATACTCCTGATGTATCACCTTCATTTAATTGAGTTTCTCAGTTTATGGACCAGCACTATTTTGGCAATTTACAGAGATATTGTTCTTCTAACGTTTTGACACAATGACACCTTATGACACAATGATACATTACATCACATCAACTTTCCCCACACCATAAACAGAAAGTTACCTTACATAGAAAGTAAACGACTCGTCTAGTATGTTGCATTACAAGGACAATGCAAACTATATAGCAATCATCCAACACCCAATTCTCACTCCCAGTAGCAACCTAATTTCTTGCCTTATGAATTCCTGTATGTGTTATTCACGTTCTAGCTTCGATCATTGCATAGCTCTTTGAATGACCCATGTTGGTAATTGGCATCAATCGACACTACCTTAAAACCTAAACTAGATGGAATTCGACTGCGCGCAGTCGAAAATGATGCCTCCGTCATAGAGCAATTTTACAAACCGAAACGGAAGAAATTTTTCAAATTCAAGTTCAATTGTAATCCATTAACATGTTCTCAGAATATCGTGATTACAAGCAATTTCTCATAAACATATATGACCCTTTGATCTTTGACCTCATGACCCTAAAATCTACTCAGTTCATTGGCTCTGCAAGATTTCCTGAGTTAAATAGTAATCCATCTGTCAGTTCTAATGAGAATGCGTCCACAAGCTATTTTTGCATACATAATGAGCCCATGACCTTTGATCTTATGAACCATTCATTGGCTCTGCAAGATACATAAATGATCTAAGTTTGGCAGGAATCCATCAATCGGTTGTTCAGATAACGCGATCACGAGCTGTTTTTGCATACATAATGTGCGCTGTGACCTTTGACCTCGTGACCCCAAAATCTAATCAGTTCATTGGCTTTGCAAGATACATACATGACCAAAGTTTGGCAGGAATCCATCAATCGGTTGTTCAGATAACGCGATCACGAGCTGTTTTTGCATACATAATGTGCGCTGTGACCTTTGACCTCGTGACCCCAAAATCTAATCAGTTCATTGGCTTTGCAAGATACATACATGACCAAAGTTTGGCAGGAATCCATCAATCGGTTCTTCAGATAACGCGATCACAAGCTGTTTTTGCATACATAATGAGCCCTGTGACCTTTGACCTCGTGACCCCAAAATCTAATCAGTTCATCAGCTCTGCAAGATACATACATGACCAAAGTTTGGCAGGAATCCATCAATCGGTTGTTCAGATAACGCGATCACAAGCTGTTTTTGCATACATAATGAGCCCTGTGACCTTTGACCTTTGACCTACGTGCTCCAAAATGTAATCAGATTGTTTTCCTATAGTGATACACACTATCACTAAGTTTGAAGTTTAAATCTCCAGTGGTTCTTGAGATATCATGATAACAATCTCAATGTATGGAATTTCATAAGTTGACCTCTGTGACCCTTGACCTTTGACATACGTGCTCCAAAATCTAATCAGATCGTCTTCCTATGGTGATACATACTATCCTTAAGTTTGAAGTTTAAATCTCAAATGGTTCTTGAGATATCGCGCTAACAAACTCAATACAAGGAATTTCATAAGTTGACCTCTGTGACCTGTGACCTTTGACCTACGTACTCCAAAATCTAATCAGATCGTCTTCCTATGGTGATAAATACTATTCCCGAGTCTTAAGTTTAAATCTTAAATGGTTCTTGAGATATTGTGATAACGGTCAAACGGGACGGACGGACGGACGTACGGACGGACGGACGGACGTACGGACGTACGGACGTACGGACGGACAACCCGAAAACATGATGCCTCCGGCACCACCTTCGGTGGCGGAGGCATAATTAGAAAAATTATTTTTTAAAAATCAAATTTCCACAATTTCCACTTACTGTTCATTTCCAGTGACTATGCTAGCATAAAACTGTTTGGCAGATTTTATTAATTTGTTGTACAGCTTGGAACCTTCTAGTTCTCCCTGGAAAAAATAAGAAAGTCAAAGAGTATAATCAGTTCAAACATTCATTTATTTCACCTAACAGGTAAACAAGAAGGCAACAAATCATTATCGAAGGGATAGAGTCAATAATCCTCATTCCTGACTATAAAAAAACAATGTCAACTCTGTTTCCCTCATGAAATAAGAATCCTAATTCTGACAAATTTAAAATTCTGAGCATAATATTTCCTTTCGAACAACCATTCAATGTGAAAACCTTCAGAGTAAATCTAAATTGTAACTCTTGTTTCATTCATTTGCATTTGATTACAATTAAGTGTGTCATTTGTATCCCTCAACCAAGTTAGAAATCCTAATAAATCTTGAACCTCAAATTGATGGAATTCTTAACATGATTTTTTTCAAAACTTAATCCATGAAATTAGTTTATTAATTTTCAATTTTAAGAACCAGTTTTTACTTGCTTACCCTAAAGAATCCTTTCTCTGTCAGACTTTGAAGAAACTTCTCCCATCTTGCTCCTGTTGCTAGATCCTCGGGTTCAGAGGTAATGATGTCCGGTGGATCCGCATCTTTCCTGTTGCCATGACAACGAGAACACAGAATCTCAAAACCATGGGCCTTGAATTGAAACAAAGACAAATTTGGAGGAGGAAAAAAAGTTTGTATTACAAAAATATTTGTTCTACAGTTTACATAGAATGCATATTTAACACCTATATTCTACATCATGTTTGGAGCCAGAAGGGCATTAACTCATATACTTTAACACAGAGTAGATGCCCTTCTGGCTCTGTACAGATGACATGTTTTTCCAATAGAGTGGTGAAGTGTGACGTCATCAAAAATCTATTTTTAGAATTTCTCAATTTTTTCTTCATTTTCCGAAAGAGCATCAAAAATGATGTCCAAATGTCGAAAACCAATTGAATATGTTAAGTACCGGTATTGGCGGAGATATGACCATCTGAATAAATATATGTCCTACAGGAACTCAGTGTTATATGCTCTGGCTCCTAACCATTAGGAGCCAGAACATATTCAATTGGTTTTCGACATTTGGACATTATTTTTCATGCTCTTTCGGAAAATGAAGACAAAATTGAGAAATTCTAAAAAAAAAGATTTTTATGACGTCACAGCTTCGGTACTCTATACAACTAGTGAATATTGGGCATGTTTTATATGAGCATGCAACCACCTCCAAAATCTCGATTGCACACTGCACAATATAACTTTAGACTAGATAAAAATTTGAAGCTCCTTATCCCTTTATTGGAAATAGAAAAAACTGACTGTACAGTTCGATTTTTTAATTTTTATTCATGGAGAATAATTTCAGCATAGTCTACCAAACTAAAAACAAGAATTCATCTCTATTCCAAAATTCCTATTCATATAGAAACCTACCAGTTTCATGCCAAGATCAGCGGACTTGAACTTTGAACTTGTGGGTGATGGGAGCTTCCAGCCACTCCTACGATCAGGTTGAAATGGCTGCTGAACCAGCTGAGCATACAGGCAACGAGTGAACTTAACCTGCAATTGGAATTTAAGAAGAAATAAAATTATGAATATGCACAAGTAACCTTTTTTGTGTGGTACATATATCATATCCTATGGTTCACTTCCAAAGAAGTTTGGATATTACCATAGTTTTAACTCCAGCTGCCATGAGAATAAATCTTGCTAGACCTTTACACGGGTAAAGAGTGACAACCGTATATAAAATGCCTTGTCTAGGGAGTAGGGACATATGCCTCAGGCAGAGACTTCAACCTTCAACCTTTAGATTGAGTCAAATAACTGAACCAATATACCACAATGCTCCACTAACATATTCATGTTCATATCAAATGCATAGGGGAAAAAAAAAGTTAAAATTAAGAACTAGAACAAAAATATAAAGCAAATAATAACATAGGATACTAAAGAAAAGAAAAACAATAAAGAATAATGCAATGCATAAAGTTTATTAAAACTATGCTACACAGAGATAAACAACCATAGTAATAAGACCTATTTGAATACTCACCTGAGATGTAACTAGATTCTCTGGGGCAAAACGCTTCATTATCCTGCAAGCCTGAAAAATAAAATAAAAATATGTTTAAATAATGATTGAACTTTTCCACTTGCATATCTTGGTAACACACAAATATTTGTAAAAATATTTACTAGCAAATTCTCTGAATATAGAACTAAAATGTTATTAGGATGATGTGCTTTCATCCTAATGTCCCCCCAAGCGACTAAATGTATCAAACTGTGCGTGAAAATATTAAAGGTAATCAAGATGTCTGTTTAATAGAACTGAATTAAATGTGAATATGCGCTAAGAAGCTAAAAGGTAGTACATGATTTACAAATATAAATGCCTCTTTTCAGATTTTCTTAAATTGAGTGCATACGAGTGTAAAACAGAATAAATAACAAGGTTTGTACAATTACAAAAGGATTTTGAACACTTTCTTTAGGAAGAGACAAGGATACAATGCATTCAATTTGAAATTGCACTCATTTAAATCTAGTCCTATATTATAGCAGCTTCTGCCGGATATTCTTGCATCGTCCTATTAAAAAAGTCATTCATTATTGGATAAACTCTTTTAACAGATACAAAATTATGAAAACTTCCAGCTGCAGCACGCTCTTAAGACCGTCTTACCTTTAAATCTATAGGGTCTCTCTGGTAGAAGGCCTCGACTGCCGGTGATATTAAACCTGGCTGGTGTTTCAATATGGCTGCTAGCTTGGCTGGCATCAAGCAGTGGGTGTGGTGGAAGTTGGACTGAACTTTGGCAGGGAATCTGCAACATCAATTCACACAGGGTTGCCAATTTAATAGCCTAATGAATTGTTTTAACAAATTATTCATCATTTTGTGTTACAGCTAGTTTTGGACTTTAATATTCGCATTTTAGGAAATACCCAATTAAAATTATAAATGATAATAATAAATGTGTTTTTTTTAATTAATACGTATGTTTGTTTGTTTGTTTGTTTGTTTGTTTTATTTATTCACCATGTAAAATAACTGTTTACAGAAAATAGAATACAGCGGGTTACATTGATATATAATACATAGTAGGAACAATGCATAAACAAAAAATGTTTGAAGCGCAACGTCCCTAAGTGAACACATGTACATTTTGTTTTGCCTGAAGAGATATTTTCCCAGGCAAAATAACAGCTTGCATTCCAAGACACACACACCTAATCATAAGAATAATCTCTGCAGAAGCCAACATCAACTTACATGTTAGTATTTCACTATAGATTTTAGTTTTAAGTATATAAGCCCATAACTCATAAATATACATACCGGTAGTGCAATGCAATACCAGATGTCTGGACAACAAATTTCAATAAATTACAATCACAATTTTCAGAGTGTTTTATGAGTGAATTTCATTATAGAAGTGAAGTGCACTTGATGTGAAATCTGTAAATGATAAAAGGATTTTTAGTAAAGAATTTTTAGTAAAAAAGGGGATTTAGAGGTGCCGTGGATGAGTGGATATGTCACCGGACTGTGATCACAAGGTCTGCGGTTCAAGTCCCACCGCGGCACTAATGTCCTTTGGCAAGAAATTGATCTTCATTTGCCACTCTCCACCCAGGTGTTAAATGGGTACCCGGTAGGATGTGAAAGCTAATGTGCTTAGATTAGCAAGTGTGAGCTTGTAAAAATGACGCCTGGTTGGAAATTTGGAATGCTTCCATATCCATTCCATTATATATATCTGTAAAGTGCTTTGAGAGGGCCTTTGGTCCTGAAAAGCGCTATATAAGAACTAGCTATTATTATTATTATTAGTTGTAAAGGTCTACTCACTCATTGACTCTAGCTCTGACTGCTTCTCTGATGCTAGGTTTGGCAAGTGTCTTCTGAGAATGTTTGCGGACTACTTCTACGGCATGGGATATAGAAGGAACACCTGCTGGTAAGAAGGCTAGCTCAGCTGGGCTGCCAGGCTTTGGGATGATGTGTAGTTCACCATTGTAGATAAAAACCTGTAAACATAAATGGGTATGGTCATAAAAGAAAGTTGTGAAATTAAATTGGGTCAAACATTAAAATATGGTTTGTACTGTATAGTAGCCACTGTAAACAGGTGGGCTTTCTAGACAGGTTCTACATAATAGATTTCTTACTCAAGGGAGAAAAATACATGACCACTATAGACAGGTGGCCTTTATAGAGAGGTGGCCACTAAGTCAGGTCTGACTGTATTTAAAATATCAGCTTCAAATACTTCTTCTTTACAACATATATACTGCACAATATCATACTAAAATTGCACTCTAAATAGACAGTCAACCTAAGAGTTCCTGAATCAACACACTCATATGAGCAAACACACGCACCAAACTTAATCCTGAGTTTACATTCTCGCTTACATTGCTATAATAACCATTTTCCCTTCATCCCTGATAATCCTCAACCATCTGAATGTCTGATATACAATGACGATTAAAAGTGATTGGTCCTTTTTGAAGGTGTAAAATCAGGCCACATAATAAAAACATTGGTTGAGTATTTTTTGTTTATGAACATGTTCATTGTTCTCAAAAGTAAAAAGGAAGAGCTGTTGTAAATAAATAAATATGTGCTTCACTTACTCTGTTGATGCTTGTCTCTGGCTCCATCCACTTTGGTAAATGGTATGCAGCCTCAATCAGTAAGAATTCACCGTCACTATCATGAACACTGCCAAGGAAAAAAACAAAAGAGATTTAAGAATATACCCATGCCTTTAAAAGATTAATAGCAACATAGTACTCTGCTAATCGCTACAAATAGCATTTCAGACCCTCAAGAATGCAAGCATTCTATGACAGCAATTAAAATGTGACCTGTGTGGGACAATAACGGAAAAAATACTGAAAAATTTGTACTTGACTCAGTTGACTGACTGTGAGAAGAGTACTTTTCACAGAATTGTGGCAATGGCATAACTAATTTTAAGGAGTGGGTTTCAAATTTTCTACTCACCTACAGTCTTACATTATCACAAATAAAATAGCACAAAGTTTTTTTTTGTGTAAGTATTGTCATCCCCCCCTCCCCCCCCCCCCCCCCCCCTCCCCAGTACTGGACATTTGAAAACTGGTTATAAAACATGATTTAAATCAAACTTATCTTGAAAGCAGTCATTATATACAAATACTATCATTAGACTTAGTTTATTTCTTCCTTCTTATCAAAAGTTCAGAACAATGAAAATGAACAACCCTTCATATGTGTCAAAGGGTCTGTGTTTAGCAGACTAACTCTCACCTTGCGACCAGTTCAGGCATGGCAGCTGTGAGTTGATAGAGAAGGAACACTAGAAACCACTCATCATCAATATTATCGCCAAAGTCGGTTACACCATGAAGACGTGGTAGAGAATCTGAGATTGGGTACATTTACAAACAAGCAAACAAAATCATAAAATTAATATTTCATTGTGTGTTTGAACTTTGAAATGCCGATCGACTATGACTGACATATAAACAACGTGGTCATCAATGGGATAGGATAACCTGGTTCATTTGAAGACTGCACTGCAGCAACATCCCACAATACATGTACATGTAGGCGAGTCTGTGAGTGTCCATGCACTATACAGTCTATTTTCAACTCATGGGAGAGTTTAATAAAAGGAGCACGATCTCTGGCTACATGTATCATGGTACCACAAACAGCCTTCAATTCCCCTAGAGTCTCTTGTAATCAAATTATAGTGAACTGAGATATTTGGTCATCCTACATTCTGAAAGGCAAGTTTTTTTCTCTGAATTTTATTTCTTGACCTCTGCAACTTACAATTTTTATAACAGCCAACCACAGCCTAAATTGACAGAGCATCACATCCAGATGATTCAATGCAGTGATCTGTTGCATAATATGATCAAGGAACTCCCTGAAGTTAGGCTAACATGGACATATTTCATAATATTTCTTTTGGAACAGACAACGATGATGATGATGATGATGATGATGAGGATGATGGTGGTAATGATGATTTTGTTGTTGATGATCATGATAATGATGGTGACGATGGTGATGAAGACTGATGATGCCACTGTTGATAATCAGTTGATGAAGATGATGACATTAAGTTTGCTTTTCCCTCCACGCCCAGCATCAGATGATGCCAAATCATTAATCCTAATAATAATTTCTTCCAGAATCTCAGGTAAAGGTAAAGGACAAGGTATAACTGGAACAAAATAATATTAGTATAAAACCATCATCATCATCATTGTTATCGTTGTCCTCATTATTACTCATTATCATCATCATCATCAATCATCGTCAACATCATCATCATCATCGTCATCATCATCATCATCATCATCATCATCATCATCATCGTCATCATCATCGTCATCATCATCGTCAACATCATCATCATCATTGTCATCATCATCGTCATCATCATCGTCATCATCATCATCATCATCATCATCATCATCATCATCATCATCATCATCATCATTATCCGACATCATCATCCGACATCATCATCCGACATCATCAATCATGTCAATATCATCATAATAATGATGATGAACAAGTTAAAAACACTAACCACCAGTCCAGAATCGACTTAGATATCATTTTTTCATTTCTTTTTCTTTAAAAAAAAAAAAAATCATTCATTTCAATGATCCATCACGCATAGCCCGCATTGCAAAATAAGTGATACCACAAAAACATGAACGTGTGGGGCTAACCTGGAGCAACTGGAATTACAGGAGTCAGGTGAAAGGAGTCACGTTGCCATATGTAGTCCACTAGAAATGGCGAGATGTTTGCCATACATGAGTCCAAATAATCCAACAAACATGACTTGATTTCTTCGTCGTTTTTCCCCTCAAAGCTGATGTTTGTATACAAATCGTACTCTGCAACGTTTTGCACGTGATTTGCCGTCTCCATTTCGATGTCAAAATATGAGAATGTGCTAACATTTCTATGGTTACTCGAGGCGACTCTTTCCTCGTTGTCTCGCGGTAATGCGGAATTAATGATGAAAGAAAGGAGCACAGTCTATGAAATCACATGATCAGTTGCAGCTGCAGTTTCTTGTGTACAATACCATTGCATTGATGTTCTCGACTCTCCGCGTCTACTGCACTGCATAACACTGGAAAACTCTTAATTTCATTGATAGAATTAATCAACTCGTTACTAAAATGCTGAAACCTAAGGCTCTAACACAAGTCCTAAGCCAGGCAAATACAGGAGGAGTTCAGAGCTCTCTGTAAGTACTAAATCTTTGTTTTATGTAGCATATTAAATAATGTTCCACTGGCACTGCACTGAAATGATTATTTATTAGGGTCTAGGCCTATGCACTGACTGACTGTCAGCTCGAGCTCTGCAGTGGTCAGTGTCTCTTCAGTATATATTTTTATCCTTTTATTAAAAAAGGAAAGGTTTCTGGTCATGCTATCGTAGTCAAATTAATCACTCAGTTAGTAATAAGTTATTGTCACCGTCACGTTTATAATTGTTTTGTCAGGACTGTGTAGCTGTAGATTTCTAGTGTTATGAGTTTAGACAGTATTCAGAGATGCCAAGTTCAAAGATTGGCAATGCGTGATATAATTTTCATGATTTGGCACGCGAGCGCGCGTGCGAGGGTATAACACACGTATAAGGTATAGCGTTTTTTTCAAAATGTTACGGGCGCGTCGTTTCAGACCCTCTGAATGCGTGATGGTCACGCCTAATGCGTGATACTTGGTAGCTCTGAGTATTAACCGTCTGGTAAAGTGGTAATAAAACTAACAGTTGTCAACATTCCCCATATCCCCCCCCCCCCCCACTCAACATGCGTATGCATGTTCCCTCCCTTTGAAAACACCCTAGTCCGGTGTGTAAAGTCAATACGGGCCAGATTTTTGTGTATTACGAGTCGGACTTTGGTGCGAGAAAAGTACCCCTTAGTCTTTACTGGACATTTTGGGAACACGAATGCGGTTCTTCCTGCGGGCCCCATACACATGTATAGAGAGGGTCAGAGGAGCCAGATGTAATCTCAACGGAACAACCGTCGATATCAGAGACTGAAAAGTAGATGGTGGATTCTTTTTTTTAAATACTTTAAATTATTGCTGCAAAATGATGGACATATGAAACTTTAATAATGAAAGGTCTTCCAAAACAGTTCCTATAGATTTGGTCGTTATCAAATATCTGATAAAGAGTGATCATGATGCCAGGATTGGTAAATACTTAGAATATATAATAAGATGAAAGTATGAAACTTGTCTTTTCTACAGATTGCTCAACAATGAGGGCTCCCTTCTTGCCTATTCTGGTTACGGAGACAAAGATGCCCGCGTAACAGCAGCCATTGCTAGCAACATTTGGGCAGCGTATGAGAAAAATGGCAAGGTGGCCTTTACAGAGGATGACCTTAAACTTGTGCTCATGGATTGTGAGGTAAGAGCTAGAGAAGATGGGTTCAGTTTTTAAAGGAAAAGGAAAAAGTATGAAGTGTTTGCTGAATTGTCTGAAAATTGACTATGTCGGAGAAAGAAGGGTCCAAATCTTTCAAGAAAGATTTTAAGTTATTTAAAAAAGGAACCTCCCCCCCCCCCCCCCCCCCTCAAAAAAAAAAATATTATTTCATGTTTAAGAGACAAAATGTTTTCGTTTTCAATTACAAGTACATGTAAATGATATTTATGTTTGAACAGTTCTTTAAACAAGATGCTGTTCAGACTTTTATAAAGGTATTTCAAAATAATATTATCTAAACAGCTCAATTAACTAATTTTAAAGGATTGACTGTTCTTTCTGTCATTTTTAATTCTTCCTTATATACAAATAGGATCATTTTCCACATTTAATTTGAGCAACTGTTCAAACAATTAAAAATAAATATATTGGAAAGATATCAAGATTGAACCTCTGTCAAAATGATCCGTTTGTTTTTCTTTCCCAATGGTTGCATCATGTGTTATTCTCCCCCAGAATGGAAGAGTTGCAATCACTAAAGTTGCTAATTTGCTGTTATGCATCCATGCGGAATCCTCGGTAGGCTTTGGAATGTTAAAGAAAAAGGTAAGAATTTTTAATAATTTTGTTTATCTGAAAATGTTATCAAAATGTTATTAAAATGTGTTATTTAAAAGGTATCCATGTGTTACGGTTGTTGTTATTGTTGTGGTTTCCTTTTCAGAGCTCTTTCCCCCAAAATACTATTTTCAAATACTATCATCAAGAGCAATAAGCAATTCAAACTGTTTTCCCAATAATATGGATGTTTCAGTCATGTTATTATGTAGATTATAAAAGTGGATTACCTAAAAGTAGGGCATAAATTTGTAGCTTCAAACTTATTTCCCCTATCCATATAGCTCTGATGTTACGCAAATATACAAGATTGTAAATGTCAGTTATCTCACAGGCTTTGTTTCTTGCAGGCCTTATATTAACTGAAGTTTTAAAAAAGAGCAATCAAATGCTTTTTATTTCTAATGAAGGTGCATCTTTGTTTCTGTTTGAAGATGATTTTGTGAAAAATAATTAAATGACTCTTCTGTTCTATGTCATTATTTGATTTCCAGATATCATCGTTAGCAGAATATCTACAGGAACCATTGCAGACTGTTGCGTCTTCATAGCCCAAGGGAGAATTAGTGTGTGTTTGTGGTCATATAATTTTTGTAGTATTATACCAAGATGAAACTATATGTTCTGTATCTATAGAGCCTTCTACAATATGTATGTCTGCCAGTGACAAGTACTGATTGTTAGAAAGCAACAAAAATTATGACTTTTGAACTGATGAGGAAAAAGACTCTACCATTGTACAGTGTATAAAGCCAGTCTACACTAGTTTATCCAGGAGGGATTAGACCTCCCTGCAAGGTCACTGATGGGTGGTTATCTCATCGAATCAGCTCTCAATTAACATTTATAAGAAAAAAGGGGATCATGGGGGACAAATGGTCACCAATTAGACATTGTTTGCTATATAGAGGGCACAAGTAGCTATAAGTAGTGCAGTGGGCTTTAATAGATCAAATGCCCTTCCCAGGAGCGGCACTAGAAGATTAATTGCTTTGTGGGGCTTTAGGCTTCTTGCATTCATGTTCTACATGTGCCTCGCGAATAGTTGTTTTTGTTGTTTTTTTCCAGGGGGGTAGGGGGGTAGAGCCATCCAAAACCCCTCAAGAACACCTACAGGCCCCTCTATATATTTTGTATTTTACTGAATGTCTTTGTGACCGACATTAGACTGAACAAGACATTACATTACCTCTAATGGCAAAGAATAAGTTGGTTTGGTGTCCGTTGTGACTGAGGCATTACATATTTGATCAACTCTGTTAAGTAAGATATTAAGAATCATCAAATGATAGCATTGGTTTTGTTTTCATTAGATTAGTTTTGTATCTCATCCGTAGGAAAGTTAATATCAGAGAAGGGATACAGTGATACAAGTATCGAGTTAAAAAAGCCAATTCCATTGAATGAATTGCTCAAGGCACTGCAGTTTACATGTACCTGATGAAGATTTCAAGCAAAAAGAGGAAAAGTATAAGAAGTTGAGACTGAGTGATTAGTATATTTGTCTTATTTCCATCATTTATATGTTTTGTTTTGACACATTCAGTACCATCAGTTTAATGTGCATATGTGATAAATTGGATTTCATTGTAAACACATTCATTTATGGTCCTTTTTTACACTGATTCCATTTTGTTTTCAATATCAAGATGAAAGATATGTTTCTGACACTTACAGCACTCAAATGTTATTACCAATTAAGAACTTGAAATACTTGCTTATATTGAAGAAGATGAATTAGCTACAGAGAATTAATTTGTTGCACCCCAAAAGCTTTGTTGAAAGGGTGGACAAAATGAAGATATATAATGTAAACATACAGTTTGTTACAGAGTAAGATATTCATACAGTATATTTCAGTCCAATACATTTTGTATTTAACAGTATGAACAAACATATTTTAAATAGCTCCCTCTAGAGTCAGGTTACAAATAATTTCCTTCATGACATGTATTGTGATGACTACACATCAGGGTACTACTCAAAATTGCTTCTGATTATGATACAAGCATTTCTGATTTACAATACCATAAGGTCATCACTAGTGCCAACAGAATGTAATTACATTCTATGTTGACCTTAGTCGTTAGGACATATAGGCCTTATAACTAAACATTTTAGATATAGGGAGCTCATTTTTTATTTTTTGTTTTTAAAGTTGGTGCATTTTCTTCTATTGTTAAACATTTATGTGCTAATGGTCTTGCATCAACATGGAAATGGAACATGAGATAAATCTGGATGCAGTTTCACAAAACCGTCACAAGTACAACTTCACCGACATCCCATTGAAACATGTGGCACTTTTGATACACATGTTTCAATAGGATGTCAGCCAACATGTACTTATGACGGTTTCATGAAAAGCTACCCTGGTTCCCACGAAGTACAAATGCAAGTTATATGTTGCTGGAAATGTTTTTTCCCAGTAAAAGAGTGATTTTTCTATTGCAACAAAATAATGCAGGCATTAAATATCATCCATTATTGGCCAATTTCAAAGAAATGAACAGGTCTAAACAAATGACATGTAACAGTATATAAAACAAAAGGACATGCTTAAATCTAAGAGACCTTATTATATGGCTTTGATATTTAGAGAGGGCATAAAGGCCAGGGAGTATGGCATCACAGCAAAATTTTGTAAGATCGCTGGTCATTTGGAGGCTGGCAGTGATAGGCTGTATGCTAATTATGATTTTACCAGACACTAATATTGATATTAAGGTTAGGATGTGATAAGAAAAATAAACATTGACAAATTAATCAGTAATTGTTTGATTGATCTCACCTTAAACAATTCATGACTCTCTTATTTGAGTTTTTTCTGCTTTTATTAAAACCAACTTAAAATCAGGGTGAACTTCCCCTTTAAACACCTTATATTCCTCTTATTTCATCAATTATTTGTTTGTTTGATGTTTGTTTAATCTGCTCCTGCACCTCCTTTTCAATAATTGACTGTCCAAGATGACAATGTATCTTATTCTTTAAATGTGTTGAAAGAATACATGAAATATTGTTAAAATAAACATAAGATTTTGTATTATAAACTTTGAATGCATATAGTTATGTATGCATGTAACCAAGGAGAAATTTGCTGATATATGTTACTATGTGTATAAATAATAAACAAATATTATTCTGAATTATTTCTGTCTGTATGCCTAGTTTATTAATTGAGGTGGCCATACAGTGGCATAGCATTGTGCGCTGTATTTATCATATAATACATGTACGTACATACAGTCAGGCACGTACGCAGGAACCCCCCACCCCCCTTCAATTTTTTTTTCATAGTCGTTGCAAAATTTCCTGCCTGATTTAAATATGTTAATTCCCCCCCCCCCCCCCTTCAAAAAATCCTGCGTACGCCACTGCATACAGTTAACAAGTACACATAATCTTACCATGTTTTTTAATTGTTAAGTATATGTGAAAAAACGATTTGTCCCAATTTATGTTTCTTGAGAATGTGACATATTAAAGCTTACATCTTAAAGTATTCAACAAGGGCCCTAATTTAACCAGTCCACCTTTCATTCTTGAGTTACGAACAACACAAAAAAAATAACATTTACAAGGGTATGAATAATTTAGTTAACTGTATGTTTCGATATTTAGATATGGGCAAGTGTCATTTAACCTCATAGATAAGCAGTATCTAAGTAATTCAAGTATTCATCCATTTTGGAGAGAGATGAGGAAGGAGGGGGAGAAGGAAAAGAAAAAGAATCGGTTTCACCACAAAAGGTGTCCTGTTTTCATCTGTCACTTTATTTAATAACCGATTTACCTTTTCTGCAATGTGCTGCAGATCATTGAATAGCTTTTCAAAAAGTCATGCAGGAAAGATGTGCAATTCTAATTAATCGTGAGATATCAAAACAAACACAATACTGATTATAGACTTCATGAATGTATTGGAAGTTTTGGCTTTGCTTCTTCCAATGCATGCACATTTCATTTCGAGCACAGGAAACATGCTAATTTTCAACATGATTATTTTCTATTAAAGCAAACTATTCTGCATACAAATGATAGCGAATAAGAAAATCTCATATATTAAATTTTGTTTTTAATATGTGCGATTCAGATCAATATTAAAGCCGACAGATGACTAATCGGATCGGAACCATACAGCAAAGTAAATACCTGCTTGTTTGTTTTCAACATCTGTTAATCAATAACTACTAGTTCCTTGTCAGAATATATATCGACTTTAGAAACTCATTCTCAAGAACAGTCTAATACTGAGATTATGGTCTACGCACGATTTCCCTTTCATTATTGATTTCGTCCAAGTCTACAGGCAAGTAATTTCTGTTATGCCAGGGAAACTGATGCGGGAGAGAAGAACGGGGAAAATATTGATAAAAATAAACTCCCCTTTTCTGGCAGGCTTATTATGGTGTAGGCCTACATGACTTAACTCTCATATCCCTGGTATATCGCATTAGGGGGGAAATGGTGACAAGGGGAAATGGTGTCAAGGGGAAAAAGAAGAATACGGACAAAAAATAGATAGGATGATGGAGAGGGGAGAATAGAGAGGAACCGGCATACATGAGAGAGAGAGAGAGAGAGAGAGAGAGAGAGAGAGAGAGAGAGAGAGAGGGAGAGAGAGAGAGAGGGAGAGGGGGAGGGGAGAGAGAGAAAATGAAGGAGGAAGAGAGAGAATGAGGGGAAGGAAGAGAGAGATGAGGAGAAGAGAGAGATAGAAGGGAAATGCATAGAGAGTGTAGGGGAGGGTGAGTGAGAGAGAGAGGGGGAGAGAGATGAAGCGAGAGAGAGCTAGGGGAGAGACACAGAGAGAGAGAGACAGAGAGGAAGAGAGACAGGGAGCAGAGAAGGAAAAGAGTTAGACCGAGAGAAAAAAGGGTTGCATAATGAAGGAAGGGAGGGGAATATAAAGGGGATATAGGGAAAATGAAATTATATTAAAAATGGGGTAAGGATTGGAAAAAAAGTGAAAAATGCCCTGTCTGTTCTGTTCCGTTCACTCGCAAGACAGAATCGTGACTGTAACATACTAAAATGTCTTAATTTCTTTTTTTCAAACCACCAACGACCATATAGACATTCATCAAAACTTGTCTCTCTCCACCCAGGTGAGGTGAATGGCTGCCTACCGGTATATAAGAGACTTCCTTGAATGCGCGTTAAGCTGATCAGGGCAAAGGGAGTGACATGAAAGCTGGATATGTAATTCAAGCGCCTATTCATATAAATCATATTGTGCACATTAAGTGTAAAAACACTTGTATATCAACCACATGCACTGAAGAGGATGAAGATATACCTTAATTTGGCGAGATTTGTTTGTGTGTGTGTTTTTATCGTAATGGTTAAATAAAGTATCTTGAACTTTGAGATGTATACTGTAAACACTCCTGATAAGTCAAAATAGGAATAGAGTACAAAGGTCATCCTTTCTTTCATTCATTAATTTCTTATCAATTATTTGTGGAACTGGATTATAAATTATTCTCAAGATCATTACTGTGTGCAAATTCAACAATATTATCTATTCAGTTTATCAAAAATCATTATTATTGAAGTATATAGTTTCCTGTCTTCAATGAAAAGAAATCAGACCGGCAGAATCTGCATGTTAACCAAAAATACAAAGAATGAGTGAGCCTTTTCACATGTAACCATGGTAACCCCTTGGGAAGGAAAATTATCACAAAAGTTAGCTTTTAACCTTTTCCCCCTCTCACTAGAAAAATATAAAAGAATTGGGCGAACACCGAGGCGAAAATCGCTTATTACGGTTGGTTCATGCATGAGAACGAGTCGAGTACAGTTCACCTGCTGGAGTTTGTCATGGGATTTGAAGTACTTGTGCCAATGTGTACATTGCCCATTCTTCCCGAGTAAATACCACCACCATTGCTCATTCATTCCTAAGTCCACCCAGCTCGCTGCATTCAATTATAGAGAGCAGACGACATTGGGTTATGGCCTGGCTCGTTTTGGCGCGAGGTGAAGATTTTTGGAGCACTCGCGAAACCGAAAGTCAGGCCCAGTAATTGGACTTTTTCTAAAACTGTCATAACTCATAACGATACACTGGTTACATGTTTTTGGCATGTAGTGTGATGTTCGTGTTATTCAGACATTCCCATGTCTTTACCCATCTTCTATTTTGGACCGTTTAAAAGTGAGAGATTAGCTTATGGAACCACGATCACTTGTTGATACTGGATACTACTAGAAACTTGATGCCTCGACTATTGTAAGCTTTGTTGAATTTGAAGATTTATGGAATTTTGTTCCGAGTTCTGCAGTAACTTTTGAACGTGGTATATACAGTCGTGATGGAGGAGACGTTTGCGGAGGAGATTGAGACCGCGAGGAGAACTTTGTTAGAGAACTGTGATAGTCTGGAACAGATTGCGAATTACTGCGAGGACAATTATGTTCAGGTGAGCCTTCAGTTTGTAGCTTTGTATATTATGAGGGTGGTCCCTGGTATAATTATTATCTGGTCATCCGACGAACTTTATCACAAACTTGCTTCGTTTAATGGTTGTCCACTAAACTTTTTCAAGAACAAGATTGGTTGTGATACTCGTGTGAATTGGCTCTCGTTTACTTAACTCGCCGTCTCCGACACCATGACTATATAACTACATAATTTGAGGGCATATGATATTAATCAAAATTAAGAGATGTTGTCTAATGCTATCATTGATTTTGACGTACTTTGTAACCGGTAACACTCACCGGACCACAACCACAAGCAACCACCATACCACGGGCACCACTACCGCGAGCACCATCTTCAAATATCATCATCACACTTACAAATCATCGGTCCACTAATGGCGCCACCGCCAACCATCGCTACCACTACCACGCCTACTAACTACCACCACCACCACCACCACCTCCACCACCAACACCACCACCACCACCACCATCATCATCATCACAAATAAAAATCATTACAATAACTACCACCACCATATACCATTACATACCATTACCGATGAAACCAGAAATTGTGCCCATAACATGTACTATCAATAATTAACATCACTTACACAACCATCACCACCCCCTTCTATTCATGACCCTCCTCATGCTCATCCGCATCATCCTCCTCGTCTTCTTTAGGACTCCTCATAATATTCAACATTATCATCATCATCCTGTTCCCCGTCTTCTTTATGACTCCTCATAGTATTCATCATTATCATCATCATCATCATCATCATCATCATCATCACCATCATCATCCTGCCCCCTCTTCTTTATGACTCCTCATAGTATTCATCATCATCATCATCATCATCATCATCATCATCATCATCCTGCCCCCTCTTCTTTATGACTCCTCATAGTATTCATCATCATCATCATCAACATCATCATCATCATCATCAACAACAACAACAACAACAAAATACACGATCATTCAACACATTAAGATCACCTCAAAATCGTTTCAATCTGCATGCTCTAACCAATGTGTGATAGATGTGTCAAGTATTATCATGAAATGCGTGTCATAAATGTAAATACTTTACTTAAATTACTCCTCTGTCATATAATATTTATACATTCTTTTGTGCGCCATTGATAGCCTTATATTTACTCAGACTATTTAATTACCTTGGATCGGCATATAAAACACAGCAAATAGAGCAGCCACGCATGATTGGCATCAGCCTATTAATTCGGAGTTAATTATTTACTATACAATGAATCACATCGTCACGTGTTTGTTTTCACGGTTATTTTAGCCATGTAAGAAATCAGTGTTCCAATACAGCAAATTACAAGGGGAAATGAGATCCACTACTGTTTTTACCGAGAATATGTTTGAGTTTGAGTATAAAATTATGTTTCCTCATACCAGCATTGAGGAAAGCATCCGTCTATAGCTTTGATATTTCTAACGGATATCGGCATAAAGACATTTCCTCCACACTTATATGTGTCGCATTGATTCTGGTATTATATAGTTTGCCATTTTCACCGTAGTATTCTATTCCATGAAACACAACAGTTTTCTACAAAGGAGGAACTATTTGAGCAATTTCTATTTTAACCTACTTTCTTTAAAAAATTACATCATTGTTATACCACACTGAAATTTGTTTAAACATAATTATTAGAAATCGGTCTATGACTATATCCATAGCCCATACTCGATTCTGCGTTGTTCATAATGCATGTTTAATAGTCAGCCTTTGTTATTTATGAAACAGACATTCCATTTATTACATCTTTCCAAATTGCATGGTTATCGCATATTTCTAAACTATGCGGTAAAACAGAACAAACAGTTATATGATCAGTGAGGATCATTCAACACGATATTGTATATCTCTTCACGCGTGTCAATATGTACACGATGCATATATATGATTATATACGTTTAATGACGGAAAATCCACAATAAAATAACACAACTCTGCTCAGGTCAAAGAGAAGTTTGAAGCCTGCATGTGAATAGTGAAAAATGATTTGTTCGCTTTTTCATTAATTGTATAATAGTGTCGAAGAATATCCTATATGAAATATCTCCTGAAGAATGAGTGCTATTCAAATGCCCTCATATTCAAAATCACTATTGCAAGAAATAAGTGTTTGGAACTTTGGACCAAAGATATTATGCCACATATATTTTGTGTGTGGTCGCGTGGTACATTTCTATGTACAGTACATGTGTCTTTCAGAAATTCTGGGTCAATTTCTAATGATTCCTAAACCTCGAAGAGTCGAAGTATATATACACACACTTGATTAATGTGCTTCATAATTATGATAATCATCATTTTCAAATCGCTTCCAGACATATTCTCTCACCGTAATCATAATGACCGGGGCCCTGTTTCATAAAACAGGTTACCAAGAACAAGTGACAATATCTGTTATAAGCTACTGAAATCATGGCATCTGATTGGCTCAGAGCAAATTTGTCATAGGAATTATGCATTTGTTATAGATAACAAGTTTCGTGAAACAGGGCCCAGAACTCATCTCTAAAGTCCAAAGGTGACGATCTGAAAGTATCGTCTTTCTCCAAACAATCTTGCTCAATAAACCGCCTTTAATTTGACTCTTGTCTCGAGAGGTCATGATGCATGCATTGTATTTTTTTAAACAAATTCTTGCGCAATAACCTTTTCGAGTCAACCAGAAGTTTGACTCCCAAAAATATAATTTATATAGATATATTTATAGAGGGAATGTTGTAAAAGCTTAACAAAGTGCGTGGCTGCTCGTATTTCACGTTTTGAATGTATAGCTGCTTTCAACTTACTTTAGTTACTTCAAAATTGCTTTGAACTATTACCCATAGTACTTAAAATCACCTAGATGCAGTCAAAAGGCGCATATACCTACATAAAAACCTGAGTAATATTATTTCCTTGTTATCTATTCCCTATAATGATTCTGGCTGATGGTGAGTATAATCCGGAATCATTGGGGATGTATATAGGTAAAGGCTAGGGGTGAATCCGGGTTTGTTTCAATGCCCTTGGAAATGGCAAGCGTCGCGAACTTGCAAGAATGAGGAAGTGTACTGTATATATAGTGCTTTCATTTTTTAAATTGAGTACTTTTCATCAATCAGTTTGTTGATAGGCGGTATCACATAGATTAACAGGATTAAAATATGAAACGATATATAATTCTTTCTCTTTTTTCATTTTTCTTCTGATGGAGGAGAAGAAAAAATTGCAGCAGCTGAATTGTGATAATATCTTGACATTTATCAACTTTCCGACAAAAATATGTGTAGAGGTAGGGGGCAACCTATATAAATGGGCTTTAACGAATATTGTGTATCGTATTAAACAGCATCTCAAATATATAGTTAACTGTAGCAAGAAAATACCCACCATTCTCCCCAAAATATTTTGTTTAATCCATTGTCTTTAAACAGTTTTTTTAAAGCTTAACTAGAGCTCGGAATATTATTCAAAAGCATTTGTAAGTACAGCTTACATTATACCTGAAACAAACCGCTTGGATATTTTCAGAATTGAGATAACCATTTGGACTACTTTAGTGTTAGCCACTGTTTTACTGATAAAGTATTGCGAAATGTCCGACTTTTGTAAAGACATACTATACTGTATGTACGGCAGATCAGGGGTGATACGAAGGGACATAGGCCCCACATTATGGCGGAGAAAAAATAGATTTAAAAACTTTCTATAAGGAAAACATGATCTCATGCACATCCGACCCTTTCGTCTGCTAGTCGAGTCTGAACGAGCTAGTTGGACTTTTGAAAATCATGTTACAAGACTGCGGGTCATACATTGTAAAGAAATATCCGCCCCCCCCCCCCCCTCTTTCTGACAATCCTGGATACGCCCCTGCTTAAAGGGGTCGCCATCATGTTTTTAGTTTCAACAAAATGATGTGTTTACAAGGCATGTTTGCTTAATAATATTACGATCCAGCTTAAAACAGATCAAGTCAGGTGATATGTGTTTGCATGGTGCTCAGTGGTACAGCGCTTGGAGATGATCTTGCCTCGTTCTAGAAATATTTGAGTACCTTTATTTGGACCACACGATTATTCTATATTTTCCTTTTACCCGCATAGCATACAATTTGAACTTTGAACTTTGAATTTTCCTATCGATAATGAAAACAAACTCCCTCCACTTTGAATAATATTAAGTTAACACGCTTATCTAATGATGTTAACCGCAAGATTAGAAAAAAATTGATTTCAAAGAAACCCCAGGGTGTATTTGTGGTATTACTTATTCTTACCAGACGTACCAATAAAGTATTGAATGATGTATGATACAGTGCTTGTATAAATACCTTAGTATAGTATCAGTCAATATCAAATAGCATTAAGCTCATTTGTATGAAAGCAGAAAAAGAGAGAAACAAAATGGTGAAAGTTAGAATTAATCGTGCTAATAATAAGGGAGTTATGAATGTTTGAAATTTGAGGTCACTAGATCAATGTGAATCTCAAATTGTGCATTCTCCCTCAGGGCAATACTCAAAATGTATTATGGACAGCATATTATTATAAGTCCTCTAGCAGAAGGCCCTTCCGAGTCATACATTTTGAAGAAAAAAATACATTTTTAGTAAGTTTGTGTGTTTAATTAATTGGGAAAATTGTCAGGCACTACTAATCACAGTAATATTACAGATTCAGTCGATTTGAAATGCCCATACGTATAGTGAATACAATTTCAAAAAATTATAACTTTCTTATCTTTGTTCGATTTTATTCAAACTTTCAAACTTTCAACACTCTGCTTCTCTAAGTTCTCCACTTCCTTTTAGGGCAGTTGTCTATTGAGGTTGGATTTCCCTCTAACACGAACCAATGCTGATATCATGTTACTGCTGGATGAGTCGAGGGGGGGACACCGCCGCCAACCCATGCCCCCTTTTAAAACCCTGTTATTATACACAAGGAGAACGTGCCACATTTGCCCCCCCCCTTACAGAATACTGGTTTAAAATATTTTTGCATAACATTTTACTGAAAATTGCAGTTCGACTTATTTCGTTATTTTTCAAATATTTTCTATTTACAGGCAAAAGACAAGCGAGTTGCGCTTGAGGAGACGAAGAATTATACGACGCAGTCGTTGGCCAGTGTGGCTTACCAGATCAACACGCTAGCTACAAGTATGCTTCAGATGTTGGACTGTACAGCTAGTACGCTCGGCAACATGGACTCTAGTATGAATCAAATAAACCTGGTTAGTAAGATGTGTTTTGGGAAAAGTTCCCCGCATTACAAACCACCGTACCCAGTGCTAATTTCGAATCGGTCTAGATTAGCCTGTCCCTTCAAGAAAGATGCCCCACCCCTCCCAAAGGTCATATATCTATCAAACTGCATGCTCTCGGTCACATCAGTGGTGATAAAATACAAGAGAACTAACCACTACAACTTCCAGGAGTCTGCAGCCCCCCCCCCCCCCCGCGGGAGTGAGAGGGGGCTGCTAACAGTAGCTTAGTTAGACAGGGAGCAGGGGCGCGCGTGCCCCCCCCCCCTCCGTTGACTTGCGAATAAGAAACGAGAAAAAAAGGAAATTGAAAAGATCGGGAGAGGGGGCGCGAAAAGGAGATGGCAGGGCCCCTTCCGAAAATGGGTAGCCCCCCGGTTCACATTTCATCAACCCAGTAAGACCGACGAATCCCTCCAACGATATCAGTATCCCTAAAATGGCTAGGACCACGTTATCCCACCGACTTATTTGACGCCCCCCCCCCCCATTTTTTAAGGAGTGTGTCCCATTGTTGATGAATTTATGGATACGCCACTCGAATAAGAGCTTTGATCCCCATCCTCTGTTTTTCTTTCCAGGCAATAGATTTAGATAACGAGCGGACCTCCCTACAAACTTTCAAGAGCTCCCTGATGACACCAAAGGACCACACCAGGTCCCACAAGATCACTAAACCAGACGCCCCGACATCATTAAACGACGGGGTCAAATACATGTCCATACCCATTGACTACGGGAGCCTCGATGACGTAGGGCATGGTATGAAATTAGGATTGCCTGGGTCGTCGCCAAGGGTATCGAGATCTGGCTCGATGACGAGTACAACAAGCAGAGGAACTCCGAAAGGCAGCTTGAGAAAGAAGGTATGGATGATCAGGGTGTGGGGAGGGGTTATATTAGGAAAGAAGGAGAAGAAGAAGAGTTAAATGCAGAAGGAGAGAGATGGGGAAGAAGAAGGCAAAGAAGAAGAAGAAAATGAGAAGAATGAGAAGATGAAGAACAACAAGACGAAGGAGGAGAAGACGAACAACAAGAAGAAGAGAAACAAGAAGAGGAAGGCGAAGAAGGAGTAGAATGCAAAGGGACCTCAATCACGGAGCGTAATCTAATAAATAATAGACGATCAAATTCTCATTAACGAACTAGAATGTGAAAGAAAACGAATTTTAGACCGAGGAATTTAAAATCAACGCTTGTATATCAAAGCAGTATATAATGAACAATGGCTTCTTTTGTTTCATTTAAGGATTCTAAACGGAGTGTACGATCGCCCATCGCAATGCCATCGCGTCCACCATCAACATACTCACTGCAGCCGCCTGTCTTTACAGGAGTGGTATATCTAGACGATAATTTAAATTCTGAGAGTTCTGATTACATACCTTCTCCGCCACCACCACCACCATTATCGTCTCCTCCACATCCCCTTCAATTATCAGTCGGAGGGCATGATGTTTCTGTTTCATCTGGCATCGGGTCTAGTGTGAAGTCAGAAGACCTGGTTACGCCACCTCCGTCACCACCGCCACCACCTCCACCGGAGGGTGACGGGCTATCGGATGAGGAGTTACCCCCGCCGCCGAGACCAGCGTCGCTGATGTTGCCTCAATCCCAGTCTCCCCGTGCCCCTTCCCCTAATCTTCAGGAGCAGGTGTCCTACTCACCGATGGCCAACGGAACAGCAAATCTCCTGATCGTTCCAGGTGACGAACAACGGTCTTCGAGGAGTCCCAGCAAAACACAGAAGGCCACAGTGAGTCGAAAGGCAAGCCGGTCTCCTCGACCTATGAGTCGACCTCCACCGCCACCATCAGCGCCACCCTCAGCGGCTGGACACATCATATCATCAGACGTATCCAACCCCCTCTACTTCGCTGCACCTCCTGCCCCACCCCCACCTCCTGCCCCTGCTCCTACACCGAGCGATGGTCCCCCACCTCTACCGGGCGTCGGACCGGCACCCCCGCCACCACCGCCTCCACTACCTCCTATTGGTGGCACAGGTGCAAAGAAGCCGGCCAGTAGCAATCATCAAGAACATTCTACATCATTGTCCGAAAAGAAACCCCAGGCCCAGGCAGCAATGGGTTTTGCAGATCAACTCAATCAACGATTAGCAAAACTGGAGTCAGAAACGGTGGCTGTAGAGGAACAGAGCCTTGAGACGAGAAATACACCAGACAAGCCTTACAGCAACCAGCCTGTTCACAGTCAACCGCCACCTTTGACAGTGTCAAGTAAGAATCTGGCTTTCCTCCGTCCCAGAACGTTAACGAGCAAACAAAAAACATGTTCCTTCAGCTGGTTTACAAAAGAGACAATTTGAAAAAATAACATACATACATCTACAACAGATAATTGCAACCGAGAATGAACTTATCTAGAGATAAAGGAAATATTTGAATCATTAAAACTTAGAGTTTAGAAAAAATAGATTAGGTGTGCGGGGTTGGGGAATAAAGGATATGAGAGAGGAATCGAGGGAAAGACCAAGAATATTTGAACAGCACGATCGCAACCATTTTCGAAAATTCAACTCAAGGGCAATTTTGATACCCTATTGGTTGTCCTGTGGAAATCTCGTTTGGATTACGTAATGCATCAATGTCATGTTCACACATTTCAAGTATGTGACGCACAATGATATTGAAATTGCCTTGATTGTTTGAAAGTAGTTCCGATGGTATTGAACCTAAAAGCTCACAGAATACTGAAAGTTTAAGCCTTTAATGTACATAACAAGTAAAATATTTTTGACTTGCTGGAGAGTCTTACAAAGGACTAAAGTAAGCGTGATTAATATTTGTTCTATTAAAAGATTGTGGTTTCTTTGTTTTAATATCCTAGTACCTGATCCTGCAGCTGATTCGGGTCCGGCAGAGGGAGATATGCCAGATGCAGCAAGAACTGAATTTATCTCTGAAGAAACACCAGCATGGGCACCATCCGAGTTTTTATGGAGAAGTATGGTTCAGTTTCTACCCCTTTTTCATTTCCTCTCTTCTCCTTTATTAACTTGTTTTAACCTTCTTATTTCCCATCCGCACCCGCCCCATGGGTGAACCAATTTAATGTTATAACTTCTTCCTCCGCTGTTTTCGTCTTCATTCCCGCATTTCCCCCCTTGTACTGTCGTTGTCTTCTTTTTCTTAGTCTTTTTTCTTCTTCTTCTTCTTCTTCTTCTTCTTCTTCTTCTCCTTCTCCTCATCCATCTTTAAAAAAAAAAAAAAAAAAATTCTACTTCTTCCTCTTCTTCTTTATTTTCTTCTACTTTGGTATTTTTCATATTCGTTCTTTTGACTAGTCATTTTTCGCCATCGATGCAATAGTTCTTGATTTTTCTCATTTCTTTCATTTTTTGTGGCGCTCCCTGTCCGTTTTTGCTTCTCTCTTCCATTACTTTATTTATAGTTATGTATTACAGGCTTCCTCTATATATCTATTTCTAAATTACTAAAATCAAAAACCGTTGACGTTTTATATTAAGACATTGATTTCTATACAGGGCTGTTTTTAAGACATTTGTTTTAACCAGACTGCTAAGGGGCTCTTGTAGCGCAGTAGAATATATACATAATGTTGGATAGTTTCTGTGTTCTATAAATGTATTATCATCATTATTATTATCATTATAAAACAATCAGGGTGCCGACGGCTTTAAATCCTCTCCGAGGGACTTGGTAATAAGGATTAATGCCTCACCAAAGGGCTCTAGCGCATCGACTAGGTTTCGAACCCGGGACCTTCCGGTTACGAGACCACTGCTCTACCACTGAGCCATCGCACCTCCGAAGTAGCATTATGTAGACCATTCTAAACACATGATTAATCAATCAATCGATTAACTAATCAATCAATCAGTCAATCAGTCAAACCAACATAAATCAATTGCATTCTGACGTCAGCATTAATGCTTCTCGTCTCGTCTCTCTCTCTCTCTCTCTCTCTCTCCCTCTGACAGGTGTGGCGCTCTTCGACTACGCGGCCCTGCGCGAAGACGAGATGACATTCCAAGAAAATGACGTCATTTACCTAACTCATGATTTCAACGATGGATGGTTCACAGGCGTGTGTAACGGCGTCACAGCCCTGGTACCTGGTAACTACGTCGAACAAATATTTACCGGTAACTGGTGCTAATCAAAATTATTCGAGCTTAGCCCAACTCCCGGTGATTAACCAAGACCTTGAAGCACAAGAAAGACAAGAAACCATGAACCGATGATCGTGTTGCGAATCGTAGTGACGCCAAACCAATCGCAAGACTCTCTCCGACTGTCCCCATGCCTTGGTTCCTGGTAATACCACGAAAGATTCTTCAAGCTCTCGACGACCTTGACCATAATCACTTGTTGATGTATAAAAAGGACACGAAGTTACGAACTGTCACCCTGCGAATCGTAGTGAGGTCAGACAAGTCGCAAGATTTACTGAAAGAACTTTAGACATCTCGAGACCACCGTAGCTAAGCGATCCGGCTGCGATCCGATTATGTAGAAATATATCAACGTCTTTAGATATGAAAATGGGGGTTCCTCAAAACATATAAATGAAGTTGTAAATGACAGTGTATTACTGGCTGCATTCGAGCTAGGTAATGTGTCGGTCGGCTGCGAATCGAAATGTTTTCAGGCCATACAGTCACAAGAGTGTTCCTGATTTGGATCCGACTTGGCATTTTCATTTCCTAAAAGGCCGAGAATGTCCCGCAATGTCAATTTTACCTCTCATATTTATGACCACTATGAACTACTATCACAAAATGTTTGCACCTTTAGGATCCTATTTATATACTCTTGTAATGTCTTTAAAGCCCCTCTAAAGTGTTGGGAGCCCCAATTTCGCCAACAATTTGATGGCAAAATTTCACTTAAAGTGTATCATAATGTGAAAGAGGATGTCATTAATTTTAAGACACACTTCGTCAAAGCTTTTCGCCCCAAAATGTGTTTAAAGACAAATATTGATAAAAGAATACATAATTTGGGTTTTCTGCTGTACACAGAAAATCTGAATTTCTTTCATGATATTGGTCTTCAAAGTTCAAACACATTTGTTTTGAAAATATTTTCAATGACATCATTTTTTACATTATGATATAACTAAAGTGAAATTTTGCCATCAAATTCGTCGGGCTCCCAACACTTTAGAGGGGCTTTAAAAGATAGAATCAGGTCGAAGTCGCATTGCCATTGTATCGAGGGTGATAGGTTTTGAAAACTACTTGAAAGCTCACAGTTTTTGCATTCAGTTTAACCTGGACATGTTACAACGATAGATGTCGCTCTTTCGGAATGAGCTTTGAACAAAATTTGTTGCTCTTGAAATCTAAAAAAAAAATAATAATAAATCGATGATATATATTTGAAAGCACTCAGTATATTTATGTACATGATTAATGACATACTTATATGAATCGAATTCGCTGCTTCATGTTTGAAACTGCAACTTGCCTTTACCGATTGTGCTTTAATGGTGTATTTCGCAATAATGTTTACCTGGGATCTTAAGCTAGAACAACATAAATTATTATTATTTGAAAAATCTTTGTCTATAATTTTAGGGGGCCAGTCCATTAATCTAAATGCATGTACCAAATGCATTTATCTTAATTCATGTACTCGGCTGTGGTCAAAGTGCCTTTATTATCATACATTATCAGAACAATTAATTGTTTAGTATAAAAGCAATTTGGAAATCGTTTTCAAGTTCATTGCTGTTGAGATCAAATTCAATTTTTGCATCCCCACTGGTAATTACAATTTTTTTATGATGATGGAAAGAAATTCAAAGTATTGGCTTATGTCTTCCGGTGATTTTATAGAACTTGTTGAAATATGCCAATCGGCCGTCAGAGATTTTTTTCATTCAATATGTTTGGGTATATTCTCAGACGTAATGACATTTCACTATAAGCGTCGAAAACCTTTTTATTATTATTTTAATTTATAGTACACATGCCTATCATTTATCGATAATATTATACATTTAAAATCAAATTTGATTCTATATGGCGTTATTCGGCATGCCAACTGGTCTAAACCTTTGGTTAAAGACAAACGCAATATATGACATGTAATTAAATTTGATGCAATTTGTGCGAATGTATAAAAATACACAATGAGTATATTTCCTTCCTTTTCACGTGCTCCTTTGCTTCTTCAAAAATCCCAATGATGTAAAAAAAAAAAAAAAAAAAAAAAAATACAATTGCCAAGATTACAATCATTGGATTCATTTCATAAAAAGAATCGGTATCCAATACCCCCCCCCCCAAAAAAAGATTAAGAATTCTCAGCTAGCCATCATTACTGATCACAAAGGCTACGGTCACAAAAAAGAACCCGCTGGTTGGTGTATAAAAATGTGTTATTTTCATACTATCTCACAACTTCAGGCAACGCTTCCCATAATTGACATTATAATAGATCGAAAGACTGATGTTATTGATTTATATCTTTCAACATACCAGAAAACTTTTTTTGAAAGAGATCTGATCATTTTTTCTAAATTTTCTTCCTCCTACATAAAAATCAATCAACTGGGATTTATGAACGACATTTAAAAAAGTTTCTAACGTTCTTATCGAAATTATCTTCAAGACAAAAAAGATCCGCATTCGGATTAAATCAACAATGGATACCTTCCAATTTGAATATTTAGGGAAGAGAGCAGTCAACTATCTGATTAGGATATTGAAATTGTAAGAGACAATTGGAGCCACGAATGAACTGTGGATATTCAATCAAAAAGCTGTCAATATCAACATCGATTGGCTTGCTGGGACTATTGTGACGTAGTGAATGAGTGGCCGGGACGTCACAATACAGATTCCGTTCACCTGTACTCAGAGGTCAACTCGTGTGATGATTATCTTTTGAAATGCAATTAATTGCAATATTCCTACCTATCTACGTGGATTTTTTTGCTGTATAATTCCAGTTTGGATACAAAACTCTGGTATGTAAATAGTATGATATTTGCATATTTTTTCAAACTGCAATGACATGGTACATCGAAGAAGAAAAAATTGCCAAATTACAAAAAAATGTTACACAGGCCTTATATGCCTGCGCCGGTTCAATTAATTAAGATTAGTAAACACGGAGATCCATTAAAATACATAAGTCTGAAACATATATTTTGTGCCAATGATAATTCCAAAGAGGTATTTATTAATATTCAGTGTCGAAGGTACACCGATAATAAATTCCCAGTGTGACAACTGGCATTTCGATTTCAAACAACAATATTACAAAAACAGCTACATGCAAAGCTTTACAATGTTTATTACAAGAATGATAGCAAAAGAGCAAAGTAAACTACACTGTACAGTAGAAACATATTAGGGAATAGAAGAAAAGAATAGATGTTCATATGAAGTACAAATGATAAAACACAAGTCGTTCGTCAGTAAGCACTAAATACATCGATCAGGCGGAGAGCGTTGCCTGAACAACGACAGCAGTCCCAACTCTTGTCCCGAGGGAAATGGAAGTGGAACCATGGTGGAACCATGGTGAAACTGTTAAGAAACAAAATCAAGGCAGGTCTTAAAAAGCTGCGACATAGTAACTTCTGGGGGAAGTTACATCACACGTCTATCTGCCTTGAAGTCTAAACTTGCTCTCCTACTTAATCAATAATAATTCTTCTTTATATGGAACACAGTAATTCAACAAGAGTATTTATCGTCTTACAAGTAGTTATTGGGCTATCACTAAACTATCTAATCAAAAGTATTTTACAATGACTGAAATATCTATAAAAATGTCTGGCTTGTGGAAAGTGGTATCTTAATTCATACACAGTCACAACCATCTTGTATCAAAAGTTAAGGGACAAACACATGAAAATATAATACAATGGGTTTTCCAACGCAAGGAGAATCACACTAAACAATATCATACAATTAATTCAAATTGCATTAGGAACTTGTGATATCTCTATAATTTAATAGAATAGAACATGAATATACTTTTAGGAAGGTGAGTGTTCGCTTACCTGTTAAGAAACAAAATCAAGGCAGGTCTTAAAAAGCTGCGACATAGTAACTTCTGGGGGAAGTTACATCACACGTCTATCTGCCTTGAAGTCTAAACTTGCTCTCAACGAGAAAGCCAATCTTTCTTCCAAACCAGGCAAACAACCCCACTATTCCCTATCCCCAAGACAAAGGGGTACCAGTAAGTGTATCCACTGGTCATTCATGATTTATGTACTCTACGAATAAAGGAAGTGGTCTGGGTTTAAGACATAAACAAGGCCTATAAAATAGGGATCTTTTTGTTCCCATCTCTTTGTTTCACCAGTAGCATATACCAGAGAGGTGATCTTAATAGAAACATAGTTTAAAGGTACACTTTAAATAGGGGTTCAACAATATTAAAGTAATATAAGCTTACTCAAAAATAGAAGAAAGGTTTACTCAAAAAAATAGAATATACCTTAATAAACAGGGTCTGACAAAAATAAAAAATAAAATAAATGTAGTTTACATAAAATCAACAAACGTAAAATTATATCCATAGGCTATAATGAAAACGATTATGGGAAAATATGAATGCTTTTTGATAGGATTAAAAGAAGTGAATTTCTGGGATGGAACAAATGGATAATATAACGGCCGTTCAACAGGAGAATTATAGAATGAACTGGAGAGAGGGAGAGGAGAGTCGGTGCATGATGGAGAAAGTAATCAAAACTGGAAAACTGAAGGTATCCATATCCTTATCTGATAAGCGGGACTGCCTCATTTACGCTGAGTATTTAGTTGATTATGTAACATCTATCCCCCCCCCCTCCCCGATTACAAACCAGATAACTACTTTTCTACGATATCTGCAACAATAGGACTACCCGGATACTTCTACCTACATGACGCTCTAAGTTCAAAGTTCAGAGTTCAAAGTTCAAAGTTCGATCTACTCATTGTCCGGGTGGTAATTCTTTGAAATACAACAGATTAAACCTTTTGTTTGTATTCCATTCCAACATTGTTTGATTAAATTTAGCCACCAATTTGGACACAATGCATGGTACAGAATATCCTCGTAAGCAAATGTTAGTACTATGAAAACGATCGCTAGACAGGGCGATGTCAATACCAGTTCTGATTATATGATATGTCATTTGTACAATTTTAATACTTGAGTAGTTTTTTGATATGACCAAAAGAAATGGAATTTATATAAATATTAATTTGCTTGAATTGTGCTTTTTGCACATTTCAAAAGTTGATGCACAAAGCTAATGAAATTGCCCGAGGTTATTATTCGAAAGTCTTTGCGATCGTCTGTATTCTACGATATGAATTTCGATCACCATGAAGAGTTCAGATATATGCTCTACAAACAGTATGATGCTATCGTATTTTATTGTAAGATACTTTGATATACGCTTTATTATTTTTTAAAAATACGTCAATTGAAGAACATCAAAAAAAAAACTGGCTTTGGAAAAAGAGATGCCTAACTTACATACCACCAAGGAGATATCGCTACGTTATACCACCGACCACTGACCTAGATGACCTAGAGGTCAGTGCCACCGACTAGTTTGTTTTTTTGTTTTTAAAATTTTTTATATTGTATTTTTTGTTGTTGATTTAAAATTGTTGTTTGTTTCTTCTTCTTTTTGTTGGGGAACTTTGCAAGAAAGGAGAACAATTCTGAGAAGTCGTTGATCAGTGGGCGAGACACTGCAATGTTCGTCAACAACTTCTCCTAAGTATAATTGTTGGCGTCGTTTTATTACGGACCAGCCAGAGTTGTGGTAAAAGGGATTCGATAAGGGTCTGATGCACAAAGTGGATGTTTATAGTAAACAAGAATCATCTAGGCTTGAAATGTACGTAATGCACGTAAACATATCTGATATACATCAGAGGATCCACAAACATAATTTGGGGACAATTGATGCAATGTAATGCTTTTAAAGGTAATGCAAAGTTTTGGGAAATTTTGAAAATTGGATTGATAGTAATTCTTTAAAATATTGATATATTTGGATGTCCCTGTGGATGTTAAGCACTAGAAAATTTAGCCCCTAAAACACTTCTGCTTTCGAGAAATTGAATAATCAAAAATTTACCCTGCTCCCGGTAAATTTCAAATATTTCAAATGAGGACTAAGGCCATTCCATGGTAGCTGCGACCGTGATATGCAGTTCTGATATATAATTTCCAAACGGAAATCGCAACTTGGTCGATTGTATAGTCAAGAAACATTGTTTTAGAGCTAAAGTAATATCAGTCTTGGCGCTTGGCGCTATATAATTTATTATTTACAATTTCATCACTTTAGACTCGATTTCAACCGCGACAACTATCGCATATGCTTCCAATGTGTTAATTTAAACCAAATTCATGACCCCATACCAAAACTTTGTAATACCTTTATATTGATGGTTCGGTAAATGATTAGATCTTTCCCCCTTATATGACGTTGTTTATATATCGTTGTTGATGTGTAATTGAGGTATGCCAATTGGTTTCGGGGGTCAATACACCAGCGTGAAATCTCATCATCCATTCACAAACAAGACAATGCCTTTAACGATGTTTACCTGAAGGAGCGATTGGTACCTGCAGTGTAAAATCTGATCAAGTACATCCACCTGTCGTACCCCCTAAAGTACCGTGTGAGTTGGACCATGATTTTGAGCCACTTCAGACATAATCACATCCACTTCAAAGGTCGGTCATTATCTTCTTCTGTCTGTCCATTCGGTCTAATACGCCAATAGACTCTTGAAGAAGATAAAAAAAGAGATATGCTTTACGTTCATCGTGCAAATGTTAACCTATATACGAACTTTCAATTTTATAGTTTATTTCAACAGGACAAGTTGCTAGGGTAACCCCAGTAAAATATACATATTCCTTGACTTTCGAACACATTCACAATCAAAATATAGTTCTCATGTCAGTAATGAATTTTCTTTTGATTTCCCTTGCAAAGATGTTTTCATTTTTCATTTTTTACACCAGGGCCCTGTGTCGTATAAAGTTGCGATTGATTCAAAACAATCGCAAAATGCAACTTTGTACTTAATGGATAGCAGTTGCGATCAATTTCAAGTTACGAATTTGTAAGACTCTTTATAAGCTAACACGGGCCCAGATTCTCTTTGGATTACATCGGGATAACCATACCCCTTGTATGACAGGAAAGAACTATGAAACACCACATAATTCTAATTTTGCATCTTAGGTGAATTTTTTAAATCTTCATTGTACCCCTAGCCATGTCAAGTAAATTATATTGACATTATGAACATTTGAATCTTAGCACTCCCAGTCAAAATTGAATATAGTTGGAAATCCACCCTAGGCCCAGGGGCGGATCTAGTTGGGGGGGGGGGGTCGGCGGTTTAACCCCCCTTGGGCGGCCAAGTGAGAAAAAGGGGGGAAGGAGAAGAAAAAAAGAAGAACAAAAAGTAAAACAGTAAAACGGCGCGATTTTTGGAAAATCCTGAATCCGCCACTGGGTTAACCACCCCCCCCCCCCCTGGCAAAAAACTAGATACGCCCCTGAGGCATGAATCCCCCCCCCCACACACACACACACATACACGCACCTTTACACACACACACACACACACACCTACCCACACTACTTGTCGTTTCACGTCATTTTGTCTTATTGTGAAGATAATCGATGGTGTATAGGATGAAGGCTTATCTCCTTGTATAAAAGAAACTGGACATGCATTCACAATTAAAGGATAGGCCAAGTGTTTGGACCAATGATTATTGTCCTATAACACGGACGCCCTTTTATGATTCACGTTGGTCCCCTCCCGGATTACTGGAGATATTCCATTCACTAGTATTCACTGGTCTGAAGCGAAATGAAACCAAAGAAACTAGACATAATCCGTCGTTCATATAGTATACCTGGGAGATAATAACACCACCAATGATTTAGGAGAAACGTATCGATTTTTGAATAAAACCACCTTCTCAAAGTCGTTCAAGATTAATCAGTTTCAGCTTGATCCAGTACTCTTGTGTCTAAATTGTGTCCGGATTATGTAGTATGATATCATCGTCACGATCGCACATTTCAAAGTCTTCGATACCTTTTTACCTGGTCTTCTCTAATCCCCCAAATAAGCACGAAGAGATTAACAAAGATACATGTAGTGATATTGATCTGCGATAACACTCTGCGAGTAGGGTTTTTGATCTTCTTTACAAATAATGTCATTCTATCAACGTTTCAGAGACACTTGATCTCCATTAATTGTTCTGAAAGGTATTGTTTTGAGACTTACCTGCCAGTCTTCATCAAAATACGTCATTGATTTCCCTAAGACATTAATACAGTTAAGGATTATTGTTCGTTGACGTTAATAGGGGCACTTATTCCTCACCTGAATCACAATTCGGTAGAAAACACCAGACACTTAAATTAAGATTGACATGGTATCAATTCACAATCGACTGTTCAATAAACCTCCATTACATGTAATACTATTCACATGATTATGCCGGTATGCTAATTTTAATTTAAAATGTATTTCGGTATAATGTACGATTGTTATAATCATACGTATGAGTTTGAATACATAATGTCAATTGATTATGTTATATTAATTTGATTATCGTGAAAACATAATTTTCTTTTTAGATATAGTTTTTTTAATCAGAAAAATAAAACACTGTGCACAAAAGATCAATCTTAGTGAGGGCAATTTCAAAACCGATGCAAGGTACAGAGGAGGCCGAAATTGTATAGTAATTGCAAGGTAAGTGGTATTGGAGGGAACTCAAACTGGGGGAGAAGCACTCCTTATAAATCGAAACATCGTATATTGAATTTGAGACCGAAACAATTAATGAAACATGCAATTATCAATATATCTTTCTTTGATTACATGGCATTGCGTATCAAGAAGGATGGTGAAGAAGGATATGAGTGAATGCCCTAATATTGTCATGTTATTACTGTAGAAAGGGGATATTTATATAGTGGGAGCTAAGAGGGGGATGAAAACAGAGAGGGAGAGAGAGAGAGAGAGAGAGAGAGAGAGAGAGGGGGGGGCGCACACATAATGAGTGAAAGGACGAGAAATGGAAGTGATCGAGAACTCCGATTTCTACGAAATCAGCGAGGGAGAGAGAGAGAGAGAGAGAGAGTATCAAAAAGAAAGGGCGTGGATGAGAGAAAAGAAGAATGTTAGTATTCTTCCCTTTCTTCGCAATATGGAAAAAAATTAAAGAGGAAATTAAAAACGTGATCTTTGGAAAATCTTATATACAGATTCAACATGGCATCTAATTCGCAAGATCGTGACCCAGTGATTCCAGGGGAATACCTGCGTGAACTTGACCTTCTTCCTCTACACGCCCAATCAATCAAGATGAACTCCTAATGAAGGTATTGAACAATTGCACTCACTGGTGAAGCAAGATAATAGCAATCGCATCGATTGCTATTGATAATACCCGACATTGACCCGGAACTATGCGGTCAGTCAACCAATGATAATTAAGGTCAAAGTAATCGGCTTCTGAAAAGGAGATAGGTGAAACTGATGAGGATGGCTTAAATGAGGATGGCTTAAAGAGAATTAGGTTGAGTTCTGGGAAGAGGTGAAAAATAATTTGTGAGCGTTATCATTGTATTATGCAAGTGTGGAAGAACATCAGCTAAAAAATGTTCCCTGAAAAGAATGGCTCTTCAAACGTCTTAATATTCTAAATATGGCATGTAACAGCATAACGATCGGGACGGATTTTTATGCCACATGTTAGTGTAGTCCCATATACATATTTCTGTGTACAGTGCTTGTAACTTTACCAAAACTGGGCCAGATTTCTTATCATTTTGATGATTCCAGAACCTGGCAGTACACACCGATACTTATATGCGAGATGAACAACCTTTTCTGATCGATTCCACACCGTTTCTTTCACAATGCAATTGCATGGCTAGAACTCAACTTTATCTTTAAATCCTCACTCCAGCCTTCATCAGAGCACGTATAAACGGTATAGTGTCGATAGTGTATACATGATGAAGAGATGTGGTATTGAGGTGATGCATGCTGCTTCATGTGACGTTTGCTTCTATTTTTGCAATACTTGTGTTCTAATTGCGTCTATTTGCTTTGCTTTTGTCTCTTTTCTTTTTCTTCAAGTCTCTCACTCTCGAAGCACTCTCCTGTCACTATATACATATTTGTTTTTAGTCTTCTGCCTTCAGTGAGCGACGTGCGGTAACTGATCGGTCTGTATCCACCTATGTCATACGAGAGAGAGAAAGAGAGAAAGAGAGAGAGGGAGAGAGAGGGAGAGAGAGAGAGAGAGGGTGAGGGAGAGAAGGGGAGGGGGTGTAGAAAGATGTTTGGGATGGGAGGAGTTGGGAGGGGCAGATAGAGAGGACGAGAAATAGGAAAGAGAAAGGCTATTTATTAAAAAAAACATTGAGATGACGGACAGAAGAACAAATTTATTAAAACAAAAATCAGAAAAACGGGGGGGGGGGGGAGGGTCGGTCAACTTCAAAATGATAGAAAATAGCCAATAATTTGTTGAGCCTGAATAGACGTTTGACAATTAAGAAGTATATTTTGAACATCTTTATAAAGAAATATCAAACACAGAAGACATATTCAATGATTCAACATTCGTTTCGTTTGACATAATATATCTTATCTTAGAATAGATTTCAACCAACATTATCTTGTGGACTTCGGAATCCGGATTTTCGTTTTCGTATTGTTTTATAGTTCGTCTGTTATCAAAGGGCAGGGTTCAAAACTACGCATGGTCCAGGGTCTACAGAATATTGGTAGTTCATTCCCAGTTCATTGCGTCACATTTTCTGATTGTAAAGAGTTCCCAAATATACTCAACCACATACGTTTTCTGTTAATGACAAATTCTTTATATAAAAAAGAAGACACATATAAAGTCTTTTAAATGTAACGATGGTTTCCTCCATGACAGCTTCTTGTGTTTCACGGATTTCAATGGTTTCTTTTAGATTTCCTATTGGTAGCGTTGTCAAAATTTGATATCAGGTAAATTTGGCTAATTACAAGGATCTCTCTTCGCTACTAATTCCATTAATTTGAGATGAGATTGATTGAGGAGGTGAGATGATGATAGCTTTCGACGAAAAGATATACATTTTTAATTTGTTGAATTATCTCTCCCGATGCTATAAAATGCAGGATGTGGTGTTGCACTATTAATACTATTCTACTTTCGAGACCGCCTTAATTTCTGCCATCGTTAACCAAGAATGAAAAAATGAGAGTAGAAATACTTCTTAGCATTAATTTCCATCTAATTACGTGGGGGTATAATGCGGTGAATATAAGGTCTCGTTTTTCATTGATAATTGCTATAATTTTGGCGAAAGTCTCATTTGTTTATTTCTCATTTCGAGCAGAGAGGTTCTGCAAGCAAGACAAGTCGATCCACTTTGCGAAGCCCTATACCTGAGCTGTGCAGCGGCGAGTCGACCAATGAGAAGCCCGCTTACGGTTGTTGATCATGGTTTACGCTGTTGCTACGTGGCGACGTGATGCTTCATTCACATGTTGATGTGTATTATGATTCCTCGATCCCCAGTCTACCAGCTGACTGGGTCGCATTCGGACGCCTACAAAATTCTGTCTCGCGCCAATGGGCTTGGACCTATACCGGCATACAATACCACCACTGTGCCACGACCTGTTGCACCATCGCAGCAACCATCATAACAAGTGGTTGTTTTGACCACTCATTTTCACTGTCCACTTTGCCTTCAAACTGTGATTAATTCAGGATTTTATATATAATTCTACTACGAAGAAGCCATTTCACTTGTGTTTGCAACTTTGTGAATTTGGTGCCTCCGAATTCGCCTTCGTCAATTTTGGTAAGTTATTTTATTAAACTGTGACTGTGACAGTGTGAGACACGAGGGACTTTAGTTGTTTACATTTGTTTACTCACTGACTTTTCTAATTTAGATGTTATCTACCAAATTCTAGCTCACCCAACATTGATTTTATCAGCTACACAACTATTCTTTACATTTGTTGTATTCATAATTTTGATGTTTTCCTTGTCTTCATTTTTTTTCCTTTAACCATAAGCATGATAATCTCATTGATCATTTGTTATCGTGTCATTTTGTCAAGTTTAGCAATGGTTATGTAATTAATTTATTCAAATGCCAAACCGTAAGCAGATTTTTGACTGCATCCCTAGATCTCCAATGATAATTAGGGAAAGCACCTGTTTCCACCTGTTAGTCAGTGACGTCATTGAACTAGTTTTGAGACAATGACAATGCGCGCAAATACGCGCACAATAACTTCCGCTTTACGCGCGCAACATGTAAACAAAGTGCATGCGCACATGTGGCCAGGCTAGCTAGCTACTAATGTCTTGCATAATAAAGTTGGATGGGGTTGATGAATGGTTTGTGAGTGAATGACTTAACTTGCTTTCTGTGGCTGAGGTAAACAAATATTGTGATTTTTTTTTTCAAGCTAAAAGAAATCAAATCGTGTTAATTTTGTTTTTAATAGGCCCACTGCCTTATAATAGTCTATTACAAGCGTACAACTTACAAGCGTTAGTGTTAATACTGGGAAACAGTGGGAGCGTTAGACTTGGAGGTCAACTTTGAATTTGCTAGCTTTATAAATTGTGCTGTTCATAAACTAAAAAAGTGGGTGGGGTAGACTTCTAGGGCTTTTCTTATGATATGAGATTATGACATATATTGTGTAGGTCTACAGCTAACGGGTAAAAATGTGGTACTTATATATTAATGTCAAGTCATGATGATTTTTCTTACAGGAATTTGTGGAAAGGAAACTGGCCATAAATTGATTTGCTTCACAAGGATACAACCACAATCCAAGATGGCTGCTGCCAAAGTCGCAACCGTCACCATCCCCTTGCTGAGCACCAAAGAGGCTGCTGTGAAATTCAAACAAAATTGGATCATCAAGAACCAGCCCGTCATGGAAATCCCAAAGATAGAACCCAAAGAAGACAATCTGGACGACAGTCTGACAAGTCTGAACTGGTTGCAGAACCTTCGCATCATGCGCATCCAGCACCCCACCCCTCCCAGCAGCCCCACCCCGCTCTCAATCCAAAACAGCATCAAGAGCGCCCTGCAGATCCACAAGGGGGGCAACGGCATCGTCAAGATCTCAAACTCTCATCACAAGCACTCGCATTCCGAGTTCAAGATCTCAAAGGTGTCGTCACATAACCATCTCCATCACAATCACCACCATCTTCATCAGAGTCCTGTCCAACTGGACCAAAAGATAGACTACAAGACGAACTCGAGCATTAAGCCTCCGTACTCTTACTCGACTCTCATATGGATGGCTATGAAAGAGTCCAAGAAACACAAGATCACTCTGTCATCGATCTACAAATGGATAACGGAAAACTTCAAGTACTACCAAGTTGCTGATCCTAGTTGGCAGGTAAATATCAAAGATCCATTCTTTTTAAATTTTACTTTTTGCCATCACATTTTTTCTCCTTTCCCCTCCTTTCTTTTCTCTATGTTGCATTTACTGACCTACTTGTTTGGTTGTACTTGTAGTAGCATGTTGAAACTAGCATGACTAGACTCTAGATTATAGCCATCTTTGTCTTTGACTTTAAAACACTTGACATGTTCTACCTGCTCTGAACTGGTCCAAGTGCAAATAGAGACACAGTCTGTTGTGTTGATACTTGAACCCTGCTGAATAGCATTCTTTGAATAGTGCCCTGCTGCATAACAAAACACATCCTGGAGTTCATGAATACCATCTTGTTCCTGACAGAGCCTCCAGCACTTTCTTAGAAAGTTGGCTGAGGATAGAGAGAGAGAGAGAGACAGACAGAGAAAGGGGGAAAGGGGGGGGGGGGGGGGGGGGGGAGGAGGAGGGGGATATATTAGGAAGGGGAGGGAGAGAGAGAAAGAGGGAGAACAAAGGAGGCGGGGGAGAGAGAAAGAGAGAGGGGGAGATGCTTACAAATAGACAGAATGGTTGGGAGTGTGGGGGTAATGTGTAATGGTTAATTTAGTGATGGCGTGAGGTTTTGATGGGGAAAATAAACTATTGTATGAAACTGCAAAGAATTAGAGCCATGAACAGGATGTATTTGTAAAAGGTAAAGCCCCTCACTGCAGCCAAGCTAGTTGTAGTTTCTTCCTTTGTCAGCCTTAATAAAGAGGATGAAAATTTCCTTGGTTTTTTTTTACCTGCCAACTCCAAAAGGTCTGAAACCACTAAGCCCCCCTGCAGTGATTCATGGAGTTTGACCTTTAGAGGTCACAGTCACTAAAAGCTCCTCACTTCCAAAGAATGCAGACTTCTGATGGGCTTATCTGTCTCTGCCCCTGAGGGTGTAATCCCACACCAACCTTCAGCCCTCAATCCCTGTCTGGTCATCTCAAGGTCAATGTTGGGTCACTCTGAGGTCACCTTAAGGTCACCAAGAGGAATTTCTGTGTTCAATTTCAGTACTGGCAGTAGCAGCATGCATAATACACTCTACATATTGTGGGGACTGACACTAGAGTTTTTTTATCGACATATTTTATTTGAGATCTAGTGTTTTAAAGGTTACATGTAGCTTGCAGATTTTGTAGTGCTTTTTCCAGAGAAGAGTACAATTCTAAATCTATCAAAAATACACAAATATACCGTGTGAATTAGATGATGGAAAATTTCAGATAATTCTTTTTTTTTGAAAGAAGAAACAAAAATTGAAATACGTTTCATAAACTTTAAATTGAAGAATTGAAAATGTATAATTTGAGGCAAATACTCCTGTGTAGCCAGATCTGTAACGGCATACATGTAATATACCTGTACCTTGTACATCGGCAGTTCAAATAGACATAGAAATTCTATGCTGAGGTTTTTTTCCTTTTTAATGAATAAAATATGACCATTGACGTCAGATATGGAAGTCTAAATTTGTCAAACTCTATTATGAGAGAGGGCAGGTGTAAGTAACGGGCATGGGAATATTAAATTCACTCCACTAAAAAGGCGCTCGGGTCAAATTTCTTGCTCAAACTGACCTTCGGAATTGGACTGACCTAGATATTCGTTTAGCCATTATGATGGATCTCTGTTCTGTAGAAGATCAATTGTGTGGCCACTTTGGTGCTGTCATGACGTACATGTAGTACTTGTGCAGTAGAATTAAGCTGGAATATAATTCCAATTTATAAAATGATCTTCAGAAAGGAGAAATGTCATTCTACATTATCTCTGATATTCATTCTGACATGTCAGTGTACATGTAAATACATGCATGCATGCAGTATGAAACCCTATGAAAATCTTGTATGTTAAATGGATTGAAATTTGCTGGCATGTTCCAGCAATAATTTAAAAAAAGATGTAAAAAAAAATATGCTAAATATTTGATACAATCCCAACTACTGATGCAGACAATTAGATCGCTCTTTCTCGATCATTTCTCTGAATTTTCGATTAGCTTGATGAAAAATTTCAATCAGCAGTGAAGTGTGTTGCACAGTTATTGATCATCTATATAAGTGGCAGTAGCTGAAACGTGTCTGTGATTCTACGTCAAAGGCTCGCAGGGAAAAACTTGCTTCGATTGGAGATGTATTGAAGGAAAGCTAGATATAAAAATGCCGGACAATGAATTATTGACAGCCACTGAATTTCTTTTGCCATTACACGTAAATTGACCTTTTTATTGATTTGAACCACTTTTAGTATAAATCATTCTTTTTTTCCTTGTTCTCATTGTCTTTTGAACTGCCCTGTCAGTGGCAGAAAGGGTCTGCCTATTCATATGCAAGTATTGATTGAATGTTCATTATATACAATTTATTGAACGTGTTTAAAGGACACAAAAGTGTGTCGGGCCAAATAAATGAATATCCCTGACATTTGAAAGAACAAAAGGATAATAAACCTCTGATAAAAAGGGGCATGCAGCCTACGTGTACGTGACTCTGGAATCATTTGCAATGTTCTTTTAATAAATTTACAACAAGCGTACATGTAGCAAGAGCGATTGAAAAAGAAGATTTAATAGAAGTTTAAAGGCTGAAGGGGGGGAGGTGCATGCCATGCATGTCATTGTATGATGATTAGATAAGTTTAAATCAAATTGAAGGTAAAATCCATGATGCTTTTTTAGCATCATTCATTTTATGTCACAAAATATCTGGGGTCTTTTTATGCAAGTATGATAAATTTACATGATAATGTGCGGTAATGACTTGATAACTTCCTTTACAATGATGTAGCAATGCAATGTAAATAATGTAAGATCAAACAATACCCTTTACCTGAAGTGGGGGTCTATAAAAGGAAAACACTTTGAGCATGTTCGAACAGGATTTGAATCCCAATTAAACATCCAAAGTCTTCACACATCAACTGAGCTGATCAAAGATGAAAAAGAGAGGCTTCGCACTGAACACAAACAACAAAAGCAGGCATTATTTAGTCAGGAACACTGATGAAAAGGGGGGAAACAGAGGACAGAGAGATATCGAGGGGGGGGGGGGAGAAGAAGGGGCCGCTTCAAAAGTTATGAAAAGAAGATGCATCTTGAAGAAAGCTCTTTTGTTTGAGCAAGGCCTGGTCTTGTCGGGTTAAATGGACTAGCAGTGCCAGTATTGATTGGTTTATACGCCATGGAGAGCCAGGGCTATTGTCATCGAGAGCCCCTTCTCTATTGGAATACCTCTCCATCCATCGATCCAATCCTTGCTTTATTAAGATGGATGCCGTTCGGACAATGGTATTGTGATGGGTAAATGCTACTGTATACATGTTTGTACACGTATGCACAGTCCCTTTAAATGCTGTTGACAAATTTGTAACTATTGCTCGTATCAGGCTATAAGGATCTCAAATTAGTTGAAAATGATAATAATTAGCATTTGTTATGATTTCTGGCGATTACGATTAAGAACTTGACTTAAACTTCAGCATTAACTATATAAAATGTACATGTATGTTCATATTTATATATTCACCAGTGAGTGAGATACTCACTGGACCCCCAGGAAGAACAGTGTCATATATTTTTATGACACTGAACGGGCAATCCAGCCAATCATTTTTAAGCAATCTATATACACATGTATTTATTTTTTTTAATTCTGTTATGTTTCATTTCGTTTTATGTCATATGTTATTTGTCTTTTTAATATGATTGGAAAATAAATACAATGTGCATGTGTTTAACTCTATAAATTTATGGTTATAAAATCTTACAAGATTTGAAAGTTAATATTTCCATGTAGCACAAACAAACTAGAAATGATTCATCATTAGAAATCTTGATCGTCTTGAAGGAAAAGACAGGATTTGATTCACAGAATTACTTCAAATTGGCGATGGAAGCCTGGGCCTATTTTTATTTTGTTTTTGTTTTTGCCCCTAGATTTTTACTTGAAGCTCTTGAAATACATTCTATTCTAGAGTCAACCTCATTAAGCTAGATTAGCCATGTGAAAACATTCAACTGCAGAGCCATTCCAATGCCTCCCAATTGCTTCTAAATTCTAATATTAATAAATTTGTCTGCACATAATGGCATGCGTGTGTAATGAATTGATTCAATCTTTAATCCAGAGAGAGAGAAAAAAAAAAAGGTTGGGGAAAGTAGGAGGCACGTATCTTGTGGGAGAGGGGAGAAGATAAATTACTGATTAATAGATATTGCAGGGCAAACATGAAATGAGAGAGATGGAGAGAGAAAGAGAGAGGGAGAGAAAGAGAGAGAGAGAGAGAGAGAGAGAGAGAGAGAGAATATTTTGTATGAATTATTATAGGCGCCAAAGTACAGTGTAATATAAGCATGCAATCTCCTTGGATTCAACCATTTTTTTTATCTAGGCCTCTCCACCACGACCTTCACTAACTTCAATTAGATGAATTTTTTAACAATACATTATCAAGCTCACCAGTAATTTGGAAAATTGCAACGAAGGCAAAAAGGCTGTATGAAATATAATGGAAACTGAGCCTACCGAGGCAATTAATAAAACAGTTACATTACATTGTGTGTGACAGGCAATAGCATTGTCTGAGGAAATTAATATTATATAAATTTGATTCTAGTGCACATCAAATCCAAGGCTGGCAAATTTCAAGGTAGATTTTATTATCAGGAGATAAAACTAACCTATGAATAATTTTGCCCTAGCTTCATTCTAGTACTGAATATGTTTGCTGATAAAATGTTGTGTGCTCTTTTGATCTGTGAATTCGATACCGGAGATAGGCTGAATATATTTCACTCATCCAAAAATGGTCACGATTTGGGAGAATGTTATTTTCCTTCAACCTAATCCAAACTTGATTGTAGAATACACATTTTTAATAAGTTGGCCATTGTTGGCCGGCTGAGGCGTCTATAGTTCTGAGTTGAGCACGATGGGATTCTATTGTGGTGCCACATATGGGGACAAGCTAGGGAATGATTTATGAGTATACTTAGTCTGTTTTTATTTGAGCGAGCCACTGGTCTGCTCACAGTATTCATAATGGCAGAATAGTTGTATAAGTCTTGATTCCGTGTGATCCATTACAGTATTTTCAATAGGTGCATATCATACATGCAGCCACAGTTTTTGCCAATTTTACATTGCACTGAGAGCTACCCTAATGCATTCATAATAGATTAAGGATTATTGCAGTCAGCTTAACTGCCAAATAAATGCAAACTATAAACTCACACGCTCTACAATGTATCATGAACGAAGGCAATTTATGATAAAGAGAAATGAGATCACAAGAAATAGAAATAGAGTGAGGGAGAGAGAGAGAGACAGAGAGGGTGGATGTGAGAGGAGAGAGAGAGAGAGAGAGGAGGGGTGTGAGAGGAGAGAGAGAGGGGGGATGTGAGAGGAGAGAGAGAGAGAGGGGGTGAGAGAGGAGAGAGAGGGAGAGAGAGAGAGAGAGAGAGAGTAATGTGAAAAGTCCTAAAAATAAATTCAGATATATATTCATGTACAATATGCAATTCCATTAGGTTTCAAAACATCACTATTGTCATGGAAACAGTGTGTATATGCATTTTCCCTGTGGAGTAAAAGAAGGAAAAAAGCTTCATTTACATGTAGTTATATGCAATGTAAAATGCCAGTCAAGCTGAATATTTTTCAGATTTCAAGACTCTTTCATGAATATGACAGTATTGTACCGGGTATATAATTTTAGACATATAGCAGAGAAAAGTAGAACGGCTTGCATGGAGACCTCATTGATTTTGAGTACTGGCGCAATAGGCATAGTAAAATGAGCTTTCAGTGGGATGTTAGCGATATAATTCATATCTACCGGTACTTCACATAACCGCATCGCATTCATGCCTGTGTCGCGATGAAGGCCTTGCTAATCCGACCAATATTGAAACTTAATTCTCCGTCCCTCCTATCGCTCTAGCTGGGCTGCAGAGTGTATTAGCTAGCTGACTAAATTGAGAAGGAAAAATTTAATAATGCTCCCTGAATTAAAATTTGTTCAACTGGTTGGCGAATGATTGACAAAATCAGCTGTGGTCCCTGTAAACAAACCCACGATGAAATCATAGTGTCTTATGTTGACAGACTTCCATTTCGATGGTGGTTATTTGATTAAGGTGCAGTGGTCGTTTGATTTGGGTTATATTTATGCTTCCACAGATTTTTTTTTTCTCTCATTAAAATGATTTGATATTTGAGCTTGGCTCATATTGGTTTAGACTTGGGGTGGTAATTCAAAAGCTTGGTACATGTAGCTTAATAATTGTACATATTTTGAAATGGATATTTATTTATTGTATCTGTCCATAGCAATTTTGAAAGAAATAATTAGAATTTAAACCTGTGGGAAAGAGATCAATATTTTCCCTGAGATAACCTATGGCACACATATCAACTGGATCCTTAATGAATAAACAATGATCCAGCAATTTTGTTTACAATATATGAGCATTGTGATAAAAATCAAAGTCGATCATTACTGAATTCAAAGAAAAGTCAGCCTTCGAATGACAAAGGCATAGGTGGTCCTGTTTTGTGTTAGATGAATGCGTTGGTCCCCCCTAGAGCGGGAGATCCCACCAAAATGCAAGAGTTGGGTGGTTTTGGAGAAAAGCCCACAGCCCCATGCAGAGAGGGGTAACCCCCCCCCCCCCCCAACTCCCTTTTATCCTCCAACACAGAGCTAGACCTCGTCACCACAGACCTTGTTCTCTGACCTGTATTTCAGGCTTGGGTCACGTACGCCAGTAAGCGTGCCGCACAACGCACAGGCTACGTAGCCACCTCACTGTCAAAGCCAAAGCCATTCTAGAGTTGCCCTAGCAACGCCTGTAAACAACCCATTGCCAGTTCATCACCTGTATGCATTTCCTTTGGATGTAGAGTTCTCTCCTTCGCTATTGTTTGCCATTTGTCAAATCGTCAGTTGATAGCCCCCATTTTTACGATCCTTTTATGAGGTCTATGTCAATATGCTCGGCATTGTTGGTGTGGAAAAGATGGAGAATCATATGGCCATGATGCATGGCTGTTTTTAATTACTGTGATTTGCGTTTGACAAGATATATATCTGATGTAGCATTGTTCGATTGCTACTATCTTTTTACCCTTATTTCTGTAATATCATTTCTGTATGCATGAGACTGTACTAATGGAGTTCTCTTGAAGTGTTAAGATATATTAAAGGATAATATTTTAGGATGAAAATACAATATTACCATTAAGGCTGTGTAGAGCATGGAGCTACAGTTATTTCTACATGTAGGTTCATGTTAGAGATATTTAATTTCTTCAGTTTTAAGAAGTTTCTAAGAATACCAATTAATGGAATCAGATTGTTCTAGTTTTGTATTGCATTCAAAATTTAATGTATGTTTGTTAGGTGCGATTCATTTTCCTATGAATTAACCGTTTTTTTTTCTGTTTGTATTTTTTCTACAGAATTCCATCCGTCATAATCTCTCACTCAACAAGTGCTTCCAGAAGGTTCCTCGCAAGAAGGACGAGCCAGGCAAGGGAGGCTTCTGGCGCATCGACCCCGCCCATGCTGACGAGCTCGAGAACGGTGTCTTCAAGAAGAGACGACACGCCTCATTCCGGGAGCTCCCCATCAAGATCAAGACGGAGCCCGAGAGCGAGGATGAGGGCCATTACATGGACGATACCAAGCACCACAGCCGCAAGCAGACCATGCCAAAGAAGAGGTCAGCCTCGGAACACAGTGGCTCTCATTCGTCGTCTAAGAAGGTCAAGATGTCTCGATCCCAGAGCTACAAGCCTGCGTCCCTCCTGGATGACAGCATGCCAAGCAGCATCCTCAAGGAAGACTTCAGTTGGAACTCCATCTTTGAATCGGAGATTGAGATCGAAGGCACGCGCATCAAGACGGAGGACATTCTCAACGGACAAGAGTCAGACACGTCCGACTCGCTGGAAATGGACACGCCACCTCCATCAGAGCATGAGAGTAACATCAACGATAGCGTCCTTGATCTGTCGATAACGGGAACGAGGATCCTCCGCCCGATCTGGTTCGAAGAACAACTCAAGGAGATTGATCTGCATCCGTCTGACGTCCAGCTTGAGGATATCTTTGCTGCATTTGATCTCCCGCCTTCCCCCGCCATCGAGAGGAACGCCCATCCTTGGGCGGAGACCAGGAACATTAACCTCAATGAGAGCGGCACCTTCGGGGATCTCTTTGACTTTGGCCAGCTGGCAGAGGGCTCTATGCCCTGGCAAGAGAACCCCATGCCATCTCCGTGAACCGGAGCTTGGGATCGAACTCCCGCTAAAAGAAACGTAAAACAGTAATCATGAAAGTTAGATCTATCGAAGACGCTATCACGCTGGCTAGTGAAGTCACCCTCTTTATAGGATTGATGTGAGAAAGCTTATATATTATAGAGTTTATAACTAATCGTGTACAGTGATCATAGCTTTTCTCAATTAATCACAATGTTGTGTGAGGACCAGGGCTGGCTCTGAGACCACATGCATCAACTATTTTTGTACAAATTACTACAAGACCGCCTATCATCAGTCAATTCCATCCAAGCTATTTTCTTTTTGCTGTGTTGTAGTGTTTCTCTAAAATGTCGACACTCCACTTGACTCCTAACTTCAGTATTTTGTCTACCACACAAGTACAAGCAGAGTTTAAAATATATACAAATGTACATGTATAATACAAATGCTGCACCGTTAAGTATCTATCTTTCAATTCAATCTTTGAGATTTGTCATTGAGTCTACAAAATGGCTCACTTGCAGAAATTTGATTGAAACTGATATTTGATGTTTTACTTGAAACGTGTGATACACATCCTCATCATTTATTTCTAGCTGAGTGTTTTGTTTTAGAATTCTTGCATTCAGAATTTCAGCTAGCAATTCACAATTGGAAATATATATATACACGTTTTGTATTTTGTCACATGAATAGTTGCCATTTTTTACTCAAGATTTTCAAAGTGTGGTTTTTTGAAAAATTGCAATTTCTGCCTCAAAGTGCGTTTTAGTACTGCACTCTATGCCTTTTGTATTCCATCCACTTTTGTGTTTGTTCTCTGATATGCAATTGTACTGTCCATTTTGTGTGATACCTCAAACATGAAATAAACACATAAAAACATCTTAAATGTGACATTATGTCTAGACAAATCATGCATTATGTAATTCCAAGCTATATAATAGTTTGTGGTCAAATGAAGTGATGCTGATAATGATGAGACATAATTATAATCATGCTTTTTGTAATCTGAAAAACGGGCATAATCATGTAAGGAAAAATAAAATTTTGCAGATATCAGGGAAAATGAAATTTTGCACTGATGTCAAAACATATTATCATCCAATGACAAAGGATGATAGATTCAGCAGTTTCCCTCCAATTTCACTATTTAATTATTGGTTTCAATATCAGTGGTGATATATATACATGTATCTGTATTGATGTGTCTACTTGATCCTGAAATTTGTGTCTATTTTGGTATTTTTGATAAGCAAAATTGTCACAAGGTCTAAGGAAACTTTAAGTGCAATTCTCTCTATATGCGAAACATAGCGTACATTCTACATAATATTTCTCAACGGTCCTGCATTTTGTAGTTCCTAATTTCCAGAATTGTGTAAATGCTTGCAGTGCGAAATGGCAAAATAAATATGACTGAGCTATCTTAATCCAAAACTTTTCATCGCATTTTGATTTTTGTTCCCTTTAAGGATGAGATAGATTGTGGGCGTTTGATTTTAGTATCTGGTGCCTGGTGTGAGGGACAGGTGCTGCTGCTGCAAATATTAATTGAAAACCTGATAATGGTAGTACTCTCATTGGTCCATACTACGTTATGAGCGCTAACATTGAACTGAATTGAATTTGAGAGAGAGAGAGAGAGAGAGAGGGAGGGAAGGGGAGGGAGAGAGAAAGAAAGGGTGGAAGATTTTTTTTTTTTTTTAAATAGGGACAAGGGAGAGCCCAGAATGAGAGAGTGTAAGAGAGAAAAGAAAAAGAGAAAAAGAGAGAGGGTAGATGGTAGATTTTTTTTCTGATAGGGAGAAAGGAGGGAGCTAGGGCCCAGAATGAGAGAAAAAAGGGGTCAAAGGAGTTGCGTAGAAGGAGACTGCATGAGGAATTTTAAAAATTTTAAGAAAAAAGAAATCGTCGGTGAAAGAGGGCAGAGAATGCATGGAATCATAATTATCATGATTATATAGGGCGGGGGTAAATATTGCCCTGGTATTGAGTGTATTGTTTGAGCTAATATCGATTATGAGAGTATCTCGCAACCATCTTAATGAAGGTTTCTTGTTTGAATTGATGCTCTCCTCTAATTAGCATCTCTGGTATTTCCTGTCGAGCAGAATACTGCTAATGAATGGGGGCTCTTAATTTTGATCTCTCTCTCTCTCTCTCTCTCTCTCTCTCTCTCTCTCTCTCTCTCTCTCTCTCTCTCTCTTTCTCTCTCTCTTTTCTCTCTCTCTCTCTCTCTCTCTCTCTCTCTCTCTCTCTATGTATCCTTCTCTGTCTCTGTCTCTCTCTCTCTCCGTCTCTTTCTTTCTCTACCCCTTTCTATATACCCACTTCTCTCTCCCTCCACCCCCTCTCTCTCTCTCTCTCTCTCTCTCTCTCTCTCTCTCTCTCTCTGTGTCTCCTTCCCCATCTCCCTCTACCTTCTCTCTTTTCTCTCCCTTTCCCTTCTCCACCATTTTTATAATATGGTAATGGCGTTATTAACCTTGTGACGACCTTTATTAGGGTCACTTCACTCACGTACAATGTTATTATTTCAAATTGTCATCTTCGCTTCCTTTTCACTTCTTTCCTAACTCCATTCTCCATTCTCTTCCTGTCTCTCACATGGACACTATCTATCTCCCTATCTCCTCTCATCTCCTGCATATCTTACTCTTCCTCCCTCTCATTTGTGTGTTCTCTCTCTCTCTCTCTCTCTCTCTCTCTCTCTCTCTCTCCTTCTCTTTCCCTTTTCAATTCTTTCCCGTCTTTTCATCATTTTATACCAGTCTGTCTCAAGACCTTATTCTCCCTTTCTCTCTCTCCATCTTCCTGACTCTATCCCTCCCTCCTTCTCACTCTCGTCCTTCTCTAGCCCCATCTAAATATAATCTTCAAGCCCCACCCAAAGATGTTTTGGTTAAAAATAAATTCGAGGGAGGCACGTGTAGAAAACGAATGCAAGGACACACAGGCCCCTTCCCACGCCCCCCCCCCAGAAAAAGAAAATCTACAACCACGTCTGGATATACAATGTACTTCTAAAATGAAGGTGAAAGTGGTATTTAGGTGATAGTTCATCGTCGTTGGCTCATCAATATTTTGCATTGCCCAGTAAAATTTGCGTGTTTTTACACGTTTTTTCTCCCCAGGGCCCCCCTGGACCCGCCACTGCAAGGGAGAGAGAGAGAGAGAGAGGGGGGGGGGGGGGGGAGGAAGTGGGGTTATCATGGACTATGAGGAGGCAAGTAGGAAGGAAAAGAAGCCTTTTAATAGCGAAAGCCTATCATATTTGCGAGGTCACATTATTTTATTTCATCCAGTCGCATCAGCAAAAAGTGTCATGACTTCAAAATAATAACATACAATATCATTATTTTATAGCACGGTTATTTTGTACTTTCAACAACAACAAAACATAGGATTTAAGATATCAAAGATGAAGATGTTCAAGACCTCAATAATTATTGTTTTGCTTTACATTTATAATGAAGTTATTACGAGTGCCATTAACATGATCGCACAGACTTTCAAAAAATCAACATCGAGGGCAAAACCAAGGGCAATCATCGTAGGAATGTTATGTCATTGTTATATTCTCTGACGTTTTCAATAAGTGACGCATTATTTATATTAAAATTGTCCAATATCGATTGCCATCGCCATCGTTTTCTTTGTAAATTAACATTTTGTTTAAGACTAACAAACTGGTTATAGATCCTAAAGCTATCAAAATTGCAGAGTCTCAATTTACTGCAAAGATCTATACAGAAAACATAGTTTTGTGTTCAGCCTGAATAATGCATGATCTACATCAATGAATGTCACTTTATAATGCTTATTACGCTATGAGCTAAATGCCAAATTATGCAATATTTTGAAGACTTAATAGTAGTTCAATGCGGTGACTTAATGACATTTTAATCATCATCAAAGACCAATTTCGGGCGGGTTTACATGTCACTTTTCATCAAATTGTGAAGGCTGATGCTTTCAATATAGCACCGTTGACATGCTAATTAAGACAGGCATATAACATTCCAATGCTAATTAGTTTTTTTTTAAAGAGCCTTGGATGGTTGTTTAATCATCTAATGAATAGCGTATTGTTGCAAAGATGGCTGTGTATATCTCTCCAGTGTTTTCATAATTATAATATAGGAAAATAGCTACTAAACTTAAGTTGGTGTATAGGCCTGTAAAGTGATCGCAACAATGATGCAATATACAGTATCGGAATGGGTAGAACCAATGGCGGCGTAATGGAAGATGGCGGTGGGGGGGGGGGGGGGATTATCTCCCTTGATTTTCCAAACACTCCTCCCCCATACACACATACATCCAAACCACAAAAGGCAACCCTTTCCTCTCTTTTCCCATTGTTACTTTTATTTATTTTTAAACTTTTTCCTTCTCTCTCTCTCTTCTCTCTCTCTCTCTCTCTCTCTCTTTCTTTTTCATTTTTTCATTTTTTTTTAGGGGGGGGGGGAGGCTTGTCGGAGCCTGTTGTTTTCTTTACCGGGTGTACCCTATGATAAAATATTCTTTCACCGCCCCTAAGTAACAGTTTATTTTACGGGTGTCTAAAGCTTAGCCATGCCTTAATGATGTAGGCCTAGACAATTATCACAACAATGTAATTTGCATCCCCGGCGTATTTGTCATATTCTCAGAATCATAACCTCTAAGGAGGTTGATTGCAAAACAACGCTGCAAAAGAACATTGCATCAATAATTTACATACTGGATGGATCTATTGTGTTCTTGATTATACTCTAGGGGTTCATTATGAGTTCATTACTTCGAGGTAATTTGTAAACAGGAAAACAAAACGCTACAGCTATTCGTCCATAGACGTATTTTGCTTTCGGAAGATTTCATAATTGGGAAAAGATGGGAGAGAATAAAAACAGGAATGGGATAAGGGTGGATATGAAAATAGAAAAGGGAAAATAATGTGAGGAAAAAAGGAGGCGGCAGAGAGGAAAAGCACAAATGAGAAAAAGCGACATTGAAAATGTGTTGAGAAAGGAAAAACAAGACAACTCAACTGATATGAGAGAATATGATGCAATTCTATACTTTCCACTAGTATAGTCTTCTATGTGTAGTAAACAACTTGATGTACACATGACTGTTTTTCATTATCGGCGTTTCTCTATCACAGAAATAAAACTCATCCGATATATCAAGGGGAAAAGGTAGTAAACATACTTAAAGAACTAGAAAAATATAGCCATTAAGAATCCATTTAAAAGAAAAGCGACTTTAAACTAAATCCAGCACACAGTATAGGAGATGAAAAGAACGAGAAAAAGGGGGAGGGAAATGTAGAGAAGAATATCAAAGCACGAATTGCGACATTTGAAATGTCCACGTATAATAGTTCATTGTAATGAAGAGTATTGTAAAGTGGGATGTAAACAAGATGGGGGCATCAGAAAGTCTCGCTCGAACGGATCTGGTAGTACACAAGGCCTGGAATATAAAAGACGCCAGGGATTCAGTCTCATGCAAATAAGCATTGATTAAAGATGGTTGCATGCCCTCATTAAAGTTTTAAAGTCATCGGCCGGGCACGAGAGAAGTTTCACCCATCCGTGGTGCAGTGAGTATTATGGTTGTATTGTGTAAGAGAGGGGAAGAGGTAGATGAAAGGAGAAGAGAGTGGAGAAAGTGAAAGTAATTGTGAGGGGAGAAAGAGAGAGAGAGAGAGAGAGAGAGAGAGAGAGAGAGAAAGAGAGAGAGAGAGAAGGGGGAGAGGAGAGGGGTGTGGGAGAAGGGGGAGGAGAGGGTTAGGGGAGAAAGGGGCAGCTAGGAGAGGAGAATGGGTTAGAAAACAGACAGCTTCGGGTGGGGAGAGATAAAGAAAGATGAGAATGGATGAAAAGGTTAAGAGTATATATTATGAGGAAGTTAAATAAAATAATGAAGGAGGGGGAAGGGAGGGAGATATGAGAGGGGATAGAAGGGGGTGCAAGGAAGAGGAGGGAGAGAGAGAGAGAGAGAGAGAGGGGGGGGGGGGGGGTAAAGGAAACTAATTATGTTTCATATGATGATTGTTTCGATATAAAAGATAACCAAAATACAAACAAAATTTACAAAAAATGAAATATAATGGATGAGGAAATTAGAGACAACATTGTATATGTAAAGTTCTTTGTGTGTGGTGGTGGTGGCTAAAAACTTGCCAAGATGATTACGGTACTAAATAAAGACAACGAAGACCTAAATATCTGACCTACATGGTACCCGTGGACAGAATTTTGATTTAATTTTTTTAATGATCTATATAAACCTTTTCATCTGAAGATCCAGGGACTGCCATTTTTCCTAAATGGAGGATGTGGTTGTGGTATAGCGGTTCATTCACTTGACCCTCAACTCAAGGTTTGAGGGTTCGAAACCCAGCCTGACACTAAGGTCTTTTGGCAAGACATTAAACCACATTTGCCACTCTCATGCATGCACCCAGGTGTCAACGTGGGTAACTGGTAGAGCTTGCTCCTTGAAATATGCCCTGATTACGGCTGCTGGAACTAAAGGTAGGGTAATGATATCAAAATTTCTTTTGAAGCGTATGGGGCCGTATTACCATTTTGATACTCGCTAAACAAGAAAGGTTTGTCATTGTTATTGATTTATCAAACTGCATTTCTGAAGAAGAAAAATGTATGGTGGTATTGCCGGGCATGACCGCGACCCCCCCCCCCCCCCCCCCCCCCCCCCCCCCCCCCCCCCCCCCCCCCCCCCCCCGTATTTACCCCTCCTCGAAGGTCGGGACAGGAGCAACCTGCTTGACTGGTCCCAAATAATGCACGACAAGGCGTCATCATTGTGAAGTACCAAAGACGAATTCACCCAACTCGGTCACACCATTGAGACCAACACGAGACCAGCGTACAAACCGAACAAGCAATTACATTAACCCCCTATAGTGGGTGTGACTGAGGTTCTCACTCGTGATAATCCCAACCGTCTCACATGCGATGCATATTGTGTGCAAGGAATTTGTTTCGCTTGGCGTGCCCCTATTCATCCAAGATTGTTATACAGAGTCGTCTTATATCGACGAGAAGAAAAATTAAAGGCACTCTCTTGAGCCGTGTGCCAATACTTTATCGACTGATTGAAGCATCTGATGCCCTTGCATGAATTGCCTTGCATGCTCAGATCTTCCTCTATCCAGCGCAACTTTCAAGACAATACAGGGGCGCGTCTAATCGATATCACTTCCTATGGTGAATAAAGCCGAAAATTCTTGAACGACCTCGGTATTGAACCTTAACGTGGAATTAATCTTTAGAGGTACTTTAATTTTTAGGAGGGAAAATTATTTTAGCCCTGTATTTACATCGATTTTAAGCAGCGTCACTTGGGGGTTTCGTTTGAAAGCAGTGAGAAACCGTGCAAGCTAGTCTGTTATATGCAAATGATGATAGTTGTACCCAAATACATCGAAGCCGCACAAAATGGGGAACCCCTCTTATAGGGTTGAAACCGCCTGAAGACACACTTGAAAGGGTTCATTTAAAACTCTTCTATTTTGGTATTTGAACTTAGGGTTTTTGATCGGTTTAGTATGTAGAGATGACAAAATGGGCTAAAAGTGCGAATTTAAAGATTTGGAGTTGTATTTTCTCGAGAATAAACTCAATAACAACAAAAAAAAGTACACTAGAAGAACCCTGGAAACACTCTAAAAGACCGTCCGAACAATAATTGTTACTATATAGAGCAAAATGCTTGTCGAAATAATTTTCAGTCTTCTTGCAGATAGGCCACATAGGCCAATAATATTGAATGATGATTTAATGACAATATTGCTTTAACGTCTCTGTGCGCTTCCAATTCAATTCTCTGGAAATTAAAACGCTGACCTAAATAAATGGTACAAGCAAATAGTAAATTCAGACAGGAGCATGTTGAATTTTAACGTTTAGCTTTAACAACATCATACAGGCTCAAATCATAAAATCATGTTACAGAAACAGAACAAAACGTTTAAACTAGAATAATTTGTTCTCAAGGCAGCATTTGTAGCAATTATGATTTCCTAATACGCTATCGTTTATAATGCTCTTTGTTGGATCTAAATGCATAATTGATTGATTAATTAGATTGCCAGAATACAATTTGTCCAAGGCCTCACTTTAGGATATGCCCTTATTCACACGTATTGTACCAGATACTTCTGGTGCATTTACTATACCTTTCGGGAACTAATCCTCTTAGCCAAAAGGGCATTAATTTGTATCCCATAACACAGGCTCGGAACAAACATTTTATATTCCAGAGGATATTGGCACCAATAAATTGAAAACGATAATTACTACCTTCTATCATAACAATAAACATCGCCTCGCATGAGCTCACTTCATATTGATAAATCAATTATCTATAATCATGCATGCACAATAGATATCTGACAGTTGAATAATTGTTATTGAAACATGAATAAGTGTTCTGTCATGAACATAAGCACTTTAAATGTGTCAACCTTTTTGTCGGGGCATTAATGGTATTCTGTGGCAATTTGTCAGGGTTCCGAAAGTAGTTTATTGGTAAAGCTAATTATATAGCGAGTATCATAACAATGAGGAAAACAATCCTGAAAGTTTCAATGCAAGGAAAGTAACTGATGTTTTAAAGAGAAAATCGATGTTTCATTTTAATATTAGACTAAGTTTTCAAACAGATCTTAAATAGTCTATATATACTCTTTGAAGTTCAATAATTTTTTGTTTAAAGATTCTTTCTCTAAGAATAGTTTTGTCTACAAGTCATGGAACATAGAAACATTATCGCTTTTAGCACTTGAAGTAGGTGTTAAAACTTCGAAAGCGTTTTTCTCGCCCCCCCCCTTTTTTTTAACCAGCGTCCACGCTACGCAACCTTTTACCGGGCAACCGACGGTGTGTTGCTTTCCAGAGTCCGGTAAAATTATGAATGTCAATATATATTAAAATGATTTGAATATGATTACTATTTCGGGATATTATTAAAAAAACGTCATGATGGTTAAAATTATCAATTATACTTTTCATTAACGTGAAGACCTTTCCTGGTCTTCTGGTTTGCAAAGCACACAACAATATTGTAGAAGTTGGAAACAATAATGAGAGAACACATAGGCCTTTAAACATTCATAATTTGACCTTCCTTTCTGTAACAAACAGCATTGTTTTTACGCCTATTTCGAGGAGGCATTCGAAATTCGTTGCTTGAAAATTACCTTTATTATTTAGTAATTTTTCTCACTTGGATGGGGTGATTCCAAAGATTGTGTACACTTTGTTACTTGTTATTTGGTTAATCTTATATATTTTATTTACTCCAAAACATTGCCATTTTTCGCAATGCAAATTTAATATTACTGTATTTTTAGAGGATTATATTGAATATGATAACAGATAAGAGACAACAACAACAACAATAACAACAACAGCAACAACATCAACGACATCCCTTCCGGAGCTCTGCCATTGCCAATTGCCAAAACAGTGTCCGCATCAAAATGAGAACCAATACTCATAACGTATACGCCACTTTCCCCATGTCTAATCGCACGCATTGTGGCATTGTAGAAATAAGCTATCCAAGATAGTTACGATTTTATCTAAGGACAACGCATAATTACACACTTGAAATGTTATATTTGTAACAACCTCGCCACAATTTCACCAACAATTTAAAAATAGAAAAATATTTTACTTGATTCACCCGAAAGGATAAATAAAGTATGTGACCCGTAATATAAGAAACATGATCTTATTATTCTTCTTCCTGTTATTGTTATAATTAGGCCTATATACTATTATTATCATTATCATTATTTTGTCGCAATGAAGTTGCATAATTTTACCCATGAATAAACATATTCTTTACAGCACAGTTTTGGATCAAAGTTTAACCAGAGCTATCATTGTAACATCAATAATTACAGGTCAAGAAATGCTTCCTCTACTGCTCTATCCCCGATGACAATGTTGATATTTTGTGATATTACAATATTTAAAGCCATTTAATGGCTCCTGATTACAAAAATAAAAAATCCTATTTTGGGTAAAAATGTTTGTGTTTTTTCTCCTTTTTAATGGAAGGCTGAAAGTATGATGGTGATGGCGTTTATAGCTACTTTGTTAGCATTATCGATAACATCTTTACAATTGTTCAGAAATTGAAATTGTTATACTGTTTCCGACTAAAAAAATACCGTATATAGATAAGCCCCCTACAACAGGTAAAACCAAGAAAAGAAGTACCTTAATTAGTTACTTGAATCAGGAATGCCTTTAGGTGAACTTAATATTATTGACAAACTCTGCTAATCCTTGTCCCAAACATCTGAACTGGACATCTATTTTAAGATAGATCTTGGACTGAAGAGGGGCGCTTCTTTGGCAAATAATTACTGATAGGATTACACGAGGTGTCACAAAAGGTTTTCGTTTTCTGGACGGGCACCTGTTTGCTCCCTTTTTACGGTGTTTGCTGTATAAAACTAGAGCGATTGAAGTTTAACCACTAGCCCCGTTTTCATTCACCAATTTGATCTTGATTATGGGAGACTGCGAGGACAGGCCGAGTACAGGATACAGGCAAATATTCATGCTAAAGAGTGGTTTGTGAAAACGACGACTAAAGAGAATGAAGAAGACTTGTGGTTTAAATGAAATACATCGTCAAAAACATGACCGGGAGCTATTTACAAATTGTAGAGATGGGCTTGTTTGGTTTTGGAGATTTGCATAACGGTTAGACGTTACATGCAAATTGATGCAAATCTTCTTGTGTTTACTTGCCAAAACAAAAAGAACTGGAAAGTCTATATTATAGGAGAGGAACTTGCAACGTACGTAACAGAAAATCACAACCAAACAGTTAGTGATTAAAAGAGAGAGAGAGGGTAGAAGAGGTGAGGTCGAGGAGACTGAAAGAGAGTAAGAGAAAGAGAGAGAGAGAGAGAGAGAGAGAGAGAGAGAGAGAGAGAGAGAGAGAGAGAGGAGAGAGAGAGAGAGAGAGAGAGAGAGAGAGAGAGAGAGAGAGAGAGAGAGAGAGAGAGAGAGAGAGAGAGAGAGAGAGAGAGAGAGAGAGAGAGAGAGAGAAGAAATTTCTGATAAGTGAGGGATATATAGAGAGGGCGGGAGAGAGAAAGGGAAGGGGGTGGTAGGGGGTGAGCGGGCTGAGGGAGATAAGTGAAGGAGGGGTTGAGGTGAGGTGATGGATAGAAGATTTGGAACGGAGAGAAATACAGAAAATGGGAGAGATGAGGAAGAAGAGGAGGTGGGTAATGTACAGGAAAAGGGCTAACAAGACAGTGACACATACTTTTTTCTATACTATATAGTTATAAGCAACTTTTCCAAAGATAGCTCGATGAAAGCAGATCGGAATGGATATGGTTGGATGCAGTCAAACAAAAAGGGGATAGGGGAGTTGCCTTGCCTTGTGTGTTATTCTACATTACATGAGTTATCCAACATTCGCCGGAGCAAATGAAAATTAATATCACAATGCAAGTTGATCTGAGCAAGTTCACTGATCTCTACGGAAAAATCGGATTTTTCCGTAGAGATCAGTGGAGCAAGTTTTTTTTTGTTTTCAATGATATTTTATTTTCTGCTTTTCACAAACAAGAACAAAATTTATAATAACAAACAATAACAAAATCAATACATAAAATAATCTGCATGTTCATATTATTCCATAGAATATGATTTTACATTCACAGCTAAATAATACAAAAGAACTTTTACTATTTACATCGATACTTACACCAATGTTCAAGACACTCCTATAATGTTTTAAACAAAAGATGGCGCTAGACCGCATTTGACAAGTTTTTTTCCTTTTCTTCCTTTCCCCAATAATATTTCATTTTCTCCATTGCTTTTCACAAACAATAACAAAATCAATACATAAAAAAATCTGCATGTTAATATTATTATATAGAATATGATTTTACATTCACATCTAAATAATACAAATGAACTTTTGCTATTTACATCAAATAAAGGATGAAACATGCATGCATGAAAAAGGCATGAACATAAAAAGACATTTAAGAGAAGAAAAAAAATGAAAAAATGAAAAATACTTACATACACACATACACACACGTGCACAGACACCCACTTAAAACATGCCTACATTTTGTGGGAATCTCGACCATTATATCAGCCATGTCCATTCCATTGCTTCTATTCGCTTTCCTTATTTTATCTATTCCGCACGAAGCTATTCTAAATTGTCCCACTTTCTAAAATGATATGTGAGTGTACCTCGGTCCCCAGCTAATTTCTTCTCCTCCTTTCTATTTTCTAATAATCTTTTCTTAATCTCCAAATAAGTTGGTGGTTTTTGTCTATTTTTACTATCTATAAATATCATATATTTTATCAAAATTATGATATGATTTAATAACTGTTCCTTCCCTATGTTAAACTCAACTACCCCTACATGGATACCTTTCCAATTTATATTTGTAATCTCTACTAAATTAAATAAATTCCCACACTCTTCCCAAATTGGTTTTACTTTCTCACAAAGACAAAATAAATGCTCATAAGTTTCTTCATATTTACCACAAAAAGAACATAAATTACTATCAACCATTTTAAATGTATATAAATGTAATTTAGTATATATAATATTATAAAGCATTTTAAATTGAAATTCTCTAAGCTTACTATTCAATGTGCACTTTCTAAGTCTTAAAAATATTAGTTGTATATCTTTTCCATGAATATTATAAGTCTGTTCTAAATGTCGTTCTGCATACGATTTTTCTACTCTCTTATTTAATAAAAAAGCGTATATAATTTTTGAGGTTATTTGATCTAACATATATACCTTTTCAAACATAATAATATCCATATTTAATTCTCTATCTATATTTGAGTGAGTATTTTTATTTAAAAATTGTTTCCATGAAGACGGGATGCCAAGAAAAATATGTTGTATTTTACTAATTTCTAAACTATTTAAACCTTTTCTTTGAAATTCCTCATTAGATTTTATATTACCTTCCTTATCAACAATATGATGCAACTTATACACATTTTTGTTAAATAATCCCTCATCAAAAGGAACATGACCATCGATAAAAACGAATCTATTACTATAGATAATCTCATTCCTCCTAGAAACACTTTCCTTTAACAAAAATATTCTCGTAGCCATCCAAACATCCAACATGTCTCTATAAAATGCTGGTAATACTAATTCAGATATACCTACGGTTGCATTATTATAAAATATCAAAATTCCTCCAGCATCTTTAGTTAAATAATTAAAATATTGTTTCCATCCCATGTTTGCATCCCCCGTTAAAAGTCTCTTTACCCACATAATCCTCTGCACTAAAATAAATAAATGAAAGTCCGTTAATCTTAGTCCACCTCTACAATAATCCAAGAACATTACATTTCGCTTTATCTTATCATTTCCTTTCCACAAAAAGTCAAAAACCAGTTTATCCAAATCTGTAAATACCCAATTTGGTACTGGTGTCAGCGCCGATACATAAATCAATTTTGACAAAATAAATGTTTTTATCAATTGAATTTTCCCCATTAAAGTTAAATCTCTTTGTTTCCACCAAGACAACAACTTTTTTATTTTACTCAAAATTTCCTTATAATTTGTCCTTTCCTGAATTTCAACATCTAAAGAAAAATATATACCCAAAATCTTGACCATTTGTACTACTTTACCAAATGGAAGAGCAATATTTTCATTTTGAGAAGGGCCCAACAATAATATAAAAGTTTTTTCTTTATTAATTTTTAATCCAGAATTTCTAGCAAAATTTTCAAACAGTTCCCCCACCTTTTTAAATGAATTTGAGTCCCGAATAAAGAGAGTCATATCATCTGCATAAAGAATTTGTTTTACATGTACGTTATTAAAAGTAAATCCTTGAATTTCAGGGTCTTTATATATTGAACGAGCTAAAATTTCAATACAAAGTATAAACAAATATGCGGACAGGGGGTCCCCCTGTCTAACACCTCTCTTAATATCAAAGTATCCAGTAGATGAGCCCCCATTAAAGACACAACTTTGAGCATTATTATATATAGTCTCCACCCATCTACAAAATGATGGTCCAAAACCAAATGTAAACAAAACATTCTGCAAAAAAGTATGTGAAACTGAATCGAAAGCCTTTTCAAAATCAATTATCATCATATATCCAGGTATTTCATTGACTGATGTATGATGAATTATATCATCTATCATTCTAATTGCTTCACCTATATTTCGATCCTTTAGATAACCCACCTGGTCGACAGAAATTAAATCATTTAAAACTTTTTTAATCCTTATAGAAAGCACTTTAGTCAAAATTTTGTAGTCTACATTCAATAAAGATATTGGTCTATAATTTTTTATAAATAAGGGATCTTTTCCTTCTTTATGAATCAAACTAATGACCGCCTGCTTTTGTGATGAGGAAAGTTCCTTCTTTCCAAAAGCTGAATTTACAGAATCTACAACTAAATGTCCTATCAATGGCCAAAAGAGTATATAAAATTCAACACTTAATCCATCATTCCCCGGGGATTTATTTAATGCCATTTCTTTCATGGCTGCAATACATTCACCGTTTGTTATTTTACCTTCACATAATGCACGCGAATCTGAATTTAATTTTGGTAAGTCCTGAAAAAAATCATCCACAAAATCAATTTCCTCTTCTGATTGAGCATAAAGCTTACTATAAAATGTATATATTTCTTGCATAATATTTTCTTGATCAAAACTTATATCTTCATCAATATAAAGTTTATTTATCAATGTTTTCTTTTTATTAGACTTCATTAATTGGGTAAAATACCCAGTGTCTCTTTCTCCGCATTCATAGTGTGATGCTCTAGAACGAATTTTAATACCTTCATTTATATAATTATAACAATCCTGTAAGTCTTTTTTGTTTCGTTCTAAGTCATCAACTTTTTGCTGGTCTATTCCATTCAGCAATTCATTTTCCAGCTTCAAAATATCTTCTTCCAAATTTTCAATTCTTTGTTTTCGTTGTTTCGCCTTTTCTTTTGAATATTTTCTACTAACATTCCTAATTTTCATTTTCAAAAAATCCCATAAAACTCTTTTATCTTCTATCTCTATTCGAAATTCTTCTTTTAATTTAATAATTTCCTCTTTAATACAATTGATGTATTCATTATCTTGACATAAACTATTATTTAATTTCCAATAGGATCCCTGAAACTTAAATGAATACATTAACTTATCGTAAAATTGCAATTGAATGGCTGAATGATCCGGAGCCGTAGAAGGTATTATATCACATTTTAATACTACATGTTCTATTTGCTTAGAAACAAACCAATAATCTAATCTACTTTGTATACATGAATTTACTTGCCTATACGTAAACTGTTTCTTCAATCCATTCCTTACCCTCCAAACATCCAGCAACTCAAATCTATCTAAAAATTGTTCAAATAAAATATGAAATCGAGACTGAACATGGTGTTTACTACTTCCAAAATAATCTAAATCATTGTTTAAAATAATATTAAAATCTCCCCCAATAATGATTGCATTATTTTCTTTATTAATTTCTTTTACTATTTTTTCAAAATTGACCAAAAAATCGATCCTTTCTGATTCCCTTCCTCTTACTGGCAAATAAACATTAGCCATTATCAATTTCATCCCCTGAATAATACATTCCATTATAACATATCTACCATTATTATCTGAAATAACATTTAACATCTGAATATCTAATTTATTATCTATTAAAATAAGCACCCCTTTACTATGGTTTGTCCCATGACTAAAATATGAACTCCCATTCCAAAGCAATTTCCAAGTCTCCTCCACTTTATTGTACTATATGTTTCTTGTAAAAAAACAATATCAGCACCTTTATCTTTACACCACGTACAAATTTTTGCCCTCTTTGACTTTTCTCGAATTCCTTTGACATTCAAAGAAAGAAGATTACATTTGATAAAAATATCTTTACCTTCCATAGCTATATATGAATATGAACATGTATTCTTTCCTCCCTATATAAGGTTCTAATACACAGGATGGCAGAAGCAGGCTCAATAATATATAATTACTAACAAAATCAGCATACTGGTCGAGATCCCCAACTACGTAGGCAATGCAATTAACACTCACATACAGCTCACACAACACACATACTAACTTAACTAAACGAAATTGTAAGCTGTATACATTCCTTTCTCGTAACTTACAGTGTAATTGTATATTACAAAGCTGGCTTACATTCTTAATTCCTGGCCAAGAGGCAAACAATGTCTGCTCCTTGTCATTAGCGTACTGTATAGTGACCTTACATAGATATTCAAATAAGTTAAATCTTGAACTGAAATGTAGTCTAGTGCAAAACACAATATGCATCATGGCAAAAGAGGACAATGACCTGTCATTCGAACAAATGCTTTCTTGTATTAATATGATTAGGTGTTTAATACCTATGTAAAAACTAAAGACACATAAGAAATGTTTATACAAATTGCGTTCAGATAGAGCTCTCCTATTAATATTCTGACAAGAATAATTTATATCCATCATAAAGCCATACAAACAAAAGTTATAAAATATCCTACGAGAGACAGACATTATGCTGAAAAAAGATTGTATCAAAATCATCCATCCTGCAACACATGCTTGCAAAACAAGTCCTTTAAGAACTCTTCTGAAACATCGAATATGGTCAATATACTTGATAAAATTTGTGTCAAGTAGTTGGAAATATAAGAACATGCATAGTGTATACCTTTGGAATCTATCCTTTTCATTTTGTCTCTTGCCTTTATAAAAATTTTCAAGTAGATTGAATCTTAAGCCAATCTGTGCTCTGGTGCTAAAACCTGTATGCATCATGAAAGAAGACGAAAATTGCTTTATATTTGAACAAATGAATTCTTGCGCAATGTTTACTTTCAGTCAAGAACGTAGCTGGCGCAATAACTTCAAGTGTTTCATCATCAGTTTCAAGATGGCAGCGCCCATGGAGCACACGAGCAGTACAGCCTCTGAGAAGAAACCGAGTAAGAAAAGGCCTTGTAGAGCATGTACCGACTTCAGAAGCTTTGCTCAAGATAAGGGAGTGATGTTGCCGCCAGGTTTCCCCGTTCCAAATGTAAGTATCTAAATCATTTGAGTAGGAAAACAGGTAACACAAGGACAAACTACGTCTAGTCACGGCTGTTGGATTGATCCTGCGCCGCCGGGCCTTCGGGGCCGCCTAGCTATGGCTGGAGTCCCGAGCCAGTGGCACAGGTTTACCGATGCCACTGGCGCTGGCTGGCTCGAAGAGATATCGTAGCGCAATTTTAAACCAAGATTTCTTGTATGTGTTATATTGTTTATTGGCTTGATAATGTATTTATTATGATAGATGCTTTCTGGTGATAGTCTTCATGGTCTTTATTTCATCATCATGTTCAGAATCAGACTCGGAGTCGGAGTAAGTGTAACTCGATCAGTCAAAATGATAGTTGGTAATGGTATGGCATGGTTAGGTAATTTAATTTCTTTATGGACAATGAATCTTTACGATGCAGTTAATTACAAGATGTTATTTGAATGGTGTAAATGCATTAAACTTCACATTTCTGTAGGACCTTTGTTTCATACTTGATTCATTAGAAAATCCAACATGGTTTTCTCCATTTAATATGTGTGAATGAGTCATTTGGAGGAAATTCATTTTTATTTTTTTGATCTATATTAGGAAAAGATATTTTTTTTGGTTGTTTTTGTTGATGCCGTTTATCACTGAGGTGTTCATGCCTCTTAAAAGGAGAAGAGGAAGAAGAAAAAAAAAAGCTGGTTTAGTTGTCGGCTACCAGAACATGAACTGACATACAGGATTACATGTAACAACAATATAGTAGGCCAGACTTGAATACCGGTAGATATCAAATTTCAAATAAGTAGAAAATTTATACAAGAATCATGTCTACTGCTTGTATGTATACCCCCAAAATAGTTGAAGTTAATAGAAAACTGTAAGTGCTATATTGTGAGTAATGTCGGAACAAGTACCATATATATTTTACTGAAGTGTGACAACTTCCTTAACTACACCAGGGGGGATCTAGCACTACATTTTTTTTTCATTTTGCCCCAGCCCACAGCAACTAATTCAATATTTCAGATTGTTCTGAGCAAAAGTAACAATTAGAAGAGTCTTGCTTCCCTTCTTGTACAAGAAATCACCAACCCAATGGCATTTTATTAAATGACAAATATTTCAGCCAGATGACATTGTTATTCAGCAGAAAGTACCTCAAGAACCCTCATTGTATGAGAACAAAAAAAAATGGCCACACTGTTTCCCCAATTAAATTTTTTGAAAATGAAATAATGGCCGATACATATTTATGATTTAAAAAACTTTACAGGGGTCAAACTCACAGGGGGCCACACCAGCCCAAGATGAAAAACCAGACCGCGAATGTCCGCTTGACCGAGAGGAGCTTGGTCGTAATACCTGGTCATTCTTACACACCACGGCGGCTTACTATCCTGACCAACCAACCCAGACACAGCAGTCAGAAATGAGCCAGTTTATCCATCTCTTTTCTAAGTTCTACCCATGTGAGGACTGTTCAGAGGATCTCAGGGAAAAGTAAGTACTATAATGTATTTGAAAATTCCAAAATATTCTAGATCCATGTAATATTTTTTCTTCAAAAGTCATTTGGAATTCCAAAGTAATGAACCTCAGGGGTGGTGCATCAACAAATTTTGCTCTACTTAATACAAGGATACTTTTTTTTTTCTCTTCTCTTTGCAGTTTGCTAATTAAAAGTCACTTGAATGCTTATGCAGAGTTTACCATGTGATATGTTGATCTGGTTTGTAGTGGTATATATTGATGAAAATTGTTTTTAAAAAATTCTATGTTTGTTGGCTATTATCTAAAAATAATTTTGAACAAATGTTTTGGATCTGGGTGAGCAATTAAAGTCAATGATAGATATACATAAAATCACAATTTTTAAATTATTATTATGATTATAATAATCCCATGTCATTATTACAATCCTCAGATTAAAGACAAACCATCCAGACACCACTTCAAGGAGCAACCTCTCACAATGGTTCTGCAGACTTCACAACGATGTCAGTAGGAGGTTAAGCAAACCAGAGTTTGACTGCTCAAAGATCGACGAACGATGGTTGGATGGCTGGAAGGATGGGTCATGTGACTGGTGACATCATTGTGACATCATCATATTTATGGACCAATGGATGTCGAGAATATTACTTGTTATAAATGATGTGGCTATTATACAAAGAGTACTCTGGATGGAATGTGTGTGGGGATCTGTAAGCAACGGGATTTGGACAAAGAATGTGGATGCAGAAACTGGATCAAGCCAATGGTATAATCAAGGAGCTTTTTCTTCAAGAGTACCGTAACCGAAGCTGTGACATCATAAAAATCTATTTTTAGAATTTCTCAATTTTTTTTTCATTTAAAAAAAAAGAGCATCAAAAATAATGTCTGAATGTCGAAAACCAATTGAATATATTAAGTATTGGCTGAGATATGACCATCTGAATAAATATATGTCCTATGGGAACTCAGTGTTATAGTGCTCTGGTTCCTAATGTTATGAAAGATGCCTGAATTAATAGAGCAATACATTTGGGCCTTGATTCTGGTGAAATTGGTTGTGGATGGTATCCAATCAATATTTCTCTTGGACTTGGCCGGAAACTGGTGCATGCACTGTGAGATTTGTTCCCTTGGAAAGTGATCATTATCAATTTTATGACAATGCGATGATAAAATCTGAAAATCCTACTCTTTAAAAAATTATGGAAAAGACTAATAATAATAATGATAATATTTATTTTAATTTTTATATAGCGCTTAATACAAATGTCTCTAAGTGTTTTACAAATATACAATTACCCTGGCCATTGGATTCAGTGCTTGCCCGCACACAATGTGTGCACAATCACCACTCCCTGGGGAGCATTCCAGCCAGGCATTACCATGACGCTCAAAAACTGTTTGACCAATTTAACACCTGGGTGGGGAGTAGCAAGTGCAGGTTAATGTCTTGCCAAAGGATATTAGTGCCGTGTCGGGATTCGAACCCTTGACCTTAGCATCTCCAAGTCAAGCGCCTTAAACCACTCGACCACGACACTCCCATAAGATACAGTGGAACCTTGGTATAAAGAGTTCTGATATAATAAGGTATATGTTATAATAAGGTGATTTTGCTGGTCCCAGTTCTTTATAGTCTTTTGTTTTTTACCCAGATATAACAAGATTCCTGTTATAACAAGGTAAAAATTTCCTTGGTCCCAAGGACCTCGTTATAACGAGTTTCCACTGTATTTCAGCTACTTTCCACACACCTGCAAAGAACTAGACAGCCATTATTACCATCGTTAAGAATTTGCATTCTTTTATTAAAGCATTCTTTTTACTTAAAGCAGGTACATATGAATACAGCATTAATGGTAGCTTACAAAAATATTGCTTATAAACATTTCTTCATATAAAGCTTAGAAAATGGCAATATAACAGTAAAAATATTTAATGCCCATCCGCCTGATGATAGCCGTTTTGGGATCTCGTCGGCTCATTAGAATTACATCTCCACTCGAAAATTGATTTTAAAAGAATAGCACCCACATATTCTGAAAGCTGTATATATCTTTAAAACTCTTTGCTCTTATGTTTAGATTTGATAATGCAGATTGTTTTATAGAATGTTTTCATTTGTATATCAAAATCACCATGTAAATTAATTTAGCATTGTTATATCACATGAAAAGAAAGACAAGTAAAATGAAATGCCCAACTTATCTCATGACAGATATCCAAACTCTTTCAAACCAAATCAGGTACATTTACCTTCCGGAGAAACCTTTATGAGGATGTCGTACATGTATGTTTTCTATGCATGTTCTCATAATCTTGGCGTTCGATTATATTCCGGTTAGACAACTAGATTCAGAATCATCATCAAGTATATTTGTGCTAGGTAACCACATCAGGGTAATGTAAAAGTGATGTCAAGAACTTGAAAACAAGTCTTCATATTTGATCCTTTTACTAATCAAAATGCAAATGATTCAAATCATTGATGTAGTTGGTACTGATTGGCCTACTGACGAGGAATAAGTATTTAGGGCGAGCTTTCGGATCGTAAAGAGCAAGTTTAGTTAATGAAGTATGCATACATACAAATCTAAAACATCATTAGATGTCTACATTACTTTAATTTTGCTTCATTTTCAATTCATAATTTTGAAATGCTCATGACATCCTTGTAGGTACATGATTTACAAACCCTGCAGGGAGACTCGACCTTTTCTATGTATGGTCTTTCTAGAATTCTGATTCTCTTCTTTTGCTATGCAAATTTTTACTGTATATTACTGTGTTTACAAATCATGTGATAGAGCATTAATATATTTATATTCTGAATTGAATCATCAGAGAAATTAAAATCTCAAAAAAGACATTTTAATTTTCTCAAAGCATTATCTGTGTAATGTTTAAAGCTAATGGTGTGCATTTCATCAATAACTGGTTACAGCAGGGAAAAAGATGGATGATATGTCTCCAATAAGCCAGTTCGTAAATAGCTTTGGAACGCATGACCTCAAAATATCCACAGCTCTTTCACAAGATGGATACGTCCATATGGTGCTTCATGAATACCTTTTGTTTGCCTCTTGAGAAGAATACTTCCACCTGTTTATCAGATAAATGTACTGTCGGTGCATAAATGAATACTTATTAACGGTACATAGCTTTCATGAGCACGATACCAGTATTTGTCTCAATGGGTTTTACAATTTGGGAACGAATGACCTACATGTATATCTGCCCATGCGCAGATAGTATTTACGAACTAGCTTTATATACACAGCTGCAATTAATATTCCAGGCAAAGCAGTTCCGTAGCTTGTAGCTTAGTCCCGCCCAGCCTGATTGATGTCCTGTCAATCTGGCATCATGTTGAGGTTGAAGAGATGACGCATGGTAGGGCGACCATGGGGGCAGTTCTGGTAAATGGAAAATAAGCAAGATTGTGTTTCTGGATTGTTGATAAATGTGAAGTTCGGAGAGTAAAAAACTTGAGGTATTTAAAGTGAGACTTGCATTAGAACATGTGCATGTAGAGCTAGGGAGGGAAAAAAACAGAAAGATGTTCTAAAAGCAGTATGACACGAGAGAGGGAGAAAGAGATAGAGTGGGGGCAAACAAACAGAGAGAGAGACAAACAGACATACAGCAACACAGATGAGACAAATGGAGAGAAAGACAGTGACAGACAGACAGTGACAGACAGACAGCGGAGAGGGACAGAGAGAGAGGGAGAGAGAGAGTGAGTATAACTGATAAGATAGGAAAGGTTGAAATAAGAAATGGAAGAGAGAGAGACAAATGTTCTGGGATTCAGAGAAGAAAAAAATAATTATTACAAAAACAAAAAACAGAAAGATACAGAAAGACACAAATAATACAGTTATTTTCTATTCATGTTGATACAATTCTATGAATAAAAGCTCAATTATAATAAACACTTTAAAGGTCTAGGGGCAACATATTTTACCATGTTTAATACTGAACTGTTGTAATATCAAGGGCTAAAAACAATAAAATACATCAGCACATAAAAGAGGGACTAACAAAATGACCTTTTTATAATGAGAGTTGGTTTAAAAAAACTATTTGTACTTACCCAAGGCTGTTCCAATTCACCCATGTGACAAACCAGCTGTAAAAACATAAACAATGTATGAACAGAAAAGATTAATGGTTGCAAAATACTTTTGTAACATATTAATTTTCATCAATTTGTTTTGTTTTCTTTGTTACGGATTATGAAGTTTTACAAATGTCATGGAAGGAATACTGATGAATAATCACACTCTGAAGCTGTTTGTCTCACACTCATGAGAGGGAACGGCACAAATTAACAGAAAGCTGATAGTGGATAAAAAAAAACGTAATCCGAAAGAATGTTTCACCTTCTTCATCTCTGCTTTGTTGAGGGCGGTGCCAATCATGATGGACTTCCGACACGACCTGGAAGCAAACATCTGACGTACCTTGGTGGGTCTGCAGTGAACACCCTGCAAATCATAAAGAGAGAGAGAGAGCGGTTCCAATCGGGATTCAATTAATGTTTCAGTTAAATAGTAGTAATTGCAATCATGTTTATTTTTGGGGAAAGGGTTGATTTTGTCAGCTCATCACACTATATAAAAAATTAAGAAGTGATAACCAATTTACTATTTTCTCCTTCCTAAAAAGTAAAAAAACAAAAAACCGTCACCAAGGAAATCCCCAATCCTAGGTGTTCAAGTTAGCGGATTATGGCCTTCAGCACATGAAAGCTGACGACCCACTGGCTTAAAAGTCACTAACCACTGAAGCATAATGCAGCTCCAGTGACATGGGTAAGTGGATTCTAATGTCCTAACACAGTTGTATGACACATGCTCCTGTTATGATTAATGTGTTTTAAATTCCTATACTCTCAGAGTCCTTGACTTAAACCTTGGACCCACTACTTTACATCACACTAACCCTTAAACCCAAACCGACCCTGACTCTACCTCTAAACATTTGATAAACTAACGCCCAAAGTATTTGTTGCTGGAGCAACAGTCAGATCATTATTATTATTAGCTTCATGAACTCACAGGTGCATCACTGAGCATGAATATGAGTTCATCGATATCATCCTTGCCGAACGTCCAGTTCTTACTAAAGGGCTGCGACACTAGCTTGACCCTCTCCGTAGGACGACCTGCAAAGACAACAAATAAAAAGCTCTTATCTTCAATAACATATCTAGCCAAATATGTTCTGGTGGCAACCTGTATAGAAAGACCACCTGCATATAAAGTCCACACTTTTGTTTCACTTTAAATCGACTGACCATGTTTAACCGACACATAAAGACCCCCTTGACATAAAGACCACTCATATTCATCGGTTCCACTGTATTTTTCTTTCTCTACCAAGGTTTGGTCTTGAGCTTTAGTTCACACTTTTAAATAACTACGTTTTCATTAAATCCCCCCACACTTTGGAAAAACAAAAACAAAAACTTTACACTTGAGAATAAAGGGAAATTGCATAATGAACATCATCCTAGCCAAATTATGTACAATACATATATACAGGTGTTTTTAATATGTGCATATAGAAAGAGAAAGTAGAAAAGAACTGCACTCACCATCCTCATCAATGATGAAATCAAATCCATTCTTCTTGAAGATCTCCACATCATCCATCAAGATGGACTCATTCACAGCAGTCAGCTCTAAAGGTAATGGTCTAGATGGGTAAGAATCAGATAAAGGATATCATTAGGAGGCGCGATAGCTCAGTCGGTAGAGCAGTGGTCTCGTGATCCGGTGACCCGGGTTCGAAACAAAGTCGATGCGCTAGTGCCCTTTGGTAAGGCATTAATCCTCATTACCAGGTTCCTCAGAGAGGACCCAAAGCCCTCGGCCGTCTGGTTGCTGACTAACAAGCATTTATGCTTTCTTAGCAGCCAGGTAAAATAACCACCACCATTCATCATTAGTTAAATCAGTTGAAAGTTTGACATTACTATAATAATAATAACATCTTGTTGTTGTCGTTGTTGAGATTCAGATGGTGCTCTTCAATCTTCTAAGATTATCTGCGCCACAAAATTAATTACAAGTCATGATGAGTCCTTATAAACTATAATAATAATACTAATAATAGAACAGTTGTTATACATGTATATGGCATTATACCCTTGTAAATAGTGTGTTATCATCTACTTTGCTCAAAGAGTTATGGATCACATGAATCACAAGACTCCTCAGAGTCATGATGGTACAAGGTTCCTTTACAAAAAAAAACCCAAATAAATATTTTAATTGAGACAAAATTACACACAATGGTGAGAAAATAAACAAATATTTGGGAATCTACATATTATACAGTATTATACATCTCAAATATAAGCAGGAAAGAACTACTTTTAATCTAAGAAAGAACAGTTGCTATCTTACTGAATAAGTCTTTGTCCTTGTAGTACTGTGTGTTTCTGCAAAGTCTCAAAATTGTACTTTTCATCAGTGGCATGCTGTATGGGGACAAGATAAACATACAGACACATGATATGGTTGTCAATTCAGAGAAAAGATGTTGATCTATAAAGTAAAACTCTTTGTACGTGGTGAAGAGATTCATTCATTATAGAAAGAAAAATAAAACTGTTTATCAAGTATCTGATCTTTAAACTCATAGTAACCCACTTTGAAAATAATAAGATACAATTGCAGACAAAAGGTTAATAAAATGTTCAATCAGAATATTTAAATGACGACAAACTAAATGTATCATCATGGAGTCAATACTCAAAAGAAAAGAGGAGAGAGAGAGGGAGAGAGAGATGATCAGTGATATTTTGGTGACTCTAAATGTTACTTTGGCCCTGCAATGTCTACATACTTTTCTTTTTCAAAAACAGAGCTCTATTTCAATTTTCAGGGCATTTTAGAGCTTTACAGATTAAATCACTAATCTCTCCTCAGTATTTCTTTGATGGAGTAGACAAACATATAGACTGACTGAGAGAGGGTGGTCTTCCATTACCTGATCAATGATGAATAGATCTTGTCCTAGCTTGGCAATGATGAATCCAAGATTGAACTGACCAAGAATCTCCATTTTGGAAAACATATCCTTGCTGAGAGAGAAAAGTGGTAAACAGAGGTAAGGAATGGTTAACAGTAAATGTGAGTTTGTCTAGCGGCACGTTCACTTGGTCAGCTCTCTGTCTTTGCCTACAAACTGGCTCAGGCGACCTGGTTCGAAAATAAGTGACATCTTTCGGATGATGACGTTAAAGGTCGGTTCCCAGACGTAAATAATCATATCTGATTGAAACACGTCTGTAAAACCCAATTATACATGCACACACACAATATCCCTGTTTGATTTCTGTAATATATCAAATGACATTCCAACGCACAGCTTTTATTGTCTGCTGAGAATTGTGGTAATAACTTCACAAAGATAATGAAGAGTCCTTCTGGTTCTTTACCGACAAAGTGCTATATTTGTGTTCAGATCTTCTCACAGAGGAACAGTGTTTTGTCAGTGAAATACAATAATATATTGATATAACAACACCAACCATGTCAATTACATTATAAATTATATTCTTTTTTATGCAGCTACCTTCTGTTTATAACTTAAATAAACTCATGATTACTGTTTAGAAAGTATTTCATTTTGTACCTGATTTCTCTACTAAGCTCCTCTTCAGCCGAGGCATTGTCCGAAGGAGCAATCTTGGCTCGGAACGTCCGACCAGCAATGCCTTCCTCTCTTTCTTGCGTCTCTGAAAAAACAGATTCAAAAGTAAATATTTTTTTATAAATACATATTTAAATATTTTGTTAAGCCACAGAGTCATAGCTAATAGGAAGATAGGTTGCATAGAAATGTCATCTTGCATTTTCTATACCTTCAATCAAAACGATTCATTGTCTTCAAAATGAAGTTATTGTATGTGAGGGTAAAAGATATTCTCCTAAAAAAAAGACATAGCAACATCCAAGCAAGGCTTATTCACAGGTTCTTCAATAATGTCTTCCATTAAACCTTTTCATCTCCATCCAAGTAAATTGTAAAATGAATCCCCTTCCTTCTCTTTTGTTCTTCATGGTTTATAAAGTTTTTTGGGTGTGCCATTTGGGGCTCACCAAGTGTAACGTAGTACTGTAGCAAACCTGGCAAACTATGGAGGGACTGACCAATGCACTGACTAGAGATTCCACAACTGATTGTCAAAGACAAACTGGAACATGTTCTGGCTGGAAACTTACCAAGCTCAAACTTTATATTAATCTACTGCTTGACTATCCATCCTCCAGTAGATTATAGACTCCATACAATATATAGGATTCTAAGAGTTTTGCATCTAAGCATTTTTCAACAAATATTAATTATCTATTTCAGAGAAGAATGTACCTGTAAAAAAAGGAAGGCCAGTACATACCTCTTTGTTCTCGAGCCCTTCTGAGACCAGCTAAGGACAAGGGAACAGTGACCTCTCTTCTCTGACCGGAATCAGATGATGAAGGAGTGCTGTCATCCTGACAGAAAAAAAAAGCCTTAATTTAAGCATTCATGGATATAAGTATATGAGACAACATTTGAGATTAACATGTAGCATATAAAGAATCTACGTCAAGTGAGATTAGGAGGTTACATTATTACATAACAAACTACAATTAACTTTGTAAGTTTTGTTATTTCTGTCACATAACACACAGATTTTGCAGTGTCAAGTCAGAGAGAGATATTTAGAAACTACTTCCAGAATGAAGCATCGAAAAATGACAAAATAATGGAAAAATTGTGGCAAACCGATGGAAAAATATTTGATATGTAATGGTAAATCAAAAGAAACTACTCACCATCCTATGAATGAGTATTCTATGGGTCTCTCCATCCTCTATCGCACTTCCCACGTCTGTAGAGGTACAATGCAATCTGTGTTCCTGTGTCTCTTGACTGGGTTCCTGACTGCTGTTGGTCTGACTCTCCTCACTAGACCTTATCCCACTGCTGCCACCGGTTGAAGATTCACAGAAACCGCTCTCACCGTCTGACCTTAACAGGGCCACTCCTGGAGACAAACAGTCCTCCACTTTATGCGATTCCCCAGTCTTGCTCCCTTCATCAGTGCATAAGGAGTCATGTAATTTGTTTCTTAATGGCGAGATTCCTACTTCCTCAGTTTCAACACGTGAGGGAGGTATACTATGTTGGAGAGAAATGATAGGACTTTTGCCATTTGCGATACCTTCAGGTTCAGTTCTGCAGTTTTCAAATGAAATTGTACAGGAAGGTACAGTGTCACTGAAAGTCTCTGAAGACTCCCTCTCATCAAAGGTCGAAGGAATTCTGTCCACAGAATCTGACCTATTGGTCAATTCTTGGGAACTTTGAAAGAAGGCATCCAGTTTGGGCTCTATAAAGAATGAATCAATGAATCAATTACCTCAATGATAGAAAACACGCTTCCACATTGTTAGATACAGGATATGTTTGTGAGCTTTAATTAATCTGAAAGAAAGGCATCACAATTTCCTCATGTCTTTGATCCAAGAAGGATGAAAGGTCTTTTCATTTTACAGCCTAACTTAATATGCAGGACTCCCGATCCTGCCCCCTCTCACATGGTGCTACCATTAGTCTTACTGTATAACTAAATATTGTATTTTAAACTATTGTAATCTTCATTAATATTCATTATGGTGCTTTACTAAACAAACGAAGAACAACAAACAAATCAGCAATGATCAAGGAATGCTACCTGTTCAAACAAAGCATCCATAAATCAAATAAAAAAGACTCACGTTTTGGTTGCCTCTCTTCCTCCCCATCGTCCTGGTGACTTGCATGGGCAAATGATCTAATAGAGAATAGATACAGGGAAAAAAACAATGTGAAGGAATCGCAGGAATTGCAGGACACCAGGCAGTGCAGCTAAGAAAACGTGGGACTCAGACTGATCACTTAGCTTGAGAAAGTCCACAGGAGTGGACAAAAGCTTGCGCCACAAATTTCAAGGTTGGTAGAAGCTTCAAAAACTACATTTTATCATTATCCCCAACCGATGAAAGTTTTCTGTATCAATATGAAGGAAATTTGATTTGTAAATAGGTTTTCCAAAGTCTGTTTTGGATTCTTTAATTCACTGCTTGAATGGAGGACAAATTAACTTTAGTTTACTATTGCTTTAATTATTTCTCTAGAAATGTTGTTCCTTAATATAAAATCTTGAGTGGGTTTGCTGTTAAAGAAAAAAATCTGTCATAAGAATATAGTTTGAAGAAATGGTGACAGTGTATGTACTCTGATAATAAAATACAGGGTAATTCCTACAGCTCCCAATCAGGAGCTTTTAAAGTTTCGTCCTTCAGAGACGAACAAACTACATAGAAACTCGCAACATGAAAACAGCTCCGGGAAAACAATAAAAGTGGCCTTTTCAGGAAGATGGTCTTTATATACAGGTTTCCTCAAATACAACTTTCAAGGAGAAACACTGTTCAAGGAAACACAGAAGTTGTCCTTACAGATGAATCATCTGACAATGTCTGATGGAAGCCACTGGGGCATTAACTTGTATGAATCATCACCTTTCTGTCTCTCACAAGTATAAAACACGCTTGCTTACAATATATTCTATCAGCTGACAAAGTGTTGCAGCGGTGCACGAAACGTCATGATCTTTTAGATCCCTTGACCATACATTCCAAGACAAACGAAAATCACTAGAGATATTATTTCCGATATATATGTTGCTGCTAGATGATCAAAGATCAGGTTAGACTCAATTACCTTTTGAGGTTGCCCAAGTTGAGAGTCCCAGCTCTTTTGCCCTCCCTCTGACTGCTCGGCCTGAAACATGGACTGCCTTGACTGCTACTGAACTGGCTACAGCCCAGACTACTGGCCGGACTACTGACTTGACCAGTGCTTGGACTACCGGTGCTAGTTTGACTACTGCCCTGGCTGCTGCTTGGACTGCGGCTGAACATATTGGACAAGGCCAAACTGGACGGAGTGACCGCTGACAGGGGCTTTTGGTTGACATCGTAACAGGAGGACCGTGGCTCGAACATGGCTTTCAGAGATGCCTGACAGAATGTGAACGAAAGCATAACATAAGCACAGTCACATAAAAAACCTACAGCCCTATAGCGGTATATGCTACTATAACAACTCCCTACGTGAGGGCAAGTGGTGTAAAAGCCTGTGCCATCACTGGTAACAAGAAGACAGCACCTCCAGACCTACATGTTTAGGATTCCATAGTTATCATATAGAGTTAACCAAAATAAATTTATTGCCATCATAGCTCGAAAGAACAATCAATATTGAATATTTTTTTAATAGTGCGAGGCAGGGAATCAAAAAGGCCCAGAAATAAAAGTGATATTTATCATAAATATTTATCACAAAATATACTAAAAGTTTGTTATCATAAATAAATATTTATCACAAAATATACTAAACGTTTGTTATCATAAATAAATATTTATCACACAATATACTAAAAGTTTTTATTTTCAACATCTGATAAAATATACACCTAATAATGCATTGCTCATCCATAGGCAAACAGACAAAAAAAACTTCATTTCCTTCTCCCTGGAAATGATAATGATATTCATCATGTTACCTTGAGGATAGCTAGAAGTGTTTTCTCCTCCTGCACCAGTACTTTCCTCTTATCGGGTGTGACGTTCACATCCACCGCATCTATGAAGATATATATTCATTACATAACAAATTAGTATCAAGGATATAAATGATGTTCTTAATTCTTATCATAGAATGGATTCAAATTATTACAGCCATTACAGGAAAGTTGTACCTTAAATATTGCTCAAACCAACAGAAAAGAAAGATCTCAGAAAAGACCTGAAGGCCACAGAGCTCCCACGTTTGCAATGAGCCCCTTCACCCCACACACACACACACACAAAAAAAAGGCAAAACAAAAAGACAAAACAATCTGGGCACCCAGCCACAAAAAATGATCTGGAGGTGGAACACCAATCCATGATGGTCAAAATCATATCTTATCATTGTCTGACTGGAAAACTGTGTGTTCAAATTCCTAGCCTAAACACAAATCCAACCCATGAAAACGTACAAATGAGAATGAAATGTTTTACTTGATCCTAAAAGTATCTACAATATCAATCTGTCTGACCATAAGCATGTAAAATTTGTGAAGGCTTGCAAGAATCTATGAAATGAAACAAAGTTTTATTGCATACTGCACAATTCATTGTATATAATTCAGAGAAAGAAATAAAATCTTAAGGCTCATTAATATATAATGTAGTAAACCCTGGCAGTTTTTTTCATTGTTATCATGATGTATTAAAGCATATCGTCGGTGGGGTGACAAAACCTTGTATCTCAAAAATCATGAATTTTCAGGAGAGCGCAAAAACCTTTCCTGTCTCAACAGATTTAGTGCTGTGACACTGTCCTTTGTTTGGAATTTGTGAAAAAACCGAGACAGGAGGCGTTCCATGGATTTATCAGGTGGTGTCGTAGGCCATTAGGTACAAAATTATGCAGAAAAATCAAAATCTCAAAAAATTGAGATACGAGGTTTTGTCACCCCACCGACGATATTACACTTCCTATTTTCCTACATATATCACACAGATAATTAATATGCATATAAGGCCTTTGCAGCTCCCATTTTTACCATTCCTACTTGCCATTTATTTTTCTTGTAGTAAAGAACCCCCACGAAAACCATAAAATAACCATACAAAACTCAGTCACACTACCATTTATTAGACTATGCTTTTTAACAAACCTTTAGCAAGTGAGATATCCATAACAACAAATGGGAACTGATGTCTGTTGTACATGTGGAAGACTTCATTGATCAGCTTGCTAACCTACAAAATATGAAACAAAGATATTCATGAAAGTTTCTCTCTTTGCTTGAAGTTGATGCCACTTTGCTTCACATTTATACAGTCAACTTTTCTTTTTGATCAAGTACTAGTACGTGTTTGTCAATGTAATTTTGGAATACTGTTATGTCTACTACTATTTCTCTTTTTAATGTTTTCTTATGAATACTGCAATGACCGAAAGTGAAAGACTACACTGTAAAACGCAAAATAAAAACATTACATACACACGTATCACATATTCTGCGGATTCTAAAAATTCACTCTAGTCACTCCTTATGTTTAATACAACTGAAGAATAAAGACTATTCAAATGAAACTTAGTTTTTTGCCCAAATTTCATGAGACATTCCTTTTCTACTTGAGATTTCTCAAGTTTCAAACGGTTTCTCCCCAAACTATGTAGAATAGTATGCATGCTGAGTATCCCCCCCCCCCCTCACCCCCCTCCCCCCCAAAAAAAAAAATTAAAAAAATCATATTTTAATGGAAATACTTTACAAAATAATATACTCTACTCTCCATGGAGAATACATTTCTAATTTTTGTTTTAATTGACAGAGGAACAAACCTTAGGAAAGTCACATGGTCTCCTATTGATGAAGTAGTACTGTCTATCTGCTGCACTGCGGCCCTGACCATGATCACACTTAGACACAAAACCAGATACACTGTTCATAAAAGAAACAGAAGTTTAAAGGATAAAAACTACTATAATTGTACAGCACAACTCAAAGAAGATCACCTTTGCATATTTCTAAATTGATACTAGTGTTTCTATAGCAGTGAGAAAGAGGGCCACAATCACTTAAATATATTCAGTGCTTCCATTATCCGAATCGTTCTGTACATTCATTTGAAGGGTAAAATAATAACAATAATAAAAACGGTGCTTATAAAGCGTTTTCCACCAGTCTCTAAGCGCTACCTGTATACAACATAGGATAGAATAATAATCATTGGTCAAGACACATCATTAGGGCTCATATAAAATATTATCCATGAGAAACATATCAATATAGTTTGTATAGAGAAATCTGACTGTAATTTGAATTTGAAAAAAAATATTTGAATACTCCCCTAAAACAGCAATACAGAAATAGATAGTGCAACTGCCTCAGCAGGCTATTTTTTCATATTTCGAAAACATTTTCTGACCTGAAAGGGATCTTCTCGAGTCGTTCAGGTTTGATGCCATACTCTTCGCACATTTCGGGGGTTGGCCTGCACTGGTCAAACTCCAAGAGACTCTGTATCTACAGTGTACAAAGATTGCACAAAGAGCATTGGTTTAGTAAAGCCTGTCCCTGATTTGTAGCCAAATCAGCCTGTTTTTACAGTATACTCATACCTTTTCATTTCCATTTTAAAACTTTTACCACAATTTATCTAAATGTATTGATAAGAAACTATTTGTTGGGATTTCTTTAACATGGTTATTGTGATCATACTATAAGATGAGTAGCAACCTTATTGAGGATACTTTTGATACGTTAGATAATAGGGGTACATTTTCTACATTAATATCTTCAATGTAATTCAAATTTCAAGTTATGGTGATATGTATATATATACATAGAATGACGGAGATATACAGAGAAGAGAGCGAATAAAAATACAGAGTGATTGACAGAGACAGATTGAGAGACACAGTGAGTGAGTGTGTGTGAGAGAGAGAGAGAAAAGACAGACAGACAGACAGACAGAGACAGAGACAAACACATAGATGGGAAGAGGCCACATACCTGCTTGGATCCAAAGACATTAGCAACGTTTTCTCTCATCGTTGAGGTCCCATTGGTAGATACAACCAAAGATTTCTTCCTGTAAAAAAAAAGCATAAAAACATAATACAGTCAGACCTGCTTTAGTGACCACCTGTCTACAAAGACCACATGTCTTCAAAGGCCATTTTTGTGTTCCCTTGGGCGGTCACTTTAGACAGGTTTTTATTGTACTACAAATAATGGCCATTTAAGCTGAGCTATAGTACACTAAGAAGTACCATAGTGCTTACAATGTTATACACATAAGAAAAGGACACAAAACAACTAGCTCTGTGGAAAAAGATGGGTCTTCAGTTTTGTTTTAATGTGGACAGATTTTCTATTGTACAACATTATATTAAAACAATGAAACTTTGAAAAGATACAACTCACCTATTCCTAATAACTTATATGAAATTTTAGTTTTACTAGGCTTTGTGTTTGACACTGTAGGTTGACTTTAAGGTCACATAGAAGTCAGCTCTCATGGGGAATTCGACACCATTCGGGTGTTTACCCAATAACCGGTGTTGTCAATCACCAGTTAGCCTTCAGTTTTATGACCATTCAACCTTATGTAATGCTTCGCTTTTCTCTCACCCGAAGCTCTCCGAGCGATTAGGGGGTAATTATTGACTGGCCAACAGGTTTGCTGTGTGCAGATTTGTACTCCCATTAATGGTATTTCCACCAAGTCTGGTGTCAGCGAATTATGGCCTTCTGCACATGGAAACTGTCGATTCAGTCCCTTTAACACCTATGTAGTCCCATCAAGAAATAACCTTAAGTCTCTTGGGGAGTCTTAGGGTGAGGGAAACGTAAGATAATGACTTTACCATATGGGGGAATGGGTGGAAAATTCAGAGCATTACATATTAGACACATTAATCATAAACTTGGTGATTGACAACACCTGTAATTGGGTAAACACCCGAATGCTGTCAAATTCCCCATGAGAGCCCACTACTTTGTGTCTTTTATAAGCAACCTCTTTTAAAGTCAAGGTGTGCATATTTGCTGCTTGATAAGGTACATACCCTTTGTCTGTTTGGTTTGTGCATGTTAACTTGACTCCTGACGCAATGATGCAGTACGCTTGTAAAACTTGAACCATCTTGGTGAACTCCTAGGAAATAGAGAACACAAAATCAAATTAATGTTAGTTTTATCATTCAAACACAGACAACGCCGACAAAACCACCAGATAAAATGATTCATTGGCAACTGGTTAGTTAAACAAAACAATGTCTACTTTATGCCCCAAACCACCATATTTGGCACAACTCTCTACACATTCTTGCATAAGTGTATCATTAATACAGCTAGCAGCTTGAACAATTTGCAATTTTTTAATCTCAATTGATGACAGTTTAAATCTGACCACAGTCATAGTGTAAATATCACAACATCAAATTATATCTGTGAGAGAGAGTGAAGTGTATGACCATAATATATACTTTGATTATGTTTGGAAAAATTGAATGCATGACCAAAAAATAATCCTAAACCTGAGATAAATCAATGGTCTATCGCTAACTGAGCAAGACATTTTATGCAGCGGAGCAAATCGTAAATACCTTTTTCAAGTTTCTCTGGAATTCCTTGTGTCTGACTGGAAGGGTGGAGAAGAGATTCTGAAGTGTAACTGTTGTACCTTGCTGTAATCAGAAAGTGAGAGAGAGAGAGGGGGTGAAGGGAAAGAGAGAGAGGGGGAGAGGGGAAAGAGAGAGAGAAAGAGAGAGGGGGAGAGAGAGAGAGAGAGTTGGAGGGAGGGAGGGCGAAAGAAAGAGAGAGAGAAAAAAAAAGGAAAGAAAGTGCAGTAACAAACATGGGAATTGATCATATTTATCCATATTTGTTTTCTAATAATGTCAGCAAATTGTTATCACAATAAGTACTTCAGTATACATCGACTTGTACAAAATTATCCTGAATTTTAATTTTTTTAATTTCAGTTTTACACAATGGAATCCGACTTCCTTTAAAGTAACTGACAGATCCAGGATGGTTGGTTGAGGGGAGGGGGTGGTGCACAAGTTTGACAATTTTCTGACAAGCAAAACAAGAAAGAAAGAAAAAAAAAACAGAAACAAACAAACAAAAACAAAAATAAATCAGGTTATCAGATTTCGGGTTATTATTATTAATTTTTTTTTTTTAAATAAATAATAATTAAAATTTCTCTGAAAAGTTTGGTTATGATGTGGATGACATTTATTCATTCATACCTGTCTAGGGCAAGGTACTTGTTTGAGGATCTTGCCATCATGATCATACACCAGCTTGGTTCCCACTGAAGCAGACCGGTGACATGTCACTATAGTCAGGTCACTGCAAACAAAGGAAAGTGTGTCATTCAATGTAAATAGGGTAACCACTCAGAAGAGTGATACTTCCTGGTATTGTCTTACTTGATTTTCATTGAAAATATAGCTAAAATTGTCAATAAATCACTTCACTAGGGCTCTCTTTCTACTTCCTGAAACATATGATTAGATACGACTTATGTAAGAAAGGAGAGATCTTTTGGAACCAGCACTATCTTGAAGGACACATAATAATAAAGTTCCAGTGATGATCCTATATCAAACTAATCTGATCTAATTTAATCTTATCTAATCAAATCTAATCTCATCTCAAGAAATCTAATCAAACCTAGTCAAACCTAACCAAATCTAACCTAATATAATTTACTCTAATAAAGTAAAATATAATTCAATCTAATCTGATCTCATCTAATCTAATAGATTCAAAACTAATATAATACAATTTACTCTAATCTGACCTGAACTAATCTAGTCAAATTTAATCAAATACTTCACTCAGATCTGATCTAAAGTAATCCAGTCAAACATAATCTAATCTTATATAATTCAATAAAATCTAATCTAATCCAATTATCTAATCTCATGAAACCTAATCTTATCAACGACAGGTGTATCAGTGATCCTACCTCAGTGCACAGAGTGAGCTGAGAGCCTCTCCTCTGAAACCAAACGTATCTACAGTGCTCAGGTCTGAGAAATCATGAAGCTTGGATGTGTGGTGCTTCAAAACTAATCTAATCTGATCTAATCCAAACCTAATCTTATCAACGACAGGTGTATCAGTGATCCTACCTCAGTGCACAGAGTGAGCTGAGAGCCTCTCCTCTAAAACCAAACGTATCTACAGTGCTCAGGTCTGAGAAATCATGAAGTTTGGATGTGTGGTGCTTCAAAGCTGATCAAGATATAAAAACAGATATTGATGAATTTAGGTTTTTTCTGCAATATGCAAGCTGCAGTATGCAAGCTGCAGTATATAAAGCACAGAGAACAAAGTTCAAAATAGAAGTGGGGTATATAAAATACCTTAACGAGAAGTGTAGGAGAAATGGAGAGAAATTGGGAGAATAAAAAGGGGGATGATAGAGGGTGGAGAGAGAGAGAGTGAGAGAGTGAACACAACACATTTCAAACAATCTCTCTTTAGTAGATTTTAAAAATGTAAATAATATATAGAGATAGATTTTAAATACCTACACATGTATAATGTTAAATGTTACCAATACTGTTTGAATGAATGATTGTAACAAATGAAATATAATATTATTTAATGGAGCTCATGTTTATGTAAACATGCACAATTCAGCATTTTGGCTGCGAGGCATTGTTTTTTAATAAAACCATTATTGAATTGAATGAATTGAACTCATCTTAATACTACCAGGTAATCAGACCTCTACTCCCAAAGTAAAAAGTGTGAAAAAAGCATTGTTTAAAGCCGGGGATGTGAAAAAGACAAAAAGTTATAGGGAGGATTAGAAGCATTTAGTGCTTACCATGTCCTTGTTACCAGTTTCTATTTTTAAATGTTGACTTACTGAGTCCTGAGAAGTTGCATTCCTGTACTCCTGAAGCATTGTCAGATACCTCCAGACTCTCACCGCCATAGTCCTTCAATTTGATTTCTACAATAAAGAAAACAAAATATAGGTTTACTGTTATATATTAATTTCTGGCATTTGTGAGAGAATAAAAACAAGTTTGGTCTTAAATACTAAAGCTCACAGAATAAAAGAAAAAGAATAGCCAAACAACAGTTTTCCACTGGAACAATAGAAAGGAGTTTTGCAACAATTACTTCCTTTCCACATTTCTACTTTGTAATGTTTTGTGTTGGTGTAGTAAAAATTAACATTTCGTATGTTTCTGAAGAAAAAAAATTAAATTGGTATTTGCACTTTACATGAAGCAAAGACATAAATAAATTAGTTTCCTTGAAAAAGAGAGCAATTTAGGGTATGAAAATTTTAACAATTGATGAATAAAGAGAGAATGATATCACATCCCCACAACCAAGTTATAAATTTGTCTCCAATTCATCAGTCATCATGTTAACAAAGACAATCATGAATCCCATCAGCTGTCTTATCATCTCCCCCATCCTTTTTGTTTGGGGGGGATCTGTTTTTCTTAGTAGTTTTTTATGTTTATTAGAAAGCAATTTCTTTTTGGGCCAATGTCCTCCATATCATTAGTTTAATAAGTACACTTTTTTAAATAATTGTTTTAGTTTTATAGAAATTGCCATGATTGAAGGCTAAAATCATCTTCATTATTATTTTGTTGCTGTCTCCTTGCACTCCTTCATACTCTCCTAGTAAGTCCTGTATCCCTGATTTTTTAAAAAGAGGGTCATGCATGATTCCCATGTCTCTTCAAAAAATGTGAAACTTAAGAAAGTATAAAACTTAGAAGGTACATACTGATAATGATTACATTTTTTACAAAATAAAAAGTTAATGGTTTCCAACAAACTCTTAGAATTATTTCTTAATTTCCATTTAAACAGACTCAATACATTTGTGGTACACTTTGCATTTAATTAGAATAGATGCCTGGAGATTGAGAGGGGAAAACATAATTTATATACTAACCAATGATTGTAGCTCCAGCATCCAAACTATTCTCAACAAGTTCTTTGATGGCTGTGGCAAGATTCAGGACAACTTGGCCGGAGCAGATCTGATGGACTGACCGCCGGTCAATCGCCTTCACTTTCCCAGCCACTGCCATGTCTGGTTATTTTGTAACCTGTACATATCAGATGGAAGGATTAATATAAAGAAATGGGAACAACTCATTTTTATAGGGCATGCCATAGACTATAGGTAGTACAGACACCTCCGTTTCTGTATCTGTTTCAGTTGCGTCGGTATATTCAGCCTCTCAGAATTAACTGTACTTCACCAACATTGCCAATTTGTACAAAGTTTATATAATTATAGTTAAAGGAGGGGAAAGAAGACACATAGCTGTGCTATTGCAAATGCAATGCATGGAGTGGACACAATACTGACAAATTAATTTTGTTTAAAACATTGTTTGTCAAAAATGAAATCCTGTAGCCTGTACTCTGTAGATTCTATGTGCCTGTGGGGCTGGCTGTGCGGAAACTAAGTCCGAGTCTAATTTAGTTCAAGACTCTGGACTAAATTAACAGTAGACAAATTTATATCTTACCTAAATTAAGTTTTAAGTAAAGTTTAATCGACTTTATAAGTTTATCATGAAAAAAGTTAATCAAGTTTTAACTTTAGTTTTAGGTCTAGATCTAGATCTAGATCTAATGTTAGATCTAGAAATCTAGGCCTAACAAGTTAGAGGTCTAAAGTTAGACCTAGGTCTAGACCGAAAGCTTCAGTCTCTCTAATCGTCGGTTGTTCCACTGAGACTACGTCTGGCTCCACTAGACCTCCGATTATTGTATTGGGGAATGACAACAAATGTCAGTTTTATTAAAGAAATGACCCAAATTAGATGGTTATTTCTGTCTAACCTAGGTCTAGCCCTAGCTAAAACTTGATCAACTTATTTCACCATAAAGTCGATAAGGTCAGGATATTTACACAAACAATTTCATAATGTTTATTATCTTGATGCATAATGTGAGCGGTTGATCACGATCACGATCATAATAAATTGTTGTTGTTGTTGGGTAATTGTTTATTGGCGTTCATTCAATGTTGAATATATACCTACGCCATAATTATTTTTAATTTTATAAGGAAAATCAGTTATAGGTCTAAATAAGAAAACTGAGGATAAAGATTTGTAATTAAAAAGTAACGCAATTTTTTAGGAGTCTCTGGATGGTTTGCAACTTCGTGTTTCTGCTTTTTTTAAAAGTTTAATCTGGTCAGCCCGGTTTCGATGGCATGGAAAACTAGCTTTGCCCGATCATAATAAAAGAAATGAAAAACAAACAAACCAAACAAGACTGAAAGAGAAGACGCCTCATTCAATAGATGGGACCGAAGCTAAGGTGAGCTTGACCTCAATAGTCGATGCGATGCTAGCGATTATTCACAATTTCAAAGTAAATGAAAGTACCGGTACATTGACGAGAAGAAAATATTTAGACAGACTTACCTTCAACAAGTTCATACAGCTAGTTTGACGTCATTTATCGAATTCAGGAAGAAACATGTTCACTAGTCTACACACTTCAAATTTGGACAGGATCAGGATTCCCCGCGTCAACAAGATACTAGTCTACTTGTCAGACGCGATTCCGTCAAATATATGTAGGTCTAGGCCCTAGACTATATAAAAGAGAATAAATTACAATGTTGTTTTTTTTCTTCCCGCTAAACTCATCAAAAGAATGCTATGATGAATGGATTGAGTGCAATTCCTGACATAGCAACAATGACCACATTATTTTGAGGTTTTGTCCCTAAAGATACTGAAGAGGATCTTTCTCCTTGTCTGGGAGGACAAGCACTTTCATTAATGCTCATCAAACTTCTTGGAAGCAGGCTAGCTTCATCACACCCCCCCCCCCCTAAGTTCTTTTTCAACTTTTATTAAAAAGCAAATATATGTCCCCTTTCCAGGATACCAGCCAACATCTATATGTCACCAATAAGCAAAACAAGACAACAAACAAATGTATTTAACAAATAGTAAACCCAACAAAAAACATACTCAGACTCGATCTCTTTCATCACATATTTATGTATTTATTTGTCACTTTTATATACTACACATTCAGGCATATAAATAAGCACAATTTTAGCATGTATAGGCCTACATTATGCATGAATATAAATAAACTGTCAGGGATTGTTGTACATGCATTATAAGCACCAATAACATACAAATCTTACACTTCTTTCAAAAAGAAAGTTCATACTTATAATTATAATTGTCCAAAAAAATCAAATGTTAAATAATGTTCTAATCTCCTACTATTTTAATTACTGCACTGCAAAACAAAGTTTATTTAACACATTAAAATTTTAAAGTTAAAGTGATAGATGTGCTAAAAAAAGCAGCAACTACATGTATATTGAAATGTTTATGATCATGTATCTCATCCAAAAACGAAGTTCATTTAAGAGACTTGCCAATGATTGGGTGAATAATTACATTTAAGAATACAGTACTAAGACGTTTATCTCATCTTTATTGCTTAATTGCACTGCCTGTATGGCCTTACAAGTACTAATCCACACGGCAAACCGTTCAGCTATATACAGTACTGAATACCTAGCTATATCAAAATAAATACTGAATACACACTTTCATCACATTGCATGCTATATTATAAATATATGTTTCACACCAATAGAGTTACATAGTAAAATATACTTCTTATTCAGCCACAGAGATATAGAGTTGACTTTGGTGACAAGCTTTGTGCATATTTGAGCTACATTCATAAGAAGTTAATAGTACATATGAAGTTAAATCATTTGATAAGAGTAGAATTCATGCAATGAATCATATTTGCATATGTGCATTTATCTAAATATATTTCAGAATGTGTTTGGCATTAAAATTAATTGTTTGATTGCCATATGCTATAAAGTACTCTACCCTCGATTTTCAAACCACTAATTAAAGGTAAAGACCAGTATTGGAAACGCCCCAATTTCAAAAAATGAAATGGAAGCTCTCATTACCAATCATGTGAAAGAATATGTTTTGACTAATACATGATGATAAAAAATTTGCCGGGAAACCACCTACTAATTCATATATTTGGTAAATTTGTTTCTCTCTTGGTCTGTGAGAGATATAGGGTAGTCCCATATACATCTTTCTGTGTATAGTGCTTGTAACTTTACGAAGAATGGGCCAAATTTCTTATCATTTTGATGATTCCAGAACCTTGCTAGATGCTAGATGATCAACCTTTTCGGATCGATTCCACAACGTTTCTTTCACAATGCAATCGCATGACCATAACTGGTCTTTACCTTTAAGCTTGCATTACATATAGTCTGCTAAGAGCCAGAAGGGGGTTCACTCTAAATTAAAGTAATTTTTTGGCTATTAACAGATGATATTTAAAAGTGCCCTATTTACTTTAAAAAAAATTTAGTCATGAAATAAAGTTATTCTAATATCACCGATATCAAAACATTTCTCAGTACTCCCATTATCAATAACATATTTACAGTACAGTAACAAACAGCAGCAACATATCTTATTTCCAGCCAGTTATATATAACAATGTGGTTCAACTATTAAAAAAAGTTCGTATCTAATTACCCAAAACCCTGCCACAGATCCAAATACTGAAAACATAACATTCAACCTTTATCACCATCTTATCTTTTAACTATCCCACAAATAATTCAAATTTCTTTCTGCCTTTAAACAAAAAAAAAAGAAAATTTCACATATCTGCATTGTATAATGAATAGATACTATTTGTTCTTGTAAAATGAGCACCCATGTTTTTTGTTTATAACTGCGATGAAGAATATAAGTGTCCAAAGTAAAATCAACTCTTTTAACACATCAAACTTTGTTCCAATTTCTATCAATATATACTCTCTTCACATAGATACATGTATATTATAAGGGCAATATTATTAATTCAGTAATTGCTACATATCTCTATATATTCAATTTCATCTTCCTTGATTATACATCCTGTTTGAAAAGGAGACAAACAGGATGGATGCAAGCACCCTTACTCATCTACATACTTGAAGTGCAGTTGGTATATCCTGGTCAACTGTAAGCAGTAACTTGATACAATGTACATACAAAAAGTAATAAGATATCAGAAACAAGGAAAAGGTCTTTATAACTGGAGAGGAAACTTGTGTCTGGTTGCAAGGGCCTAAATTAAATCATTCATGTACCAGTCCAGCTAAATTATACAATTCATGTTGCAATCACAAATTAATCTAAACCTGTGTGTTCATGTTGGCAGATGAATAACATTTCTTATTGCATTTAATAGAAAGTCATGAAATATAACAAAGTTTGATTTAATGAATACAAATCCAGTGTTTTAAATTCATTTCATAATTGCTAACTCGGAAATACCATTAAAATTGTTTTTCTGCTCCTAGAAACTTTTTCAATATCAATATACACAGAAAAACATAGCGGTAAGGCCCTACATCTATCTTACATCCTAGCATATATACAAGTACAAGAAGCAGAATGTATCTGTTATACACATAATTTGGACTGGCGAAAAGTGTCGGTACTGTTGAAAAACAAAATCATATAAAAGCAGGCAAGAATGTGGTCTCAAAGAAATAAATACATAACTCTCTACCCTCATAGAAATTCCCTACACTAATCCATTCATTTTACATGGATAATTTGAATCTATGCTCCGAGGTGAATCTGGAATTAAAACATATGCATGAAAGTGATTGTTTTGTTCTTCTTTTTACTTCAACAGGAGTGTCCATTTTGAATAAATATTGTCAATTTTATTTTGCTAGGAACAACTCAAACATTTAAAATATTTCTTAGTACAGAAAAGAAAACAAATGGAGTTACGATGGTTTCAAAAGCTGTTTAAATAATTCTAAAACATACAAAACAAAATTGAAACATGCAGACCCTGTACACCTGAATACTTTCAGCCATTCAATGTAGTTTAAATATGGGTAAGTATGTATACAAATTATGACAAAATCTTATCAAAGTTTTGATAATAAGTTTTTACATTGAATAGTCCAATATCTGCCGTTAACATGATTTTCGGGCTGATCAAATTTAAAGCCAAATAAGTGGAAGACATACAATAAATGTTCAGAGATGCACAACCTATAGCCAGATGAATACCTGTGAAGACCTCGAAGCAAGCAAATTGAATACAGCTTTCATAAGCTCACAAAATACACAGGAAATCAATGTCACAAAGGAAATATTTGTTTTTTTCCAAACTTAGCATAGCTTCAAATTACAAAATCATTTCCTTTGTTTTCTTTTTATCCCAAGAGCATTTTCATGTCAAAGGAACTGAAAGAAAACTTTCAGATAACCGAGGCAGTCATGTAGATTACTCTTGAGATGCTATGTTAACTTGATTGATGGTTTCAGCGAGCATGTCGAATGTGCTGCCCCCTATGCTAGCTTGGAGAGAGTGCTGGTTCCAGACGACCAGCAGTCCGTCAGCACCGACGGAGGAGAGTTTGGTGACGGCCTCCCTGCCTCCTGTGTGGATGAGGAGTTGGCTGTCCATGGGGAAGGATGAAAAAAGTTGTATAGTTTAGCTTAATTATTCAACATTTTCTTATTCAACATGGTCTTTTTTATACAGTAGGCTTGGGCTTGCGGTTACACCCTCTCTTACATGGTGCAACTGCAAGCCTACTGTATATTCACATCACCATGCAAGTCGATACTTATAAGCGGCATCTATTTTCTTATTTGTTTTCAATGGGGATAAAATGCAAAGCTATCCATAATTGAGATGATGGGCATTTTGTCAAGATATGTTCTGTTGAGGGAACATAAAGGAAAAAAAACAAAACAAGACACCCCCACCACCAAAAAGAAAGGGTTATAAGCCTGTATATTAAAACTCATGAGCCCCCCCCCCCCCCCCCCCTCCTCCCACAAAAAACTGCCCAAACACCATTATATGCTATATTGCAGTGTAAGCTTGAAGTCTAGCGCCACCTAGCATGCTCACCTTAGGGGATTCCCCACTTTCTTTTTAATACTGATTAAACTTTTCATGACAAAAGTGAACACAGTAGTACAAATTTTCAGTGACTGAACGGCTACATAATGGGTATGGGCTACAAACCTTCACAATACTTTCAGGAAACATAGGAAAGTTAAAAGAGAAAAAAGAATAAGTACAAGTATCTTGGATAGTTACTTACACAATAGAGTTTTGGTGTATTGAGGTCTTCTTAGAATCGTCTTCGACTGTGGCTCTCTTGTCTAAGCTCTGAAACATTGACATGGCACTACAAGAGACAGAAGATAGAAGAAAACAAACTAAATAGCCTATCAGGATATATCAAAAGCAATGTAAGGGCACTGCTAAAGGGCAGTACCTCTGATTAATAAGGTCTGAAACTTTACTGAAAACACTAATTATTTGTTTACATTGACCAACCCACAGAAATTGTGCATGGTTTACGCTTGATCAGTCCATTCTAAATTTACACATATGTTTTTCTATATATTTTAAGGTTCTTTTAGAAAAATTGTGTTTGTTGCATATAGCTTCATCATAAAAAATGCTATAAATGTGGAATTGTAGAGACAACTGTGATAAAAGTACATCCATATGTGTATGCTCTGCTTCAACACAGATTTATATATATATATATATATATATATTTTAAAATTGTTTTCCCCCTTCAAAATGTATATCGGTAGGTCAATTCAAGAAAACTTAGGTAGCATATTTCAAGAGAGGGAATGAATATAGTTATCTTTGTCAAACTCACGTTACTTTCTCTTCAGTCCTCTTTCTGGAGAAGCCAACTCTCCCCTCGAAGGTGAGGTTGTTACTGTCATCAACACTGAATCGCAGCAGCCAGCAATCATGACCCTACAAAATCAACAAGAAGAACATACACAGTTAGAATGTTGTCATATTTTCATCTTTAAGCAAGCAAATGGATAAAATCATTACATGAGTGATTACTGGAAGAAATGACTTGTTACTTAAATCCCATGCATACCTCTTAAAGGTAATACAAAGTTTTGGGAAATTTTGAAAACTGGCTTGATAGTGATTCTTTACCATTTTATTATATTTGGATGCTCCTGTGGATGTAATATAAGCACTAGAAAATTTAGCCCCTAAAACACTTCTGCTTTCGATAAAAATTAAATATCAAAATTTACCGGTGCTCCCGGTAAATTTCGATACATTTCAAATAGCGCTTACGGCCATACAAAGGTAGCACCGACCATGAAAATCTCAGAATATTTAGTTGTGATATATAATTTCCAAACGGGGAATAGCCAATTGGTCGATTTTAGTCAAGAAACATTGTTTTATGTCTTAATTAATATCTTGACCTTGAGAGGGAGCTATACAACATAAAGGGTTTATTATTTACAATTTCATACTTTTAGGATCGATTTCAACCGCGACAACGATCACTGAATATTGTAGGATCGCATATGCTTCCAATATGTTAATTTGAACCAAATTCATGACCCCATACCAAAACTCTGTAATACCTTTAAGAAAGTTATTTATTTAATTTTTTTAATTAGTGCACCAGGGTATAATTTACTTGATCTATAATCAAGAACCTGATCTGAGCTTCAACTACCACCACCACCTCCATCATCATCATCATCATCATCATCATCATCATCAATTCATCATCATCGCCGCCACCACCACCACCACCACCACCACCACCACCCCCATCATCATCCTAAAACAAAAACCTCTTCACTTACTCCAGCTACAATACTGTCTGGTCCCACCCACTGCAGGCTGTGGCAGGGAAGATTCTTGAGTTTAGTTTGGCTCTCTGCAAAGTTGGCCGAAGCATTCACCATGTTGATGGTGCTGTCGTGGCTCACCCAGGCCAGACGGTTACCGGTCGCATCAAAGGACACACCGTGGACCCATCCACCTGCAAAACAACATACAAACAAAACACACTAAGCACAAAACATTGCAGGTTCCCATGGAATATAAACAAATTATCTTCTTGAGCAAGGCATATATACTAATGTCAAACATGGCTGAGCAAGGTATTTTATCTACGTTGCTCCTCTCCACCCAGGTGTTAATAGGGTACCTGGTAGTGGTAGGATCAATCAATGCTAACTTCAATGTGATTAGATTAGCATGTCGGCTCCCGTACAAGGTGACTTAGATGGGATGCTACCCATATGAGGGGAGAGTATGCAATATAACTTGCGGAACTGTGATTGAATCGAGTGACAGGGCTAATAAAATACTGTAAGTGTGTATATTTGTGTGTTTTTTTTATTAGGTTTTTACAGTCCTGTATCAATCAGATATGATATTTAATTTTTGTCTGGGCACCGACTTTTAATCCGGAATGACATGACTCAAACCGGAGTGCGCCCGAGTTAGTTTGTAGGTGAAGATCGACAGAGAGCTGACCAAGTGAATGTAAGCATTTAGTTGGCTATAAATTTAACTGGTATGGTGCTATTTAAAAATCAAAGTTATTTATTATCATCAACATACCACTTCCTCCAAACTCCATAAGGCATGCACCGAGGGGTAGCTTGGAGCCCCACACGTTACCGCTTGGTTTCGCCTCTACGTCCTTCACATAGGCAGAGAACACCCTGTTTAGAAAAGAAGAAGATGATTTTTGTTTAAATTTAAATGATAGGATCAATAAAATCTTTGTTCCTGCATTCACTTTCATAAGCTCTGCATAATGCTTTCACCCAGTAGAACAGGAAAGTTAATTCATGAACTAGTTGTTGCAAATGAGAAAACAGATATGATCAAACAACACAAATCACTGTTGATACTCTCGCATTTCTGTATCTTAATTATGATACAGAGCTCAGTAAATACACGTAAGTGATTTGTGGCATGCAGTTGCCATTCATCTGAAGTTGCTTTTTTCCGAGGCGGTTTACCTTGCCGTATCTGAACAAGAATTTTGGATTACAGAACAATTTTTTGAAGCAGAAACATGGCACTGTATAACTGCTGTCCACCATCATCACCATCATCATCATCAAGCAGCAGCAGCAGATCATCATCATCATCATCATCACAACTGACTTCATCATCACACCCATCATCATCATCATTGTCATCATCATCATCACCATTATAATCACCATCATTATAATCACCATCATCATTATCACCACTGACTTCATCATCACACCATATCATCATCATCATCATCATCATCATCATCATCACCATTATAATCACCATCATCACCCTCACCATTATCATCACCACTATAATCACCATACTCATCTTCATCATATCATAATCATCATCTTCATCATTTCCATCGTCAACGTCATCATCATCACCATTATCACCACCATGCACCAATCATCATCATCATCATTTATCATCATCATCACTATCTTCACCATAACCATCATACGTCATCATCTGGTAAACTAACCTGACTTTGAAGTCAGTTGAGCCACATGCCAGGAGAATGTTGTTGGGATGCCAATCAACGGTGGTGATGGTTGAACGGATCGGCTTCTTGATGTGCTTGCTCACCCACCTGAAATTGCAATATAAATGCATTAACATTAACTTTTATTTCAGAGTAAACTAGTAGGATTTCAATTCAGTAAACGAAGGAAAAAATAAAGAAACAATTTTGTGCATTATCAATTAAAATTTGAGAAAATATATACCGGTAGCCTTTTTACTTTTTATAAACATAATGTTTGATGGTATAACACAATGTCATAATGCACAAGTTACTTTCTATCAACAATGATAAATATAGTGTATAGCGCTCTCTCTCTCTCTCTCTCTCTCTTTCTCTCCCTCTCTCTCTCTATATGTATATGTCTATCAACCTCTACAGCCCAAGACAAATACATAATGAAGACCTGTACGAGTAGAACAGTTACACCAACAAACACAATATTGTGGTCCAAAAACAAGAGCATCCTCTGAAAACAGTTTCCAATTTTAGTCCATGCAATATGAGAGGAGAAGAGAAGAAAAAATATTACCGGTATATGCAAATAGGTAATTAATGCTCCACAAATATTTCAAATCCAATAAAAAAATAAAGTCAGTTAATATGTTGATACAAATGTTAGTTAATGCCGCCAAAATGACATACAACATCTATATAAGTAATACGCTAAGGCTCCGCGGGGGGCGCGACGTCTCGGCGAGCCTTTGTATTCTATTGTTTTTTAATGAGATCGCCGACCCAAGTTGGTGCGGCTATCTCCTCCTGAACCCTGCCCTCGGGGTACCCGTGCCCGGTGCCATCGTCCGCGGGAGAGTCTACTCTAGCGAATTGGCTATACTCCGCCCGAGGTCCTCCTCCGTGTCGACGTCCAGGGCGAAAACAGACGCGACATGCATAATGCAGGATATGCGTGACGACAGAGATACCTCATGCATATTCAACATTACATCCGTATCAAATAGACACACGACAGACGACGAGCAATCCCGTCGACGTCCAAACTTAGAGACCTATTTCCATCATGATTGCCGCGATTTTGATATAGTTTTTGTGAATGGAGGTATGAAATCAAAGCTTATTTTGTGATTATTACGGACATGTATACTAAATTTTGATCATCATTTTCTAAAGGAAAGTTATTACAAGAAAACCATTAGACTGACAGTTGAGTCGCAAGCTGCCTTCAGTCAACACACAGTGCAATGCTGCTGTGCAGTGTGTGTGAGTTGACATGAGCTTGCAGGAAGCTTCAACACCAGCACCGCGCACTGCAGGCGTCCGACGCCTGCGGCGCCGGTGTTCGAGCTCATGGAGTTACGCTGTAGTGTGTGTGAGTTCAGCTGAGCTGATTTGACACTTTGAAATTGTTATCTGTTGGTTTGCATCATTATTGCCGCGATTTCAATATAGTTTTGTGAATAGATTTACGAAACCTGAGCTTAGAAATAGTAAAAGTATTACTAATGTCTACGTTTTTAAACGACTGTCTGATTTTCTTGTGAAAATTTTACTTTGAAAAATGATTATCGAAATTCATGGTCGGAAATAATCACAATCTAGGGTTTATAATGTTACAGTTCTTGCATCAAATCAATGCATGAAAACTTAGTTATTGAACTAGAAAAATGTTTTTTTTTTTTTTTTTAAATAGGCAATTATGAAGTAGGAAGCCTGAAACCTTATAGCCTACTAAACAAATCTCAACAAAGTGTAGGCCTATCCTTTTATGAATTAATGAAAAAGGAGCCCCAGAAGAAAGAGCCCCCGAAAGTTGAAAAAGTAGCCCCCGAAAATTTCCCAAAAATTTGAAATGGAGCCCCCGAAATGAAAAACTTAATTTTTTGCCTGCGCCCCCCTTTAGAATCCTGCGGATTTCCACGGGTCCTGAGTTGAGTGTATATATAATATAGGCGTGGGGTCCACGGGTTTCAAGGGGCCAGCATAAACCCCCAAAAGCTCAGGGTTACGTTCTTCAAAGTTGGGGGGGGGAGATCAGATCGCAGCGAGTTGCGTGTATATATAATATAGGCGTGGGGTCCACGGGTTTCAAGGGGCCATAAACCCCCGAAAGCTCGGGGGTTTTAGGTGTTTAATTAGGGTCAGATGAGCATATTTTTTTCATACTTTATTTGTGACACTTGCGGGTCACTAATTGGCGTGGGGTTAATACGTAGAGTTGCATAGTGTTGCGTACCAACTACGCTGGCCTACGTTACTATATGCTGAGGGACGGAAAGGGGTACGCAAGATGAACGAAAACAATTCAACATGTTTAATTTTTTTTCGCGTACTTTCGGCGTAGAAACTTGACGCAGAAAGTACGCCTTTTTACGCAACACTATGCTACATGACTACGCAGCAGTACGCTACCCTACGCCAGATCGACAAAGCAGTAAAAGCTTTCCACACAGTAAGCAACCATAAGCAAACCTGTACGCCAGCCTACGCATAACCTACGCAGGGACTATTTTCCCATTAATACGCAGCCTAATTTCTGCGTATTCGGTACGCCACACTACGGAACTTAAAGCTTAAAGAATAACTACCGGTACAGTTGGATCGTTTTTTAAATTTTTATATAGGGCCAAATTTAAAAAAAAACATGTTTAGCATCCTGTTTTTTTCGATAAATGGGAAGGAGGAGGCCCTTTTTTTTTTTTTTTTCCTTTCAAAATGGCCGCTCCGTACATTTTCCCATGACATTCGGGCTATTTTTCAAGATGGCGGCCGACAATTTTTTTTTTTTCATTTTTTTTTTCTTTCAAAAAATAAAAAAAATTCAAAAAAAAAAAAAAATTCAAAAAAAATTCAAAAAAAATTCAAAAAAAAAAATAAATATAGGAGGCGGCCCCCAAAAAGGAAGCGGACAGGACGCTGTTTTATTTTCTTTCAAAAAAAAAAAAATCAAAAAAATTTCAAAAAATAAATAAATAGGAGGCGGCCCCCAAAAAGGAAGCGGGCGGGGACGCTAAACATGTATATTTTTTAAATGGCCTGAATGGCAAATAAAGTTCTTGGTGGTTTTAATTTAAACACTCTCTATATATCTATTTACACCCCCGCCCCCCCTCTAAAATCCCGCGGATTTCCGCGGGTCCTGCTAGTTAGTTTATAAAAGCCTTATCCAATTGATATGAAACATAAAAAGAAATGAGACAGAAAGGTGAAAAAGAGGAGAAATTTTGACTGAGATGACCTGAAACAACCCAACAAATTTGTGACACATCATCTGTTTGGAGCCAGAAGGGTGTTACTTCACATACTTGAACACAGAAGAGATAACGTCCTTCTGACTCTGAGCAGATGATATTATTGCGCAATGTAGGTGCTCCTCACATGTAAAATTCATGTATGATCATTCTTACCGGGCCAATGCATGCTGTTCAATCAATGTGCCATCGATGTGCCAAATTACCCAAGATGTAAAGAGTGGAATAAGATGTGAGGGCGACATCTTGAAAGAGGTATATATTTTTATAGAACTGTTTGAATACCAATGAAGGGATTCTCTCTTTCAGACATTTCAATTTGGTAGCGAAGATTTTTTCTCCCTTTAGCTCTTTTGTTGTTTTAGGTATAATTATATGTTAAAAATAATTTTAGTGTTAGAAGAAATTTTACATATTTGTATTTATTCACAATTAGTATCAACACATTAAATCTTATAAATACACATATGGATGGAAAATGGAAATGTCTTGAGATAAACATATGTGACATATGGACAATTATACACTAAACGATCATGCTTATTGTAATACAAGCCTAGAGTCTATTTGATTCAATGTCTCTACTAGTATGAATGCACACGAGAAATAATTGTCTTACCAGTCGTGGTCTTTATCAAAATAACAGATGGAGATCAGTCTGGAACCGCTACCAACAGCAAACTTGTTTTCTGCAGATAGAATACAGAAAGTTTAATCTAACAGTGACAGCTGCTAAAGTACCCATAGTAAAAATTCAACATGGGCAAAACATTGGCAAACATACTTCAATCACTGTATGTGGTAAATGAAGAAGAGCATATACTTCATGCATCATGCCATTTTATGCATAACAGGAAGGTGTAAACACAAATCAGATGTGATCAAATTTTCAAAGTTTTTATAGTTTTGTCATGAAAGGATTAAAAATAACACAAATGATAATATATATATATATATATATATATATATATCAATGTAATTTTTTCTTCATTTTAAACCCTGTACGGGCTAAAATGTGCTACGTAAATGTTGTCAAAGGAAGATAGACTGGGATATATTTATTCTATGGCTAGCTTATATATCTCTGAATAAAGTAAATATTTATTTTAAAAAAATCATAAGAGGCGAAATCTTCTCACCCAATGGTGACCAGCGTACACAGGTGGCAGCTCGGTTGATACGCAGGATAACAAGAGAGGGCTTCCACTCATCATTGCCGTTCTGAATCCATACATAGGCATTACGGTCCTGGAATGGAAATAAAAGACATCACCTCTGTAAAATCACTTGTTATCTGACATTGAGTAAAATGTATACGTGTGTGCACGGCGTCCTAGCTGTTAACCCACCCGTTCAGTGTATAAACTTGTCATTGGGCAAAGTGCCTGAGAAAGTCATGGAGGCTGGAGCTAGGAAGAATTTTAAACGGTTTATCTTCTTAAGTTTAGGAAAGTCAAAAATGTATTTCGATAAGGATACAAAGACTAGTTTTTCAATCAGGCCAGTTTAAAAATAATTGTTTGAATCACAATATTTCCAAGTTGACCTGCAGTATCATTGAAATGAAAGATAAGTGTTTCTGGCAATTATTTGCTTTATACCCCCCCCCCCCCTCACTGACCCATCCAATGGGATAAAAGTTAGCATAGTAAAATACAAGCCCGGCAAAGAATTGAAACGGATTAAAATCACAAAATATTCATACAGTGTGTATTGCTGCAACAGTTCTTACAAAAACACAAAAATTTAAAACCTAATCAAATAAACAAACAAAAAACAATAACAACGAGAAGAAACAGCTCTTAAAGATATAATAATGGTTTATCCCTCATTTTTGTTGCAAATATTCAACCACTTAGGCTGGTTTCTGGTGGTTTCTTCTACACATCTCTCAAATAATGAGCAAGATGAACACAAACAAAGAAGCCCATCCTCCCCCCCCCCCCCCCAAAAAAAAATAAATAAATAAAAATGTCAGAGGTTGATCAAGATGACGTACAAACAAATATTGGGATTACCTACAACATATATGCGAAAGGGGTATTATACTCACGGATCCACATGTGACAATCATGTTGCTTTCGGGTGCCCAGTCAACACTGGTCACTCGCTGGGTGTGCTAGATAGAGATAAAGAGAAGTTAATTTTCATTTCAACATTGTGTTTTACTTTACAGATCTGAAAAATGAGTGTGACGGAGGCTGGAAAACAGCATCATTTTTGCAAAACGTCAAATTTATCCTATCTTATTCAAAACATTTTCAGTAGTACCAGTATCTAAAATTTTAGAGCATTTCTTTAAAACTGATTTGTAAGGCAAGGCATACCTGCAGGCTTGAATAGATAATACATATGAATGTAGATTTGAGACTAAAAGCATCCCCAGAAAGAGGCCGACATGGATCGTGGTAATGTTTTATTTTTTAAATCTCAGACTCTCTAGATGCAACAGAATTAGATCTATTAAAAAATATTGCCACCCAAATGAACATGCGCATACATACCTCATTCAGGGTTTGTGTTTTCTCCCATCCTTCCTCACTCTTTTGATAGATGTCAACCAAACTGTTGTTGGCAGAAATGGCTATTTCTGTAGAAGAAAAAACAAGAAAGCAAACAAACAGACTTGTAAGACATATATTGTATAAACGATAACTGCATGCATGCAGCATATAAATTCAGTGATGATGTCGCAGAGGTCAATTTTGATGTAACATTGGTCTCATATTTATGTTTTCTACCTGTCAAATATACAAGGCTTTCTAACAAAGATATTGTATAGAGAGAACGATAACATTTTGTTTAACTGTTATCCATATTCATTAATTAATTAACTGATTTGAGAGCAGAGAAGAACCATGAAATTGAAAGAATATTACACAAAGAAAAAAAAACAACCAACAAAGTATTATATAAAATAAAAGAAAGAAAAGAAAGAAAGAAAGAAAAGAAAAGTTTTAGTTACTATCAAATTTCATGGATAAAGATAAGTATAGTAAACTTACGTGTTCGGTCACGGTTCCAAGCATGTGAAGTGATAGGGTCCACCCCAAAACTGAATTTCTCCATCTTTCTGTTTCTGTGGTTGTGTATAATTGCTCAATGATAGAAACACTTTCTAAATTGCTTATCAGGATTCTAAAAAAAGGAGAGACAGAATTAAAAAATGATAATTGATAAACAGCAAATTCAAATACAGATCTTAAGTAGACTATTAAGTTCACTTAAACTTAAAAATATCACTAAGGATTATTTTCAGCTGGAATGCGGTGAAAAGGTTGCACAATGCAACAGGGAGGGGAGGGGAGATTCCAAACACTGGCTTAATTACCTTTATAAAGTTTACAATTAACTGATATAACAAAGTCAGATAAAGACTAGTTTAAAATAATTTGTTTTTCTGCAATGGTCAATGCTTAGCCGGGCCCAAGTCTTGATGGTGATCTAACATTAATTATAATAAAAGTAATTATGTTAGTCACCAATGATCTACTGAAGATGTAAAACCAGCAGTAGCACTCACCACCGGCACTGACTCACTCTCACTCATTCACAGACTAACTTCACTAAGTAAGGAGAAGATTAATTAAAAATTTCATATTACAAATATTTCATTGAAATCAAATGTCTTAACTGGTCATTTGGAGCTGAATAATAATCCAATATTTTGAAGCAATTAAATCGAACATGTCAAAGTTTTTGTCAACGTGCAGGTGATCATTCATCACACGGTTGTAAATACATGGGACTGAACCAAGTTCATCGTCAGTCCTGCACACGGTTCACTGAAAAATACATTGTTTATTGGTGAGCTAATGACAGTTCGCATTCATATATCATATCACAATTAATAATTATATCATTTAAATATATTATGTTTAGTACTCATACTCACGAAATTTCGTAGCAAGAAATTCGTGGACTCTGGTCAGTCTACACGAATTAGTGTGTTCAGTGCAGTAACATACAGCTAGCTTGGCATGTAGCGAACGTATGCAAACAGTAGGCCTACACGCACAGTGCTTGCAGTGTATAAATTCACTGTGTTGATGTCGCGTCGCCCAGGTCAATTTTGACGTCACATTGGTCTCATATTTGGAATTCCAGAAATCTAGAAGAAAAAAAAAACTTATGTTATCTTTCAATCTATCTCCATCTTCATAATACAGCAACAATATCTGTTTAAACTTAAAGGTAATGTTGATCGGATCGTGCAATTTCAATGCGAAAGAAAGTGAAAATTACAGTTATGTGGAATGCGGATAATTGTTTTGTTTTTTAATAAAAGGAAAATTGTGGGATCCAGGGATTGTGAAGTTTGGGGGTTTTGGAAGCATCTCAATGACAACGATTTGCCGGGATTCGAATTTTCAAAATGAAAAGATGCAAATTACTTATAAATTAAATTTTGAGAAACGAATCTTTCAACACAACTAGTCCAGAAATGAATACTTGGTTTTAACAATGTCATATGCCATACACTTGAGTTATTTAGCATCCGTCAAGACCGTCATAATCGGAGGCCTACAATTAAATATTATCCCACTATAATGGATAATAGTTTGTTACATTAGCCGAAACAATATAGCTTTTGATAATTAAGTATATGACTTTAAATGTATATCATTATGAATGAGTAACAATTTGAGCTTGCAATTAACGTTGAACCAAAAAGACCTAATCACAAGTCCCATGGCAGGCATTTTTATCATGCTCATGATACAATTAAAAAACATAGCTACCATTTTCTTGTTGCTGTTGTTGTTATTATCATCATCATCATTATTATTATCATAATTGTTGTTATTATTATTATTATCATTATAATTATCATCATCATCCTTCTTCTTCCTCTTATTATTATTATTATCATCATCATCATCATCATCCCCATCACCATCATCATCACTGATCATCATCATCATCATCATTAGTATTATGGTTTTGTATGAAATCCTCTTAATTCATCTATAAAGAGGTGCAAACTATCAGGCTGCATGCCGGATGAGAAGAAAATATATTTCCAAGTAGTATCATATATTCATGAAAATGTAACGCTCCACTGACTCGATGGATGATAAAATGACGGGTCGTTCACGTATGGCTTGATAATCGTGAAGACATCAAATCTATTTTGTGCATTATCTAGTCCAAATTATCATTTATTATACATTATATTAGACATAGACATTATAGAAATAAAATGTAGGCCAAATTTATATAATTATCAAAATCTTCGTTGAATAACAATGGGTTATGGACCCCATCTCTCTCTCTCTCTCTCTCTCTCCCTCCTATCTCGGCTCTCTCTCTCTCTCTCTCTCTCTCTCTCTCTCTCTCTCTTTCTTCTCCCCTCTTTCTTGGAAATTAACTCTTTTACGAGTTATATTAGAAATTATTTCGTTTTTTAATCCACTCCGATGAGAGAAATTTACTCTTAATATATGTTTCAATTACTATTTTGTGAGTGGATTCTAAGTTTTTTGCGTGAATTTCCACTCCAACGCGAAATAATCCACATATTATGACATTTTAAAGAGTGGATTTCCTCTCCCGTATATTATTTTGGAGAACAGACTATACCATAGGTCTACAAAACATCACCAAAACAAATGTATTTGCATATATATATAGTTACGATGATGTGAACAGACCTACTCATTTTTCAGCCTGAATACATAATGGGTTCGTCAGAAATGCCTGAAAATGGTAATAAATTGAGATATCAATTACTTCAGACTCGCTGTGTCTCATGCATTGTCATGCTAGTTACGAAGAATCTTAAAGCGGTGTTAATTTGATTATTAAATGCTGATCATTTCGAAAAATACAATTGAGTCAAACTTCCTCTTATAAAAACTATTATGAACATGAAATGATTTATATTCTTGCAAATTCATTAATAACATTAGTGAAAATCTGTTTGATTAAATATTTGATTGATTGAAAAGGAAAAGGCGCTATATATCTTTTGGATTGGATTGGATTGGATTGATTGATCAGGTGATTGATAAACATTGATCGGTTAATATTAAATGAACAAAGGCTTGTGAATGAATGTCCTTTTGCTAATAATATTCTTCCAAGTGGCTATAATAATATTGGGTATAAGTCGTATATAATTATGGGCATAATTTTGAGCATACTCTTTTTTTGTATAGTTTGGTCATAATTTCGGTCAAAATTTGGGGCATATTATGAGAATAGGACATGGGCATTTGTCGACGGAAAAGGGGACCCCATCAGATTTTGATAGGAGCATTTTATAAAAGGCGAAAAGGGCATTAAATTTTATGAAAAGGGGGTAGGTCCCGTATTAGAAAGGAAAGGGGGCATGTATCATTATAAAAAGGGAAATTATCAGAGGTGAATGAGGCACTTATCGCACCTGAAATTGGGCAACGACCAAATATGAAAAGGGGCACCTAAAGTGTATGAAAAAGGAGCACTTATAATAAAGGAAAATGTGCATTTGTTGAAAGAAAATGGGCAACGATCAGATTTTAAAGGGGCACTTATCGGAGGAGAAGGGGGAACTTATCTGAAGTGAAAAGAAGTAACTTCTTGTACCTGAAACGTGTCATTTGAGATGTAAAGGGGCATTCATGAGAAGGGGAATGGGGCTCTTTTATTAATGGGGGCACTTTTCATTAGGAAACGGGGCACTTATTAGAAAGGTGAAGGGGCACATGTGAAAATATAAGGTGCGCTTATCCGAGATAGAATGGGGGTAGTCATTACAAGGAGAAGGGGCACTTCTTACCAAGGAAAAGGGGCACTTGTCACAGTAAAAAAAGGCACCTCTCAGATATGAATGGGGCAATTATATCAAAGGTGAATGGGGAACTTATCAAAAGTGAAGGAGGGCACTTCTCGTACCTGAAAAGGGTACTTACTATAGAGATTAAGAAAGGCACTTATGAGAATGGAAAATGGACACTTTCTGCAAAGGAAAAGGGGCACTTGGCAAAGTAAAAGGGGCACTATTCCTATATAAAAAGGGGCACTTCTTACAAAGTTAAAGGGGCACTATTCCTATATAAAAAGGGGCACTTCTTACAAAGTTAAAGGGGAACTTTTCCTATGTAAAAGGGGGCACTTTTCGGATGCTTGAAAAAGTAGGGGGCACTATGCCCCCTCTGCCCCCCCCCCCCCGGAGGGCCGCTATGCTAGATACAATAGGAAAAGGTAAGTGTGCGTTATAATGGTTGTGCGCCGCGCGCGTTCCGTCCAATCCATCCTTCATAACACACACTCAGAAAGAGGGAAAAGATGTTTCTTTAGCGATGGGAAGTCATTTAGAAATAATCAGTTATAGACGATTAATTCTCTATTAATAGTTTAAGGCCTTTCTGATACATTGCGAGTATGATATTGAGATGCTTCGGATTAGTGGAAACGTAATTTGAAAGGATTCATCATCATCTTTAGCTGTTGCAAAGAATTCCACTTCATAATTTTATAGCCATCTCTTTCGCGCGCTGCAGTCTCTCCGATGTTCTTTAGCAGTGATGCGGTGTCGTCTGCGTGAACATCTTCGGATCATATTTCTCTTTAGGACACGGATGCCACTGGATGCATCTGGATGCCTATATGTGCTTGTGTCTCCAAGCCTCTAATACATCGCCATCGACACCCTTTAATTTGAATCTGCCCATCGAATCTCTCTGAACATCAGCCTAAACTCCTTTGGTTGGCCCAAATTAAGACGGGTGTCTTCAATCATTTCAGATACTCCTTATCCATACGACATGCACGTCTGTTTTGAAATTGATGCATAGTGAATACACGGTTTGCTGAAAGTTGACACGGTGTATAAACGCGTTGATGATAATTATAACCAAGACTGATGAACATTGTTTTAAGCTGTCCATCATGTTTTGAGCCAACTTATCCTTATTGGATAATCAGCTTTTGGAGCGATTTCGAAAATCATCTAAGGAGCGAATGTATGTATCAATACTGTTGTTTCGTGTGGAGACATCGGTACATCGCTTTAGCATTTTCCTGACCTGTGGAATAATTTCAACACTCTCTACATGGTGCTTACGTCAGTGTGGACAGGAGAAGTATCGTGAAGGGTAACAAGAAGCATAAAATGAGGATGAAGTGAATTAAACAATAACAAATTAGATAATCGTGGAGAGAACACACAAATGAAAGAAGCAGGAAAAAAGGAAGGGAGACACATAGAAGCGAATAGTGTTATAAGCGGACTATAGAGGTCACAAGGAAAGCAAAATAAAGGATTTAATACCCCAAAATCGAGGATAGGAAGAAAAAAAGATGAAAAATAAGAACCTTACTTTGTTGGGGCTGACGATCTGGGCGGTGGCTGGGTCTTATATTACCCTATTCCTCGTTGGGATAGCTACCTTTACCAACCAATGGATCTTCACGAACGAGATCATTGATCGAGATTTCAGTAACGGCACCCTCCGAGTCACCATTAAATTGCACTCCGGATTGCTGGAATTTTGCCGAGATAAAGGTATAATTTGTTCACCACCCAATTTATCTTCTCCTCCCTCCCCCTATTCCCAACACGATCACAAAAGATTTAAAGCCCCACTGTCATACTTGTAGCTACTTGCTCCCTCTATATAGAAAACTTCCCCAATCGGTGCCTGTTGTTCCCCAATGATCCTCTTTTTCTTATGTTATAGTTGAGAGCTGAATGAGATAGCCACCTGTCAGTGACCTCGCTGTGTGGTCTCATCCATTCTGGCCCAATATTATTGACGGTCTTTAAAATAATCAACAGAATTAGGCAACTCCAATACATTGCGTCATATCAAAATGTCTGAATATATGACAATGGTATACGTACGTGATTTCTATATTATGAGCAATATGTAGAGTATAATATTGAATTCTTGAAAGCCTTTGCGATCACGTTTTCCATACATTATGTTCTTGATTTTCATTATAAAGTACATTGTATGTGAATTCGTCCAACAATCCTGTCCAACAGCATTTCGAGCTGAAATTCATTATAATTATTGTTTGCTTCTGAAAAATGATAAAATAAGCATTGCTTTAAATCATTTTTTTTTATGCGGGGACTTGCTTTCTCTATGCACCAGTAGTTTAATCTACAAGCTATAAAAAAAAAGTATTAGCTGATTAAAACAAAATTAAATAGACCTATAGTTCAGTATATAGAGGAGTCGTGGTCTAATGGATACGTCATCGGACTGTGGATCACATAGCACGCAGTTGCTCCCCAAATAAAATCCATTCATTCATGGTTTTCTAATTCGATACCAGTGATTTACAAATGTTGCTGATATTACATGATTCTCCGGGTGTTTTTTTTCTTCTCACTTTTGGTGAATTATAATTTATGCGTTTGTTGGAAAATGATAAATTTTCCCAAATCTAATGCTCATTACGCCACTGAGTCACATGGAATAGCTGTAAGGGGGCACATGCATAAAATCAAATAACAGAAGGAAAAATAGAAGAGGGATTGTTTTTTCTTCAAGAGCGCAAAGGTAAAGAGAAATGGGAAAAGGACGAGAAAAGTAAGCAGGACCCCTCCCACACGTTTCCTCCAATCAGAGGCCCTGTAAATCAGCATAATCAATGATCAAAGAGTGGTATCGATCCCCCTTCCATGGTATCAGTGCCCCACAATGGTTGGAATCGCGCTATTCAATTCAATTCAAATCATATATGTCCAAATTCTAACATCAATTAAAACAATGTGTATAAACAGTCAATGGGCAATAAAAGCATTATAAAACTATGACATTTCAATCAAACGATTAAGAAGGTAAATTAACAAAACATAATTATATAGCATTCAATAAGAAACAAGGTGAAGAAAGGGGAAAAGTAGATCGTATAATACATAATTCAGTAATGACAGACTACATACTTAAACAATCAAAGTGGATAATTCAATAATTGGGAAAATGGTGAACACAAAGAAAGCCAGGTTTGTGGCTGTTAAAGTGCACACCTAGTTTATATATTTGTTTGTTTTTACATTATCATTGTAAAATTGAGAGATTGGTAAAACCATACATAAGACACAAAACTTGATAACATAAACATAAAAACATATAAAAGCATCGAACAGTGTGGTGTGGTTCCACAAGATAATCTAAGAAGAGATATTTAACAAATAAAAAGTAATCAATAGGAACAATTTAAATATTTCTTATATTGCCTCACGAATGTATTATTAAATGAAATATTTAATTGGATACAATTTATATTATACCAAAGAAGTGGACCCAAATGTCTCAGAGAGTATCTTGAATAATCATTAATATGCCTCTGATTGGGTCCTTTAAAGTACTATAGTGAAAGTACAGACCTCTTGTTTAATATCAAACGCTAATAGATCTGCACACGAAGGAGAAAAAAAACTATTACAAAAACGTATTGTGGCAAATTGCTTTCGTATACTCATGGAGAAGATGGGATTATTTTTGCGTTCGCATCACGATTTCAATTTGCTTTTGTTGCATTTCGACGCCTCTAAATACCCTCGGTTGAATTATCGTGGTATTTTAGCCCTAACTTCAGTGATTACCCCCATCTTACCGAGCTTCCATCATCTGGAGAAACTCTCTCGTGTAATCAGGGAGACGCCATCCTCATTCGAGTGATTTGTCAGTTAAAGAGAATATGATTATCTAGTATGCATACTAGAATTTTCTTTTTCTTCATTCTATACTCAATGCTGTTATAGAGTTTGGATGTGTTATCGTGTTATCGTAAATGACCACTAATTTCTTATCTTTGAATTAATATGATTTATGGGAATAAAGAGAGCTATGTTGAAATTTACAACTTACCCAACCCCCCCCCCCACCATTTTTTCGCAGGGGGCGGGGGGATAGTAAGAAATCGATTGGGATTATCAAAATGGCCAATAGATAGAAACATATTCTAAAATTATCACATTTAAATGAAAATATAGTTGAATTTTACCCCACGTAACGCAAACTTAAAACACAAAGAGATGCAAACGAGGCATATTTTTCGTTTAGTTCGAGTTTTCAAGGCCCCCATAGAACCCCGTCAGATAGGCACCCAGAAGCATATTAATATTGTGCTCACAATGTGTAAATTATTGATCTGTTTCATTCTGCCTGTTAACGACTCAGCGGACAGACTGTCACGATAATTTCGAATTGAAACGTCGTCAGCTTTTCTTCATGAACATATTGAGCGGATGAACAGAAAATAATACGTTAATGTCTTTTTATTTTTTATTTTTAATGTAGGACATTATTTTGACAGGATAAGGAGAGAGGAGGGGGTGGGGGGGGGGTAGGAGAGATGGGGAGGACGAAGAGAGTGAGGGAGGGGATGGAGAGAGAGATGGGAGGGACAGAGAGAGAGAGAGAGAGAGAGAGAGAGAGAGAGAGAGAGAGAGAGAGAGAGAGAGAGAGAGACAGATTATTCGATTATTCATAGACACCATTATCACGTAGACTATACTCAAACCACAAGGGAGCTACTGATAAGGTGCATAATCACCATTCGGGTTCTTTTTCGTTGTTGCCTGAGTCATCGCAATACGCTGACCAACTCGAAAAGAGACAGTAACCTCTAACAGTGGCGTAGCGAGTGTGTAGCCACGGGGGGGGGGGGGGGGGGGGGGGGTGTGTGCCCGACCTACATGGGGGACGGGCCTGACTGTATATAAAAAAATATGGCCAAGGTTCCACCATATAGAAGATAAAATGAAATGCAAAGGAGTAAAGCGACCCAGCGATCGTATCGTCTTGTCTCATCATCCCCTCTCTGTTTCTATCCTCCCCCTTTTTGCCTTTCAATTCGAGTGCACACAGGGCCCATTATTGGAGCCACTGCCCCGATGTCACGCATCAGAGATTTAAAATCATATATTTCATTCCATAATTATCTTATTTATTTAATTGATGATTTTAACAAATTCATGTAACTGGAGAGCATGACTGCCCGTTATATAATTGTTCTCTGGTACCTTCAATGGGCATTCGGTCTCAAGGTTTGTTGCCACAACCTCGCAAACTCGAGACCAATACTGCATGGTTCGTTTTCTCTTCGATGTACAATTTGAAACATGAATGTTTCTAAATTGCAACACATTGATATTATATTCAACCACTTTGTACATTAGCATTAATGCATTTTGAATGATTCCTTTGTAACCTATTCCTATATTTTTGTATGTCTTGTGTATTGAAAATAATTCCTAATTATGGATTCCATTTCGATAAAATTTGATTTCGTTCATTTGTTCATTTGTTTATTATGTTATGTATATTGTTCATATATATTATATGTTATGTATAGTAATATTTGTGTACATTACTGCACGATAATGTTTGGAAAGATTTGATCTCTTCGCATTGTAATCTAACTCTCAGTCATGCCATTTGGTTTCATCCATTATGCAGTATCTTATATTTGGATCGGTTCTCCGTCATTCACTGCGACCAAGAATGTATCGGAGGCCACTATGAAAACCCTCTACGCTGCTCCAGGTTTGTAGATGAATTTAATTATAATGACGTGTTTGGGTGACATATTGATTAAAATATTAATAATATAGAGTATTATTTTGTAAAGCGCCAACTCCGCTTGACTAATGTGTTCGAGACGCAAAAACTACAAGTATACACGAAAATACACGAAATGGAACAACAACAATGTAAAAGTAAGTCAACTTGGAAAGCCGCTTTGAAGAAAAAGAAAGAGTTTTGAGGGCATTTTTAAAGCATTCTACACTTGAAAAAGATCCAACGTGTGCAATTGACCGATCCCCCATTATTTCTTAGTTTTCGAAACAACAAGCAATTTAGAATCGGATGATCTTAAGCGTCTGGGAGGATTATAAGGCATCAACATCATTATGATGATGATGATGATGATGATGATCGTGATGATGATGATACTGATGATGGTGATGATTATGTAATGGCAGATACATGTTATAGACATGATTATCTATAACATGTCTATAAAATATCGGTAATATAGGCGATGTCGATGGTGGCATAATAGTGGTGGATGATAATGATAATGATGTTGTTGATGATAATGTTGTTGGTGGTGGTTGTGGTGGTGATGTTGCCATTTCGTGCCTGAATTGTAGTTACAAGTATAGTGCAGCCCCGCTTTAAGGCTTTTCAGCAGCATTACAAATGACATTCTTAATGACAAGATGGTGATAATACAGTGTGGTTTGGGCTGCTGAAAATAATGTTGATTTTGAAAGGGCACTTCGTACATAAACGTACACGATGAGGTTTAATATATACGTCGGTCAGTTTCTCAATCTTTGCTCTCTTTATATCCCATGCTTCTGCGTCTCCCTATTATCCTGCCATCATAAGGCATAATTCATTGCCGTCACGACCGCGGTCGTGTATTATTCATGGAAGTCATTGGAGCTTCAATTCCCTGGTCGACATCGCCGGCGATGATGCATTCACGAGATCAGATGGGGTCCGTGTTTACGTCGCTTGCTCGCGAGTCCCAATATCGCAAGCCGCGTGGTGCAGATTATTGATGCGTTTTAGTTGGAACGCCCTAATTCGGATGCTGCTGAAGAAAGACAACTACGGATAGCATCATGCAATGTTCGAAATGAAGATGCGGGTTGGAGGAGTGGGGGATAGGGAGGGGGGGGGGGTAGAGAGATGAGGGTAATTTGGATTTGGCACAGGAGTATACAGTGTGAGTCAAAAAAAAGTTTACACCTATAGAAAATCGCTAATTATTTTAAAAATCATCTATGAAAAGTATATTATCATACATCTTATGAAAAAGTGTTTTATCCCAAATCATTTAGTATCATTTGTGTGTGGTATGTGTTCACGCTTGGATGAACAGGAGGCATCGTTTGCGAGAGTGCAAAAATCGACTTGCGCCAAAGTTTCTTATGTGATGTTTGAATAAAACAATGGGGATTTGGGTATTAATTCGGTCTTTGCAGATCCAAATAACATCCCTAACAAAATAAATCATGCCACACTTATCAAATATCAATTATCAAAGAACATTTGTGCGCGTGTGTCTGTGTGTGTGTGTGACTTTGCCTCAGTCTGCAAAAAGCCTACGCAATGCATCTTATTTGATACATTCAATTCATTTTCTATAATACAGTACATAAGCAACTTTTTCGCAATTCGATTTTTGCACCCTTGCAAACAATGCCTCCTGTTCATTCAAGCGTCAACACATACCACACAAAAATGATACCAAATGATTTGAGATAAAACAATCTTTCATGAGATGTATAATAATTTACTGTTTATAGATGATCTTTAAAATAATTAGCAACTGTCTAGGTGTAAACGTTTTTTTTTGACTCACTCGGTATAGCCCATGCAGACATGGCTGCCATGCTAATGACCATAATATCAGGAAATATATTTTGCCCGAGGGAGGCAGAGTATTATAATAATCTTGACTGTATGGGATAGATAAGGTGTGTCAACTTGGTTTGTGTATGGCATCAATACAAAGTCCCGGGGAAAACAAAAGTAATGGGGTACATTTGGAAACTCCACTTGAAAAAAAAAAATATTCTCATGACAAATATTTTACAATCTTTTCGAATTTCTGTGCATTCTTCTTTGTTAACTGTGTACTCCGTTTTATTTGGACCATTATCTTTTAAATTGTGTATAATTATATTAAATACACTTGTTTCTTTCTCTAGAAGATGCTCTTTGTAATGAAATGCATTATTATTTCATATTTTCCTACAATGTGTCGAAGCATATCTCAATCAATTTTGAATATCGCATAATGTAAATATCATAACTGTCTCGTGTGCTCATTTTGCCAGAGCCTAATTAATTTGTTTTCGGGCCATGGTCACGATCCAATAGGATCTTGAATTTGTTACCTACTTTCAATCTTAAAGTTCTTATTATTTATCCGATTTTGCTCAAACTTGTTTTTATTGGTTTTTCTGATTTTTCTGCTTCTATTGAAAGCAAGTTATTTTTGGAGTGGACTTGTACTTTAAGAATATTTGCCTGTGAAATATTAAATAATTGTACAAGTTGGGAAGGGCTATGCCTATTATAATGCACATAACAATTATTCAATTAAGCTAATTCATTCGTCGTCGCCTTCCAATCCGGGGTCTGTATAATTGGACAAGGGCCCAATCTCTATCTCTATATAATTATGCAAGTAGGACTCTGTCAAACATTTTCTTTGAATGTCTTTGTCTTTCCGTCTCTCCCATCCCCCTATTTCTTCCCGCTCTCTCATCGTCTTTCCTTTTCTCTCTCCAGATAACCCGGGATGTTTTAATATTCGAGCATCTCTTCCAGAGCCGAGTGAGCCGCCAAAAGATGTGAGCTCAGCCGTTTTACGTAAGTCCTCTTATCCCTTATTTATACCATTTTTTGCTATCTCCAAGGAAATCTGCTCTGGTTTTCATGAGTGTCTTGATACTTTAAGAAAGATTTCTTTAAGTTTGGTTTTTCAAGTAAGTTGATGTGGTAAGAAAAGGAGAAGTACATTTCGAAATTTGTATTTTCAAATTTGGCAACTTTTTAGAGTCAAATTTAGGCCCCTATGATCATTGTACAATAATCATGATGATTTTTGATTAGTGTTGGTAATAGGTCAACAAACAAAAGAATAATCATGTATTTTTTATATGCATTTTGTTATGTCTATTTTTACCAAAATAAAGAGAAAGAGAAAGAAAGGGAGAGTGAGAGAGAGAGAGAGAAAGAGAAAAAGAGAGAGAGAAAGAGAGAGAGAGAGAGAGAGAGAGAGAGAGAGAGAGAGAGAAAGGGAGAGAGAGAAAGAGAGAGAGAGAGGAGTGAGAAAGCTACGACGAGGGGTCATTCAATAAAGATATAATAATAGAGATGCAGGAGGGCGTCAATTTGAGCCTGACCCCCCCCCCCCGGGGGGGGGGGGGGGGAACAATAATCATTGAATTATTTATACCTCTCGTGCACACGTAATTGCTTTCCCATCTTATCCTGAAGCCTGACGATTATAAATTCCGTTTACAGACCTCGCGACCAAACCGTCATTTCTCAACGTGTCACATAATAGTCCATTGTGGCTTACGTTGACGTTATTTGCTATAGGTCGCCATAAATCATCGAACTACTTGTGTTGTGACAATGACGTCACGGCAATACAAGTACGATTAAAATGAAATAACATGCTGATACAATCTATTAATTTACTTGGAGAAGTTATTGTCATATTGTTTTAGAGAAACTTAGTCACTATGACATTTTTAATTTTTTTTTAATTTTTTTTTTTTTTTTTTTTTTGGGGGGGGGGGGGCCGGATCAAATTTTATGTTTGCCAGCAAGTTAGATAAAACGTTTTAAACGATATAAAAGAGGAAGGCTTATCCATAGTTTGTTTTCATTTTGCAGGCAAGAATAACAATTTGATCTTTACATTCCATGTTTGTCGACAGATTGATGACCCATGACTATTGTCAATTTGCCGGATCCAACGAGTAAGAAAGAGGAAATAACAAAGGTTAACACAATATGTGATAAATTGCCTCCGGAGGTGGATTGGGAGGGGGGAGGGGGTTCTCGTGTTTGCCGACAGAAAATTTGGAATGATGGAAGGGGGTTGTAAATTGATAGTGTATTGATAGTGATGATTATCATCGGTATATGAGCGATATACGATATCAACTATACAAACGAAAAGCATCATCAACTGACTGAATTAGTATTGGTCATTTTCCTCCCCTTCTTTTAATCACTGTACAATAATTTTCTGCAGAATACTGATACTCTTCTTTTATTTCTTGATCAACTTACAGAGCACGTGGTGAAGGTGTTTCCCTTGCCTATATGTAGTTTTCTTCTTCTTGTGATTACGTCATCGCTCAGTACCATGGGTCTCTTCTTCCCTCAACGTCGCTGTTTTATGTTCCTTACTGGAGCGGGTCACATCCTCGCAGGTGAGAACGGGGGATTCCCCGAAATGCACATGCACTCCACCAAGTCTGGCATATTATAATAAGTATGTCCAGACATTGTAATGATTGAGGGGGCACCTGCATTACTTTACTCAGCGGCGAATGAATATGCGAATAAAAAAGGGTCATCGCTTGTTGAGGAGAGGGTGTGGAGTATGGAACTATCTCGTTTTTTTCTTGTTACGCCCCCCCCCCATCCTCTCTCCCCCATCCTCCCCCCCTCTCTCTCTCTCTCTCTCTCTCTCTCTCTCTCTCCCTCTCTTTCTCTCTCTCTCGCCCCCTTTTCTTATTTTTGTTTACACACAAATTTGATCCACCTCCCTTTAAACCTGATCGATTCCTCTCTGCCACGTCCATCTTACGTTGGATACGCAAATGTCTAAGACCCCGACCATTAACAAAATATCTTCATTTTTACATGAAACTAGTTTCCTTCGAAAACATATTTCTTGTAGTTCATTTGTAATATATACTCCCATATTTTCTTAAGAAGATGATCGAATTGGCTTTTGGAAAACCTGAAAAAATATTGGAGGCATTTATGGCACCCTCGAAAGGATTTCAGCCGCTTTACGCTCTTAAAACACCGCGCCTTCCAAAACGATCTGATACAATATATGCTATAATGCATAGTTTTTCTTTAAAAAAATGTAAAAGCACAGAGGATTCTAAGAAATATTATGCGCTATACAAACACTTTCCATTAACATTGCAAGTATTTCCCCTGTCCCTCGGTTTGTCCAGCCCCCCCCCCCATCATACAACGATCCTGCTATATCGTCATATGAATACAATATAACTAATACTAGATGAAATAGATAAATGCATTATTAGCTCATGACGTGCACTGAATAAAGTTTTAAAAACATTCAAATTTTGGTTGAGGGTTAAAAATAATCATGACACTAAACATGCTAAAAAGGAGATGTTATAAGCTTTTCCTCTTTGTTTTCGTTTAATTTTATTTTTGTGTTAACATTTGGTAGGATTGTGTTCCTTGACGGGTCTCATCCGGTACATCATCGCCGTCAACGACGCCGTGATCGAGAAGCACCCCGTATCACAGGACAAGCTCTTCGAGCACAAGTACGGCATTTCATTCGTGCTCGCCGTCCTCGCCTTCTTCCTCATCAACTCAACCGGCGTGGCCAGCCTCTATCTCTACATTCGGCTAGAAAAGATGGCGGTTCGAAGCGAGCAGGATCGGTACCGTCATCAGTTCACCATGAGCTCGTGTGTCACCAGCTCGCCCGACATCGAGATCACCGCGCACGATGTCGATGAGGAGAACGATGCCGCGGATGGGAGTGGTCGCCGTGGTGGTGACAGGACGAGTGAGGAGAATCCCCTGCGACCTCGTCCGGAGGGGATCGAACGCGATTTACATATCGACGGCCAGCAGAGGCATTATGTCAATTATAGTAACAACGAACCGGTTAGTCAACCGACTTCGATCGAGCTATAAAGAAGGCTGTTTTAAAAAGAAAAAAATTAGCAATATAGTCTACATCGAAATTTATCAAATAATAATCTTGAAAGTAAAGTTTTCTTCTTATGTGAACATGCATATGGTATAGTGAAAGACTCAAGTCCGCTACTTAAATTGGCCGCCATTGGCTTCCCATAAAAGAGAGAATTCTCTTCATGATCCTACTGGTTTTGTTAAAAGCTTTCCATGATCAAATTGCCTCAAACCCATCACTAGATGGGTCTCTAGCAGAGTCTCTAGAAGAGCAACGATTAGGAGTTTTCTAGGGACCCTTTTTCATACCATTCCAAATACTTGGAGCAAAGCTGCAGATGTTCGCACATCTACTGTAACACCATCCAAAGAATGGAACAATTAACCAATCTGACAAAAAATCTGCTAATTCCATGCTGCAGAGACTATTATAATAAATTCTTGAAAACAAGTCTCTTCCCAGAATGGTTAAGCTCCTTTTGATTTCGTTCCTTTGAACTTGTTCAATTTAATATATTTTGTAAACACTGTGTTATAATTGTACTATGTAGAGAGTTTTTACAAAATAATGTTTGCGTACTACGAGTTTTACATTATTCTAAATAACAATTACGCTTTATGCAAATTTGTTATCTGTTCAGTTATCATATTGTTATGTATATATAAGTTAACTATGTACGATATAACTGTAGAAGTAATAATAGTAGTAGTAGTAGTAGTAGTAGTAGCAGGCGCGTACGCAGGGGGGGGGGTGGGTTGGGGGTTGAACCCCCCCTTTGGTATGTGTTATGTGTGTATTTTGGAGGAACCCCCCCCCCTTTGATCGGCCCGATTGAAAATGTTAAACCTTCCCCCCCCCCCCCTTGAAAAAATCCTGCGTACGCGCCTGAGTAGTAGTAGTATCAGTAGCAGCAGTAGTAGTGGTATAGTAGTCGTCATCGTCGTAGTAATAGAAGTAATATAGTATGAAGTAGAAATATTATTAGTGGTCAAACGTGATCGAAGTACTACAGTCGTCATCATCATCATCGTCGTCGTAGTAGTATATTGAATATCACGAGAAATTTGACAGTATAATTGGAACTATAGGAACTGGGTAAGAACGAAAGACGAAGTCAGAGTTGCTCAGAAAATAACAGGGTATAGCGCCGATTAAGATGCAGTATTGAATCGTCTTGTAGTCCACATTGGTTCGAAAAGGGGATGCGGTGGGGAGTGGGGGGGGGGGGGGGGGGGGGGAGGGGGATGAGGGTTCTATTCCAAAATTTGTCTTTGTTTAGTTTATTATGAATGAAAGATCACAACAGAATCTCAAAGCCCCCCCCCCAAAAAAAAAGCACCCGAATTACCAGCCCCCTTATTAAATTATCACGCGTCTTTTCAGATGATGACATTCCAAAAGTTCCAAAAATGTATCTACTCCCCTTCCTGTGATTATAAGTTCTGAATACTCATTAAATTGCTGCTTTGAAAGCATACACAAAGCGGTGAGGGGGGGGGGGGGTGGGGGGCTCTTTTTGCAGCCCAGCTCCGTAATTGCCCTTTTTATTTAACGGGGGGGGGGGTCCCAACATTCCACAACCCTCACGTCGTAGTTGGGCATCGAATTACAACCCCGTTTTAAGATTACACTGAAGTCTGAAAAATTGCTCCATCAAAAGTGAATTACAGTACGTAAGGTTTGTCAGTTTGTCTTTTATTAATTGTGATAAGCAAATACGTTTTTTTTTTATAGATCACAACCTGAATGACTTTGTGTAATGTATTTGTGTAAAAGTATATTGTAAGTGCTGGTGATTTTTGTCATTTCAATTGTCGAATTATGATACGAACAATATATATTGCGTGAACTGAATGATGTCACGTCAGTCAACTTAATTTGGTAACTTTTTCGATGTCAGTTGTATTCTGTAGTACGAAATAACTGTTCAAAAGCTGGACTTCGTAATTTGTGTTAAGCATTAATTGATAACTTTGAATGTTGTCAACAAGTGTGAATAAAACATTTGTTAAGACATTTAGGCTGTATCTGTTGCATCATTACCATGTAACCATACGTTTCCTGTACCTACCAACTGACCAACATGTAAATATACCGAGTGCCTCTAGAGTTGAAAGGGGGAAGCGTCGCCAAAATTAATTGATATTTTTGTCTTTTCTCTCTCTCTCTTTCTCTCTCTCTTTATTTGGCTCCCCTTCCTCGGTGAGATGAAAAATGTTTTCTGGTACCTCTCCATTTTGATTTAAATTTAAATTCTCTCTTCTTTCATTAAATTTTTCATTTTGATGGTATGACTATTTTCCCGCATTTTTAACATAGAAGTAATATCCAGACGTACATGTCTTTTATCAAAAGTCAAAAATACATACACTGTATATGATCATATTATCGTAATACAAATTAATTAAATAATTTTACCCTAGGTTTAGGTATATAAACGTATACATAAACTATAAATACTTGTAAAGCAATCTACGCATTTAGTTAGATTATATAGAAAACTAAAATGCAAAGATACAAAGAACATGATAATTCTGCACAATTTAAATCATTGTTAGTATATTTTTTATTTATTATGAATTCACATCGAGTAATTACGGTGAATGAAAAATATGGATAAAACATGTATGCAGGAACATGGCAAGTATTATATAAGAGGATAACTTTGAAATAAATACATAAAAAAACACAATGAAAACATACAGGAAAAAAGAGAAATAGGCACTAAGATAAACCAACAGTGTTGTATATACTCCCTATATTGTTTTAGATAAAAACATGCCTTTTCAGCAATGAGATAGTAAGATAGGTGAAATAAAAAGTAGTATATTAATCATGTTTACAGGTACATACAAGGGTGCAAGTGTCCTATGGTGTCTCCAACGGGTTTCAAAGGTGTAACCAAATACCAGGTAAAAACGATTCATTCAATTTTCTACCAAAGGGCACTAGTAACACTGGATGAGTTTTAAACCTGATGCCTTGATTCAGCATTTAAAACAAGTTTTAATGAAACAAACCAACTTTTACCCAATCGTATACGTTAATTGATGGTTTGCACACAAGAGTTGCATATCACAACTCTTCAACCTATAGCAGTTTAGCGTCGACTTTTATTTACGCTTTATTTTCATTTTTTGATCCAGAATGCTTGGAAGTATAAATTGTACATGATCAAGAAGTGCAAAAATCGATGGAAAATTTGAGTCTATTTCTGCTGTAGTACATTGTACCATTTGTTTATGAATAATAGCGGTTTAATCAAATATAATAACTGAAGTCTCTAGATTGGCAATGCAGATTGAAATTGATAATTACTATTTTTGTGTACAAATTGGCAATTTGTTTTCTTTCACACTATTCATTCAATATTTATTTTAATTTTTTATACTATGAGAGTGGAAAATACAAATAACTGTTGTCAATTTGAGGATGAAACCCTTAAGAAATCCCTGAATTGCTCATGCAAGAGGTCCCATGGACATGAAATTGCACTTGTAAGTAATACCTTGTTAGTGTAATTTACATAGTTAAGTTAATGATGTATCAAATTTCCAGATCTTATTTAAAGACTGCTAAAAATTAGTCGTACATTTTTCGTCATTTTGAGAAGAACATAAATTGGGAGTAATATTCATGACATCACAAGCACAACTCTCTTGGCAATTAACTCTAAAATTTATGATTTTTGGTGTCAAATTTTTCTTTTCTTCAAAGTTAGTTTCTATTCGGATTCCAAAATCGAGTCTTATTCTGTTCTATTCATAATAAAGTCTTGGAAAATGGGCACTTAACAAAACATTAGCCCTGTAATATTTGGACTTATAACTGATGGCATCTCTTCCAAATTAATCATATTTCCTAACTGTGAATCAACTGTATCTTACAATCTTATAATGCAGAAAGAATCTGTGAAGATACAATTAATTGTAGCTAGAATGGAAATACATATTAACAAAAACAAAACCCAATGTATTGAAGATAGATTTTTATGTCACAGGGCCATGATAAACATGAATAACTAACAAAGATGAGGAACCTTCAAATTTCAAGTCTTTCTCCCATTAACATTACACGTTCCCCATAACATCAAGCTGATCCTATCAAAAACAGAAAATCAATAAGAAATAATGTACCAGTGGAAGTTTGAGAACATTTTCCATGGATATACAGTAGGCTTGCGGGTGCACCATGTGAGAGAGAGGGAGGATTGAGGAGTCCTGAAAAGGACTATCAGTAATCTTGGATTACAATTATAAATTTTCATAATAGTGAAGATCCCTATACAAATTGGCAACTCAATTATTTAATTCCAAAGCTATTAGCCATATATCAAGTACTGAAAAGTTAATGAAAAAGACCACTATACTCCACACATTTGTTTCCTTCTCATTTTAATCCCAGAAATACATCATTGGGGAAATAATCACAAATGCCGCCCTCTATGGAAGAAATCTATAAATCTATCATTAAATGAAAGAGGGATATCTTGAAAAATCATATGAACCGAATGATATTGAGAAATTAATCATAAAGTTGCCAATTTGTTTAATGCAGTTCCCCAAAATATAATATTCTTTATCGAATTGTCTTTGAATTTCCAATGACCCAGTTTTTAGAAATAAATAAATAAAGAAAGAAAAATAAGAAAAGAAAAAAAAGAGGAAAAAAGAAAGAAAACAAATCTGATAAATACAAGAGCAGTGCGGACTTTCCTGTTAATTTGTCTATTGAAAGAAGCTACATTAACAAACTAAATAAATACATCTTTTTGCCACATTAATATTGTATGCATTACCACAACCAATCATGACAAAGACACAAATGTGAAGGAAACTATATGGTATATAATAAATAGCTATAGTAGACAAATAAATTGTTATATTAGTCATGACATGCTTTGGAATTTAAAAGGCACAAAGTTTCAGCCACGCAACTTAAATTTGTTCACATCAGTATGCAGACTTTTATGTGTCCTGACGAATAAAACACATTCACAATTAACTGAATATATCTCTTTACTGGATATCAAACACATTATAAATAACTCCCCCTCAAAACATACAACCTAACAACTCACATACGGGGTTAAATGTATGGCTATAAACAACAATAAGTAGAAAGGAATCGAGGCTAGGCCAAAAATGTCAATCACTGTTATACCTTACAAGATTATACTGTTACATAATCACATGACCCATGACTAATCACAAAATCACTTCCTTCTGACCAGATTTTCTTTTCCGTCTATATGTTTCTATTGACCCACTTATAAGTCTTCATATCATTAACACAAAAACGCTTCCATGCAAGTAAAATATCCAAATCTCTTGCTAAAATAATGGTGATAAAAATAATATAAAACATTAAAATCCAAAACATGGACACAGAAATAGATTCAGATCAGAGGGTTAATAATAATAATGATGATGGTGGCTTCTTATGTAGTGTACATGTCCGTCATGTTGTGATGCTCCTGGCGCTGCCCTGATTATTACCCTGGCTTTAGCAAGGCGGCCACTGCGGCGCTCTAGCATTTCGAGGAATCAATTCCTGCCAGGTACGTTGTGGCGTATTATATAAATCATCTCTTGAGAGCCAAAAGGACGTTACCTCTATGTTAAAATATTTGAGTTAACGCCCTTCTGGCACCCACACAATAAAATGATCCGCCTTTCTAATTTATTTGATTCCATAAAAAGTGCCTGTACATGTACTACATGTATTGTCACAACTCACAAAGCAAATATTTCCCAATTTTATGTTAAACCCTGCTTTTAATTTTGTCCGGTTCATTTAGTTTAATAAAAAAAAACAATGTTCAGAAACTGACGTTTTAGATTGTAGAATGTAATATCAAGAAACATACGGGCTGAAAATGAGAATAAAAGTAAACCATGTTCACATTCAAATATCAAAATCCTATGTCCATTGGCAATCATTCAGTTACATCTTTGAAAATTGTTTGAAATGGAAACAAACAAAAATATGTCAGTAAAATACAACTGCAAGTTCACACTCCTCAGTACCTTCTTTTTCGCTTGTTTTCATACACATACTTTTAATACAGTTACAACATGGTTTTATGAACTGGATAAATTATGTATTTCAAATTTCAACAATATCAATATGCACATCACTTGAAATATCTTCATAGGTAAAGGTATGAAGGGCAGTGCAATAAATGTATAATGAGGTTGTAATTTTTTTAATAAAAAGTATGCAAGTCTCTGAGTAGGCAGGCTGCGTGAACGTGAAATTTTCCAGTCAAATGTAAACACAAATCCTGAATATTCATCATTTTTTATCTATCTTTCTTTCTTTCTATCTATCTATCTATCTATCTATCTATCTATCTATCTATCAATCAATCAACGCTTTATCTTTTCAACTACTACCTATCTAGACTATCTATCAATGTATTCACCTATCTACAATGTATCTATCTATCTTTCTATTAATGTTGAAGTTATCCATGAGTCTAACTTTTGATCTAGCCCTCGACACATTACTATAGAACAAGTTTGCAGCAGAACAATCCGAGGAAAGAGATTTCAGTTGAAGGCACTCGCATCAAAGACATCTGCCAGGCTTGGGTCCTTGACCCGTTTTAACCTCTCAAAGTGGGCCGAGCGAAGTAACCTGTTGACATGACAGTAGTACGTCTCTGAAGTCTCGTGGAGAACGTCCGGGAGAGGGCCCAGGTACGGGTGTTGGTGGGATGGGGGCAGGATCCCCGCATCTTTCAAGAGTAAGGGATGATGCTGATGCTGGTGGTGGTGACAGGATGGGAGAGAGGCAGGTGGAGGAGGTGAAGGAGAATGGGGAGGGTTGTTGTTTCCATGTCTGTCTAGATGGGTATTGTGTAGGGCTGCTATGATGTCGGCACTGTTGTGTGAGTGTGGAAGACGGTGGGAGGCGGTGCTACCAGCCTGAGGACTTGTTGCTAGCGGCGACGTGGAAGAGGATGCTGCCTGTAATTAAGGATTCACAATGTTACATAAATTGTCAATCTTACAATAAGCACACGCTAATAGAGAAGCAATATCTGCAACATCATTTCACAAACAAAAATGTATTACATATTTAACACTTTAAAGCATGTTTGCACTAGTTTCGCCAGGGGGGATTAGGCCTCCTTGCAAGGTTGTTTTTTTTTTTTCTCTTTTAAAACTATTTATCAAGTAATTTGTACATACATCATGATAACAATAATCATAAAAATCACTGCACAATAATTACAAAAGGTAAAAACAAATGAAAAACGTCAAACAATACAAAAATAGTGGGTAACATTTTCTTTTCTACAGTGTATATCATAGGATTAAAATCAAAATACTTCTTCCATAGGGGACCATTTCTTATAGTGCACTGACAGGTTGTTATCTCATCAAATCAGCTCTCAATTAACATAAGAATAAGAGGATCATGGGGGACCAACAGGCACCGATTAGGCATTGTTTGCTATATAGAGGGCGCAAGTAGCTATAAGTAGTGCAGTGGGGCTTTGAATAAAAAACATTTTCTTGATGATGGCTGAAGGACATGTCTCACCGATACTTGAGATAAATCATACATGTGGAACTCACTAATCTTTGTCTTAGACTACTTGCCTGTGAATGATGTGGCTCCCCTGCTCCATCCGCCTGGTCTTCATGGAATCCTTGACAGGAGCTAAAAGCAAGTAAATCACAAATCCCCAAAACCATCGATCAATATAACTACATCAGGGGGGCATTTCACAAAACTTGTCATCAGTGACAAATGACAGTTTTTATTATAGCTACTGAAATCCTTGCTTCTGATTGGTTACCAGCAGATTTTTCACTGATTGTTGTCATTTGTCATTGAAAAAAGGCTTACCGGTAGTGAAACGGGTCCCAGGTCACTTCCCCAAATGCTCTTGATATGGACCCCTATTGTACTACTAATACTAAAACTTTAAAGCTAGCATAAGGATCAATTTATCATTACCATCATTGTTAATTATTATCATTTAAACTATTTGACATCATCATATGTCCCATTGTTATGGGGAAAAGAAAACTGAATCTCAATGACCCTCTGCCTTCCTGCAGAATTGATTGGATTGAAGAAGAAGAGGAAGAGGAAGAAGAAGAGGAAGAGGAAGAGGAAGAGGAAGAGGAAGAGGAAGAGGAAGAGGAAGAGGAAGAGGAAGAGAGGAAGAGGAGGAGGAAGAAGAGGAAGAAGAAGAAGAAGAAGAAGAATAATGATATCTACAACTGAACTAACCTGTCAAAGTTGTACTCTCTCCTCTTTGTTCTTGGTAAAATATCACTGTCTTCATCTTTGCTCCTAGAGCGTTTTTGACTGAACAGAAAACAAAACAAAAGAAAACATGAAGCATAGAGTCTAGATCTAAATGAAGTACAACTGCAATCAGCAAGAAAAGCAGACAAGAGTTTTTGTATACATGTACCCGAGTTGTTATTTCTCAAAGCATTTACCACTAAAGTGATGTACATGTATCATGCTTTTTACACAAAAATAATCAGGTTCATGTTGCTGTAAAGTGAGATTCAAATCATTCAACAATACATAACATGTTCAAATAATTACATAAAGTGTTATGTTGTGGCCCCAATAAAGTGTGTTATTGCTATTGACTGAAAAAAAAAACTATTTTGCTATTTTCAAAATCCCACAGCTACAGTATTCTGGATAATCTTCATTATAAATATCAAAATAATCAATTCTTTATCTAGAGATAGATATTGTTTTCTTACTCAAAATGAATTTATTCATTTGAATTTGACGATTGCTTTTTGGGCTATTTATAAATGATTATTTTTTTGTAACAAGTATGGGTATGATAATAGAGAATTGAATTTCATAATTTGTTATTTATTTAAAATTATTATAGAAATAAATGAACATTTGAAAGTTCAAAATATGAAATTTCCTGCAAATTTGCTGTTATATTTGAACAAATATTATTGTGTACGTGTTATTGATGTTCTATTGTTCTGCTACATTGTAAGTGATATGGTTCCTTGTATTAATTGTAGCTTTTATAAAGTGTAATATTAGCCTATATGTATAACAAGTACCGTCAAGAATTAATAATTTCATCTTCAAAATGACCATAATTAGAAATAAAAATAGAAAAATAAAACTATGTTTGCTTGGAGTTTTCTATTATATTTTGTATTTTTAAACTCTCTAGTCTCCGCCAGGCTCCAAGAGAAGAATTGCCCGGAATGGGTGAAGCCAGCTCTAAACCAGACAGAGTCTCAGTGGAACATAAACGGAAGAAATAGACATATTTTTCGGTCTAATTTATCTAAATTATCTAAATTACAATAGAAGGCTGTTTGATTACTTTACGATGCCCCGTTCAATGCCCACACTTTGCCACTTTTTCAACAATTAAAGCTTCTAAATGTTTATGATATAAATAATGTTAATATTGCTATATTTATGTTTATGTATTCTAAGGGATTATTGCCAAGGTCCATGTCATGTAAATTTACTTTCAATTATGAAATACATTCTTATGAAACCCGTAATGCTGGTAATTTTCATTTTCCTAAAATTGGTACAAATGTTTAAAAAAACAGTTTTTTTCAAAGGGCCAGTTTTGTGGAAAAATATCCCATTTGATATAAAAAACTCTACTTCACTGAATATTTTTAAACGAATGTATAAATCCCATCTTTTATTATTGTATTCAATCTCAAAATAAATGATGTTACGTTTCAGTTAATGCACTTTCTAATGTATTCCCCCTCCCCTCCCCTTCCCTTCTTCCTTTTTTTGTTTTCTTCTTTTGTATTGGTGTTTAGATTCTCTCGGCTTTCCTTTTCCTTTTCTCAACAATACAATGTATACGTTCATAAGGCTAATTGCCCTTTTTTTGTTAACCCCACATTCACTTAAAATGTTGTTTGCTCCTTCCCTTTGTATTTTTCTTGTAATCGATCTTTTATCTGTAGAGGTCTATACCATGTTTGTATGTTTTGATGTTTTTATGGAGAATGAAATAAGTGAAATTAAATGAATGAAATAAATAAAAACATGAATGAATGAGTTGCACAGGCACCGGCACATAATTTAGAACGGTGAAATTCATGAAATCTATTCATTGCTAGGTACTTCAGGGTCCATGAATCTATTCAGATTTCAGAATATTCATATTACTAATTACTACTAGCTATTCTTATATTTCTTTTACAATAAATTTTGCTGCTTTTGGTGCTAACATCATAACAATTTATTTCTGCACAAGTGTGCAGCTTCAGATGGAGTGCGTGATGCGTGAACGGTGGCCCATCCCCTTTTCGCCCTGCGCCGTCCGCATAAAAGTAGCCACAATACACAAAAAGTCCGATCATATACTGCGCATATATTCTACGTACACAGCTCCAATGCAATGGACAATGACAAAGCACAGCTGATCGTTCAACGAATGTGCCTCAGAACTTAAATTTCACAGAAGACATAGATCAATCCATCTTTATCATTTTATTCACACATGCAATGCTCCCTAAATGTTCGACTGGGAAACGTTTTAACATAGTTTAACACTCTCATTTACGAATTACAGCAATTTTACCTAGCCTTTGTTAGTGTCATCTCCCTCTCTTCTGTTGATAAGTGTTGCGAAATCACACACCGCACGTTCGCACAGTACATATCCATATGCCTTACGCACGCAAAATACCTAATCTCCTATGGAGCTTTTACGTACGCGTACGGGCACGTCATTTGTTATGTTTACAAATCGACCTTCAGCATGGCTGACCTTTGAACAGCTGGTATGTCATTTCGTTCGCTTGCCCGCAAGTTTGCCTTATTACGTATAGATCTACAATGCAACCATCGCTATTTTGCATATCAGCGAATTATGTTTACCCCCAGACCCATACTCTCAGTCTATACACGTGGGTTTCTTGATGTTGAAGTCTAACTCTACACGATCTACTGCTGACGAAGCTACGCTGCGAAATAGAGTTTATCACGGATCCTAATCAAGCGAATCTCAAGACGAAAATAGCCCATTTTACTTCCATATTTCTCCGCTGAAATGTCGGCGATGGATGATCTTGAATTTGAGGAAATAGAGCCGGAGGAGATTATGGAGTTAGTGGATCATGAAAAGAGCGACGATGATGAAATCGAAGAAGAAGATCATGAAGATGGAGAAGGTTCAAGCGAAAGTCAAAGACAAGAAACAAGAGTGTATCTTCCTGGCCGTAACGATGAAGAGATGGGTGATGACGAGGTACTTGTCAAAGATGAGTCTGCTTACCACATGTACCACCATGCTCAAACAGGTATCTTTCCAAATTCCCAGTCATCCTAATCCGAATCCTAACTCCTAAGACCTAAAGTTAAACTAAGATGAGATGAGTAAGACACAAGTTGCTTTGAATATTAACATGATGATGAAAGTGAAACTTAAATCAAATTTAGTCAATTATTAGACTAGATCTAGTGACTAGTGTCTGAGAGAGAATTAAGTGAAACATTGAGAGCAATCTCTTTATTACTACTAGACTAGTCTTTTGTTTTTTTGTATGATCAATTATCAATACAATATCTGATAAGATAATAGATTTGTTCAAATTTTTCATCATCCGAATTAACAAATGTAAACGATGCATCGTCAACATTTATCTTTTGCTGCTTTGCATCTAGACCGAAAGCTTCAGTCTCTATACCGTCGGTTGTTCCACTGAGACTACGTCTGGCTCCACTAGACCTCCGGTTATAGAGACTGAACGATCGCCTATGCCAGCCTATGTTGAAGATATCACGGCTAGATTTTAGCCGTTAGGCCCCTCCCACAAACATGAACAAACTTGCCACGGCCGTATTGTTATGCCCCCAAAATCCCCCAAAATGTCATTTTACCTCGTGCATATCCAATTTTACATTAGGCCTAGGCTATAATACATCGGTTCCATGATTATGAAGGAAAAACTGTGATAACGCCATTACGAATGTGTAGATGGCGCACAGTTTTTCCTTCATAATCATGTTGCCTTCGGCGTAGACTAGAAGGGATGAGATTGACGGCAGCGAGAGTTTAACACGGCTTGCAAGATTTTCAACATGGATGTCGATTTTGACCCATAATTTCCTTAAAAGGGACCATTAAACGGATTATTTCAATCAAGTTAGTAAGTGGAACCGATGTATTATAGCCTAGGCCTAATGTAAAATTGGATATGCACGAGGTAAAATGACATTTTGGGGGATTTTGGGGGCATAACAATAAGGCCGTGGCAAGTTTGTTCATGTTTGTGGGAGGGGCCTAACGGCTAAAATCTAGCTGTGATATCTTCAACATAGGCTGGCATAGGCGATCGTTCTGTCTCTATAACCGGAGGTCTAGTGGAGCCAGACGTAGTCTCAGTGGAACAACTGACGGTATAGAGACTGAAGCTTTCGGTCTACTTTGCATCTAGTTATAGATCTAGATGTACAACTTAAAGATCTCCTGTCTGTCATTCCTGTTACTGTGTAAATGTAAGGAATATTTTTAACATTTTCAATTCCAAAAGTTAAAGGAACTGTAAAGTTAATAAAAATGAGTAGATCTAGATCTAGGCCTACATTAATTAGAGTTTACAAATGTTTTATTTTATCTCCCATCCAAGGTTCGCCATGCCTTAGCTTTGATATCTTGAAAGATGGTCTTGGAGATTCAAGAGTTGCCTATCCACACTCAGTTTACATTGTAGCAGGTGAGCAAATATTTTTTTAGCAATAGAGTTTTGGAGCTGTGGAACGGCCTCCCAGAAAACGGTGTGGCAGCTGGGTCGGTCAACTCGTTTAAGACTTGATAGTCACTGGTCAAAGAATGCAAGCCTTCTGTATGAGCCGGTCTAGGTGTTGTCAGTTGTCTCATGTTAGCACACAACCTCCTCCCTCCACAAATAGCAGTAACTAGTCACTAGCAGTAACCATGGAAGAATCCTGGATCGATGAACAGGCTTAGACATACATCTTGTTTATCAAAGTAAAAGTTAAAGTAAATCGTATATATTTGCAATTGATCAGAACAAGTTGACTCATAAATTATGTCTTCAATTCCCTATTTTCCCCAAGGCTGTATGATAAGAACCACTCTTGTTCATGTGTAGGCAAAATGTATAACAATTTCAGATAGACACCACATTATGAGTAAGAGAAAGAAAATAAAAGAAGGAAAAGATGGAAAAAAAAGGTAGAAAACGGTCAAATGAATTGATTGACCAAGTGATGAAGGAATGTTGTGAATGTTATTACTTCAATGTTGTTTATAGAAAATCAAAAGAGTTGAACTTTTTTCATTGAAAGGGCTGTGACAATAAATGGTGTTGTTCTTTAAGGGCATTTGAATTCAATTTTCCATTCAAGGAGGTTCTGATATTTTAGAGTGTGTGGGTCATTGAAGATGGTAAAAAACCTGCTTAATTAAGGGTATTCAGAATAGTGAGAATACAACATATTTTTCAGTGATAAATATGGCAAGTTAAGTTGCAAAGATATGGTAGGTATTTTATTCAAGTGTCCATATCCAAATGTTAGATTTTCTCAAGTAAAAGCCTTAATTTTTTCATTAGCAGTCTTAAACAATAGCTCTTACTTTTTTTTTCACTCTGATTTGTGATTCGGGGGGAATTAGAAAGAGTTACTGAGGTATTCTCATAGTCAAAGGCATATGATCCTGACCACATTATCTTCAACATACTTTTTTTTTAATGATGTAGGGTCGCAAGCGGAGAAGGCTCACCTTAACCATGTCATTGTGATGAAGATGAGCAACATGAACAGGACAAGCAAGCCATCGGAAGAGGATGATGATGATGAGGATGACGATGACAGTGATGACGAGGATGACAAGCACCCCGAGTTGGAGACGGCTATGATAGACCATCTTGGTTCAGTCAACAGAATCCGGGTAAGAAAGACTGGAGATAAAAAATAATTTCCAAAATATACAAACGCCTTATTTGCTCGGTGAACCTCTCTCGAAATTCATCTGTACTCAACATTTTTTCTGTGATTTTCTGTCTAATTTCTTTTTACGTATATTGCTGTTTCATTCAATAAGTGTTTCTTTCTTATTTTCATAAATTCATCTGAACTTAATTTTTTTCAATGCTTATGTTCAGTTTCCCTTACATAAATTTTATTTTGCAGTTTCATTCAAAACGTGTTTTCTTTCTTTATTTGTGTAGTGTGCACTTCATTTTTTTGTCTGTAATTAATTAGATTGTTGAAAATTAATCGAACATTGAGAGGAAATTTTGCAAAGAAAATCATTTTTTGCTCTTTTCATGAATATAATAATATAACCAAAATTTTGAAACTGATGTGAATTATCAAAAAAAAAAAAAAAGTTTGTTTAATGTTCACTGTTATTTACTGGTATTCAGTCATTTAAAATATTTGGAAGTTTTTTTTAATAGAAAGTTTCTGATTTAATAACTTACATACAGTATCACTATTTTAGAGCGCAGGATTTTGTGTAATGTCGAAGTGTAAACCTGTAAACATCTTCTTCCCCCCCCCCCTTGATCAGAGGACCACCGTCGGTGACAGGCAGGTTGCTGCCTCCTGGTCAGACACAGGGAACGTTCACATATGGGATCTCAGTGACCCTCTACAGGCCCTGGAAAGCCCCGCCGCTATGGCTAAATACATGAGGCAGAACAACAGTAAGCCTCTCTACACCTTCAACGGTCACGTGGCCGAGGGCTACGCCTTGGATTGGTCACCGACTGTTCCAGGTAAGAACTGATTTTCGTTTCCTTACCAGACAGTTTTGAGTGGTTGACCATTCAGTGAAGACAATGATTTTCTCTGAGACTAGTTAGTTTACATTTATTACATGTACATGGACTTTAATGCATAATTCCAAAACAAAGCATGAACAATTCTTAAGCAAATGTTGCTGTTGATAACTTGGAAGCATTCTTGATGCTTGCCTGACATGGCATGGCATAATGTATAGACATGCTATTATTTTCCATTGTCAGATATTTTGAGTTGTAAAAGCTCCTGCAATTGTATGTCAGCAAATTTGTTCAAGCATTGTGATAGTTAATATTTATAGCAAGTTTTTATGAAACTTTGACCTGATGGGAGTCTGGAGGGTGACTGAACAAAGTTGTTATCATTTGGGTACAAAGGCATGTGGCAATAGCCTAGGTAATTGTTAAAAAAAACAGGACAATTGTACAAAGTTAACATACACATCAATCATCTAATCTAAAACATTGAGCCAACAGAACATATGGATTTGATAAATCTTATACAAGTTATATGTTTGTTTGTTTGTAGAACATATGGGTTTGATAAATCTTATAAAACTTAATAAAATTATTACATCTTCTTTGAATTGTAATATTTTGAAACTGAAGACATAATTGATGTATGATTCTGTTCCCCAGGGACTATGTTGTCTGGAGACTGCAAGAAGCACATTCACATGTGGAAGCTGAGAGAGGGGGGTGTTTGGAACGTGGATCAGAGGCCGTATTTGGCTCATACAGACTCAGTAGAAGACATACAGTGGTCACCAAATGAGAAGAATGTAGGTCGATAATATTTTGTTGTAGACCATTTTTTTATGGAACATTTGGATTTAATCACCTGCATTGATTTGTGCAGTTATGTGAGACATTTCTCAAAACATTAAAAAAAAATACATTGATATGAAGTGAGAACATTATTGGAGCCTAGTTTGCACTTGTAAGTTGTGTGTAACAGTGTCTGAGATATAAGACTACCATAGGCTCTGTACTTGAGCTTCTCTCATATGACACAGCCAGAGACTGACATATCTAGGCTCTGCCTAAGGCTTTAGTAATTGTGGTCTAGTTGTCAATTAAAGTTTTGCTTGCAGACTAATTTGAGCTTGCAAGTATGTTTTTTGTGGAGCAAATTTTATTTTTCCTTTTCTCTTTTCAATTCATGACCTGCATTCAACACTCATTAGCATATTGAAGATGGAGCTTTTAGAGGAGACTTTTGAAAGAGATAACAGGAATGCCAAAGTAATTACATGTTGCAAATGATAATTTTATGTATATGGTTGCACATTGTGACATTTGATAGGATGTGCGGTTGTATTGTGGATGAGATACCGTTTTAAATATTTCACTTTGTTTGATAAATTTATTCATTCATTCCCTTGCTCACTTGCTTACTCATTCCATTCATTCTCTCACACATTCATTTATTTATTTATTCATTCATTCATTCAAACTGATTTTTCTCTCATTTCTTTATAGGTGTTTGCTTCATGCTCAGTAGACAAATCCATCCGTATTCAGTCCCTCACTTACTCCCTCACTCCTTCATTCATTCATTTATTTATTCATTCATTAAAACCTCACTGCACTACTTATGGCTACTTGCGCCCTCTATATAACAAACAATGCCTAATCGGTGACCGTTGGTCCCCCATGGTCCCCTTTTTCTTATGTTAATTGAGAGCTTATTTGATGAGATACCCACCTGTCAGTGACCATGCAGGGAGGTCTAATCCCACCTCACCTGGCCAAACTAGTGCAGATAGGCTTTAAAACTGATTTTCTCTTTTCTTGACAGGTGTTTGCATCATGCTCGGTAGACAAGTCCATCCGTATTTGGGATGTTCGGGCCGTCCCCTCCAAGGCCTGCATGCTGACCTTGGAAGAGGCCCATGAAAGCGACGTCAATGTGATCCACTGGAACAGGAATGATCCATTCATCTTGTCGGGGGGTGATGATGGTGTCATTAATGTTTGGGATCTCAGGCAGTTTCAGGTGAGTTTTTCATGCTAATATTTTGATGTCGTTATTTATTTGTACCCTGTGAAATGTATGAGCGTAATTTTCACGATTGGCTCATGTAGATTACAAGGACAATATGAGTCTTTTGAGCCCAAAGTCATTGATGCTAAATGATATATTGTCTGTTTAGAGCTAGAAGGGCGTTAGCCCTGACACTATGAACATGATGGACAAAGAAAGAGGACAAAATATACAGTTCCTCAGGTAGACAAAGAAACATCCCTTCACTGCTGTTGTGTAAAAATGTGTAGAACAGGTGAATATGCATGTGACACATGTTCTACACATTTTTACATAATAGCAGTGAAGGGATGTTCCTTTGTCCACCTGAGGAACTGTATATTTTGTCCTCTTTCTTGTCCGTCATATTCATAGTGTGAGTTAAAGTATATGAGTCAATGATTTTCTGGCTCTCGACAGACGTTCGTTCAGAGACAAGTTAGGAATTAAATACAGAGGCACATAACAGTACACTCGAGCCTTGACCATCTTTAAAGATGTGGGTTTAAGAAAAGTTAATATGTCATTTTCATACAGGGGTAGATTTCAGTCATCTTTACTTGCTGTGATAGTTAGGATTTGCTTCTGATAGATTGTGTGCTGGTCCCACTTTGTTGCCAATCTTATACTTTAATAGGTCTGGGTTAGTCAGTTTGCAATTCCCATTTGTGTTTTGCCTTTGTCCACTGAAGGTGGTGATGGAGGCAGTATTCTTGCAATAATGAGAAATAATAATATATATTGTGAACATATCTATCCTAGGAGACTTGTGGCACCTACAAAATTTCCCTGGCTTTAGCCTTCTTCATACCACCTTACAGTTTGTTCATCCAGGACTATACTGTTATTCACTCCATTGGTTGATAAGTGAATGATGATGAAGATCCTTTAATTTCAAATGAGTAAGAGTATTCCCAACTTCTTTATTTTCCATCAGAAAAAAGCGTCTCCTGTGGCCAAGTTCAAGCATCACACCGCTCCCATCACCTCGGTAGAATGGCACCCAACAGACAGCACCGTCTTCGCTGCATCAGGAGCAGACGACCAGCTCACCCAGTGGGATCTGGCCGTCGAGCCCGACGACACCGAAGGTCAAGGTTCAAAGGGCAATGACCCTGATGTTCCTCCGCAGCTGCTGTTCATCCACCAAGGTCAGTCAGACATTAAGGAGGTTCACTGGCACCCCCAGATACCTGGAGTGGTTATTAGTACAGCGCAGAGTGGATTCAACATCTTCAGGACTATTAGCGTGTAGCCTGCCTGATGACAGGAGTTCCAGTCCCTTGGATGGCTTTAACCTGTCACATACTGGAGCTAGTTCGTTCCTGTACAAAGCCAATGGGAATGAGACAATTCAGCATTCAATGGGTTAAAGCCCCACTGCACTACTTACAGCTACTTGCGCCCTCTATAGAGCAAACAATGCCTTATCGGTGCCCGTTGGTCTCCCATGATCCTCTTTTTCTTATGTTAATTGAGAGCTGATTTAATGAGATAACCACCTGTCGGTGACCATGCAGGGAGGTTTAATCCCCCTGGCCAAACTAGTCCAGATGGGCTTTAAGAGGAATGCCTGTGTGACTTTCTGAATGTATGGCAAAGGAATTCGACTGACTCTTCTCCCTTTTGGATTGAGGGGATAGCTATTTAAGATGTCACGCCTTTTAAGCTGGAACCATCTTCTCTCTACATTTTGACCCAATTTAAGAGTTTGATGGAAGATTAACCGGTTTTGGAGCGATGATTGTACAGGTACCACCAACAGTGTATGCCCTTTGCACAACATAGGAACCCCATGTTTACTTAGAATCTTGTACACACACCTGACCTGCAGCCAGTTGCCCTCACCTGGCCTGGAGATGAAGTCTTCCCCAGACTTAATTGGAACCTTACTTTGCCTAGTTGTAAACTAACTATGGTATATGTTCTATAGCACACATAGTTAGTTGACAATTAGTAAGGAAAGACGACTCTTCCCGGGGCCCCAGCCAGCGTCTCCGGGCTCGTTTGCTTCACAGCGTTCAGCCGCTGCAAGGAAGGCGGGCTCCGCCTTTGGGAATATCGACCCGGTTCCCTTTCATCTTAGGGGCGTGACCCGATTCTCGAAAGACCCGGCCGATGCCTCCACTTGGAGCGGAATGTTCACATGGAACCTTCTCCTTACCCAGCCCTCAAGGATTTCGCTTGAGTATTTGCTACTACAAGATCTGCGCCCACAAAGTCAGTTGCTTCCGTGCTCACCGCGGCATCCCTCCTACTCGCTGGGGCTCCTCCGCTCCAGCGGCCGGGTTTGGGCCAAAACACACGCTCATCCATTTTCAGGGCTGGTCGATTCTTAGTTAGTAATTAGCTACCGGTAAGTTAGTTTGAGCCTGACTTTTTATTAGGCACACTGGCTGGAGATAATTGCATTTTCATCAATCTTCCATAAAATCTTGGATAGTTGGCTGCCGCGGGGGCCCTAATAGGACAGAGTGTCAGTGTTATAATATCATTACCATATATGCAAGGAAGATCAACCACTTTGTTTGGAAAGATAAAGGTTCTTTACTTCTTTAAGCTCTGTCAAATGTTTTATTGAGCGAGATGTTCTCTCTTAAGCAGTTGTACTCAACTACTGCATCATGACTGATCATGGGTTACTGAATTGAGGATGTGCAGAAACAAAGGTCATATTTCCATTGTTTCTAGTCATTTATCAAGTATAACATGAATAGATTTTATTACAATTAACACTCCGAGTGATGTGAGTCCTACAGGTGTATTGTTACTTTCGATACCTTGGTTAACTTCTATGTTAAGGGATGTACCCTTAAAACTTCCTGAGAGCCAATTCTTCAGAAGAATCTAAGAGCCAGTGAACAAAAAATGATTTTTCTTTTCTTGAACTTCATACCTTATTTTATCTCTGTGTATCAAATTATATCCAAATATTGTAAAAATATTGTAAAATGTAACAAATAAGGGCGTTACATTGATAAATCATTAAGATACATTGCAAATTTGTTGAATGGCAATAAAGCCAAAAGTGCTGTGACTTCTTTTAAGAGTTGAACACACAATAATTATACCTGAAGGAGTGCCTAACTAATCAACCTGTTTACCAAAATGGCTTCATGTGTTTTTGAGAGTGAACAATTTTACTCAGTGGTCAGGAAAGAAAGGTAAGAAGTAATCGTACAATAGCAAACATTAAGTCTTTAGCTTTCCTTACACAACATCCAAAAATATGAATTTAGTCCTGTATTTTTTTGCAGTAATGGTGATGAAATCTTGGGTCTTTTTTCCATGTTTGCCACAAAATAATGTACAGTTTATCATTTTAAAGGTACATGTACATTGTATATCTTATTCTGAATTTGATTTTTATGCCTCCGTTATGCATTATCTGAAGAACCGATTGATGGATTCCTGCCAAACTTTGGTCATGTATGTTTTTTTGCAGAGCCGATGAACTGAGTAGATTTTGGGGTCACGAGGTCAAAGGTCAAAGGTCACAGGGCTCATTATGTATGCAAAAATAGCTCGTGATCGCGTTATCTCAAGAACCGATTGATGGATTCCTGCCAAACTTTGGTCATGTATGTATCTTGCAGAGCCGATGAACTGATTAGATTTTGGGGTCTTGGTCAAGGTCAAAGGTCATGCGGCTCATTATGTATGCAAAAAATAGCTTGTGATCGCATTATCATTAGAACAGATTGATGGATTCCTGCCAAACTTAGATCATGGGATGTATCTTGCAGAGCCAATGAACTGAGTAGATTTTTTGGGTCATGAGGTCAAAGGTCAAATGTCATGGGCTCATTATGTATGCAAAAATAGCTTGTGAACGCATTCTCATTAGAACTGACAGATGGATTACTATTTAACTCAGGACATCTTGCAGAGCCAATGAACTGAGTACATTTCAGGGTCATGAGGTCAAAGATCAAAGGGTCATATATGTATATGAGAAATTGCTTTTTGGTTTGTAAACTTGCTCTATGACGGAGGCATCATTTTCGACATTTTTTTTGGAGATGGGCCCCCCCCCCCTGGCGCTCAAGGGGGGGGGGGGCAACTAACTGCAAACAAGGCTTTAGAGGTGAAATGCATGTATATAAAATCTGCATTGCCTATGTGAACCTGGTGGCTCGTGCATGGGACCTATGGAAATAAGAAAATTCAGTAGTCAGTGGGTTAAAATAATCCAATTAAATTCTGCTCGTGTGATTTATGATGAGCCTACTGAACAAATGCAAATGGATTGTTGAAAAATGTTCATTTATATGTGTGATTTTCAATTTTTATTGCAGTTTCACTTCAAAAGCATACATTGGATCAAACTTATGAAACAAATTTACAATATTCATTTTATTTATCTATTTACGGAACAGATTTGTTAGATGAAATTCTCAAAGGAGATTTTCTCAAATTTCACCCATGTCTTACCATTAGAAAACCATGCTATTTTATAATGTACAATTGTCAATGTTGCAAATTTATTGCAGACCATTAAATAAATGGAAATAATTTCGGAGATATGAAATTTGTTGTGACGAGTGATCCTGCGATGCTTGCTCTGGGCTTCATTCGTCTAAGATTTAGGGTTTGGGGCATGAATTGGGTTGTATGTTAGGTTCAGGGTTAGGGTTAGGCAGGCATATAGTGTTGGGTCCAGCATTCAAGTTGGGAATATAGTTGAGACTAGAGTAGGAAATTGTGCCTTACAATGGGTTTGAGAGATTGAGAAGGAGGGAGAGACATAGATATATATAGAGAGAGAGAGGGAGAAGGAGAAAGAGATTCAAAGGGAGGGGAGGGAGAGACAGACGGAGAGTGTGGGGGGGGGGGGTAGTGTGCACTATTTTTTTTTTTTTTGCTCTCAAAAAATTTGAAAAATCTCCCCCTTGAGCGGGGCACTTTTTTCTGTGGGCCAAAAAGAAAACAGTTAAAAACCGTTAAGACTCCATCCTTTTAAATTCAATGGCCTCTTTGAAACTGCATTCATGATATGCTGTCGATTTTTATTTCTTCATTTGTCCTTTCACTTGAAGTCACTGGTTTAATATAAATGATCCCCTTCATATACTAGATGTATGGAGGAAGAGGAAGGAGGAGGAAGAAGGGGAAGGAGGAGGAGGAGGAGGAGGAAGGAGAAGGAGGAGGAGGAAGAGGAAGAGGAGGAGGAAGGAAAAGGAGGAAGAGGAGGAAGAGGAAGAGGAGGAGGAAAAAGAGGAAGGAAGAGGAAGGAGGAGGAAAAGAGGAAGGAAAAAGAGGAAGAGGAAGGAAAAAGAGGAAGGAGGAAGAGGAAAAAGAGGAGGAAGGAGGAAGAGGAGGAGGAAGAGGAGGAGGAAGAGGAGGAGGAAGAAGAGGAGGAAGGAGGAGGAAGAAGGAGGAGGAGGAGGAAGAAGAGGAGGGAGAAGGAGGAGGAGGAGGAAGAAGAGGAGGGAGGAGGAGGAGGAGGAAGAGGAAGGACAAGGAGGAGGAGGAAGAGGAAGAAGAGAAGGAGGAGGAGGAAGAGGAGGAAGAAGAGGAGGAAGGAGGAAGAGGGAGTAGAGGAGGAAGGAGGAGGAAGGAAGAGGAGGAAGAAGAGGAAGAAGAGGAGGAAGAAGAGGAAGGAGAAGGAGGAATAGGAAGAGGAGGAAGGAGAAGAGAAAGAAAAAGAATAATAAAATAATAATGAAAATAATGAGAATAGTATGCCTAATTAGGATTATGAGAGGTCATGAGTAATGGCACGCTATGATATCAATCATCTTATTTACCATAGTTCACTTACTATTAGGTGTTGCAATTATATATATTTGTAATACATTGCAACTCAACTTTCTTGCAACGCCCCACTAGTCTCCTAAATTTCCTAGGATTTTGTGAGGATTAAAGGTTTAAAGGTAAAGACCAGTATTGGAAACGCCCCAATTTCAAAAAATGAAATGGAAGCTCTCAATACCAATAATGTGAAAGAATATGTTTTGACTAATACATGATAACAAATTTGCCAGGAAACCGCCTACTCATTCATATATTTGGTAAATTTGTTTCTCTCACGGACTGTGAGAGATATAGGGTAGTCCCATATACATCTTTCTGTGTATAGTGCTTGTAACTTTACGAAGAATGGGCCAAATTTCTTATCATTTTGATGTTTCCATAACCTTGCAGATGCTAGATGATCAACCTTTTCTGATTGATTCCACAACCGTTTCTTTCACAATGCAATCGCACGACCATAACTGGTCTTTACCTTTAACAATTAAATTAAGTTTTTTTTTTTTTATAAATCTAGCTTTTATCCCCCCCCCCCCTTTCTCTCTCTCTCTACTAAAGGGGGCATTGCAAGAATTTGAGTTGCGATCAATTGCAAATTTGCAATTAATTGCAAGACTAATGCTTGGTTTTGGGGGTTTGCAATTGATTGCAACTTTCTTGCACACCCCTGCTCAACAGAAACGTGGAAAGAAAAAGACAGCACTGGTGGTATCTGATTTTATTTTATTTTATTTCTGCATTTTTCCAAATACAATAACTGAACAACAAAGAACATATAGCTGAAGCTATAATACAAAAGATACAAACAATAACTTCACGTCAATTTTTTTTTACATATAATAATAACGAAAGTAATATTTCTACACCATATAAATTTAATATTTTTCTCCAAACTATCTGTGGAAAAAGTGCGGGAGACGAATCATAAGCGATCATAGGCGATGCTTGACTAGGATGGCGGCCTTAAAAAAAAAATCTTAAGGTGAAATTTTAAATAAAAATATGTTTAAACGATCTTTGTGTAGGAGTTTGTGAGTGTGTTGCGCTAGTGTTGATTGTATGTGTGCGTGTATTTGTGCGTGTATGTGGGTTTGTATGTGGGTGCATGCGTCTGTCTATGCGTCTGTCTGTGTGTGTGTATGTGTGTGTGCGTGTGTCTACCGGTATGTGTGTGTTGCGAATGGTGGATGTGTACATAGCTCTGTGTGGTATGGTAGAGTGGAAACAAATGTAGCCTTTTCAACAAAGGAAACAAAGAATTTGAAATATAATACAAAATAAGCAAAAAAGAGTTGCAACAAGACCAAAACTCAAGGTCAAAATCTCCACTCAAGAGTCTCATGAAAGACCAAGTAGATCTCTTTTGTTCTCATGGCGTATTGTGTGAAGCATTAGTTTCAAATATGACACCAGAAAGTATGAAAGTAAAGACAAATTGTACTTTCAAAGGAAAGATGTAAATATTGTCATCTGAAAATTAAAATCTTACATTGATTGTAAAATTATTTACACTTTAATTCACATAGATGTAAGATCTGGACACATCTCCATTCTTTTCGCATTGCCTGAAGCTGTGGAAGTTATGGTGAACGAGAAGTACTTTCGAGCAGCTGAAGGGGCAATTCTGCTAGCTAGCTTTCGACGAAGCACATTGCATTTCACAGTGATGAAAGAAATAAGGATACCACCACAATATGCAATAATCACATCTACTGGCGTAATATAGGGAGGGATGGGGGAGAGCTGCCCTGAAATAATAATGCAAGAAAATATTTGCATTTTCTCAATATAATTAAAACATTCCTTGCATATCTAGGCGATTGGACCTTTTTTATTCTGAAATTCCTGTTTTCCCGAAGCTTTTTCTTCTTGTTTGTCAGCAGCTGAAACTCCTTAAAAAATTTCTGGATAGCACACCACCCCTACAAAAAAGGATTGGTTCATTACACCACTGATTAGATAAGATAAAATTTCCTGTATGCATACGGTTCAAGGACAATTAACTCTCACCTAAACAACTAGCCACTAGAGAGGACAGCTAATCGAGTTATTGGAAGGTAGCAGAATAGTGAGTCTTGTAGAAGACATTCCCACATTGGCACCGACTACAACCGCCACACAGGACATATATCTACGATTATTGGAAGGTAGCAGAATAGTTAGTCTAGTAGTAGAAGACATTCCCACATTGGCACCGACTAACACTGCCACACAGGACATATATCTACGATTATTGGAAGGTAGCAGAATAGTGAATCTTGTAGAAGACGTTCCCACATTGGCACTGACTAACACCGCCACACAGGACATATATCTACGATTATTGGAAGGTAGCAGAATAGTGAGTCTAGTAGTAGAAGACATTCCCACATTGGCACTGACTACGACCGCCACACAGGACATCTTCTACGATTATTGGAAGGTAGCAGAATAGTGAGTCTAGTAGAAGACATTGGCACTGACTACTACCGCCACACAGGACATCTACGATTATTGAAAGGTAGCAGAATAGTGAGTCTAGTAGAAGACATTGGCACTGACTATGACCGCCACACAGGACATATATCTATGATTATTGGAAGGTAGCAGAATAGTGAGTCTTGTAGAAGACATTCCTACATTGGCACTGACTACGACCGCCACACAGGACATCTATCTACGATTATTGGAAGGTAGCAGAATAGTGAGTCTTGTAGAAGATATTCCTACATTGGCCCTGACTACGACCGCCACACGGGACATATATCTACGATTATTGGAAGGTAGCAGAATAGTGAGTCTTGTAGAAGACATTCCTACATCGGCACTGACTACGACCGCCACACAGGACATATATCTACGATTATTGGAAGGTAGCAGAATAGCAAGTCTTGTAGAAGACATTGGCACTGACTGCGACTGCCACACAGGACATCTATCATCTATCAGTTGTTGCAATGAGTGACGACAACACACATCTGGTGGCAAGAAATTCTAACCGGTTGGTATATTTCTAGTTTCTACGAGTACTGTATGTTTAAGGGGGAAGACACGGAAAGTCACGCATCCACACACACTCACTATGTAGGCAAACATATACCAAAACTTCTTGAAACAACAATATGTTGACTGATAAACTGTTTTGATGAACTTCGTTATTTTCTCTAAATAATATACAAATTTTAACATCTGAACGTCACTGCATTTCATTTCAGAAGAAAATTCAATATTCTCAATTACCTTCATACTATTCTGTTCCATCATAATTATATGATTGTCTTTGCATTCTGGTGCATTTATAAAAAAATTATGGTTGATTGAAACAGATGTAGTTAAAAGAGCCAAGTTATTAAAAACACCTATTCAAAAGAGAGTGAATAGAAATAAACACGATGCAAAAGGGACTCGCTGGAAACACAAGAGATCAACTTTCTATTCAGTTATTAGAAGTGATGTCATTGTAAAACTATGTTAAGTTCATTAATTTTGTTATTAGACATCAGTGTCACTTTGAAATTAAATAATTTATTATGCTTTGTTATTTTGAAGAAGATTTGGATGATAATAAATTCCTCTGAATCATGAGAAGAAAACAAAAATGATTTTTCTTATATCTATGTTGCATAAGTTAATGATATGCATTTATTCTTTTAATCCTGCATGCTATCAAATAAGTTTTACTTTTTCCTTCCAAGTCAAAGTAACTGGACACGTCTGGTCAACATCCGAGACAAAAATACTCTTTACAAGATCAATTACCCGTATTACATTTTAATACCTGTATAAACATGGAATGCTACAAGAAATAGATAATGTTCTCATTTCCTTTGGCAGTCCCAACATATATCTCCACAATCAACAGACTTCCCAAGATCCCTCAAAATCCTTAGGCTGGCTAATCAACAACACCAAGACTTCTGGACGTAAATAAAAACAAGTAATAGTGAACACCGTAAATATGAGGCAATGTGAATATACAGTGCGTCCCAGAAAAACGAAACCGAGAATTATTGATGTTTTATCATAACTTAAAGATAAACTTAAGTTCTGGTAAAAAAAAAAAATTTTTTCTTCACAGAATCAAAGAAACTTGCACTGAATGTTCAAGATTACAAATAAATGTCATGTGCCAAACAATTTTGGAAGAAAATGTATACTGGCTGAGTAATGAGCATAGAAAGAAGGGGATTTTAAAAGAATCTGAACGCAATTCCTGAAGGTACCATCAGAGTAGTGGTGGCAACAGTGGGCTTTGGCCTAGGAATTTAAGTACACGATGTTGATGTCATCGTGAACTGGGGAGTGGAATAAATGCTTGTTTACTAGCAAGAAGTGGGCAGATGGGCTCACGATGGCCATCAAGGTTTAAATACTCACTGATGTACGCATATCCTAGATCTATTAATGAATGTACCGGCGAGATAGTAAAAAGGACCCTCGCAGAGAGAAGAATCAGAAGCACCATTCTGAAGAATTTCAAGCTCCCAGGAATGGAGGAAAGACATAAGGAATTGTCCACAACGTAATGAGAAGTGTACCATGTGATAGTGCAGGAAATGCCTTTGTTGCACTTTCTGTGCAGAAGGTTGTACATGTAGAGGTGGAAATATTGAAGTAACAAATCGTCTCGTATCAACAGAACGTTAAGGTAATTCAATGAGAACCTAAAGGGGAGAGGATGGTAGGAGGAATGCTTCATATAGGGTTTCTTGAGATGCTTCTTCTTCAACTGACACATTTGCATGAGCTTTGTCCATTCCTTGGGCCCGTTGTAGCTGGTGATTTTCTATGCACTCAATGAATATATCCTGCTGTGTTAGAGCATGTTTGAATACGAAATCACTAAAGCCAGTGTGACTCCTTCCAGGGAGTTGCTCCAAACAGTTATGCTCCAAAAGCAGTTTCGCCAGCTCCAACGTGTCTTCCTGCATGTTTTGAGCCTTTCTACTATCATTTTCGCGTTTGTTTTGGGGCAAGTGCACTTCAAACTTACTCTGAAAGTCCTGACGCATACCCACCACTCTGCTATAACGGTTCATTGTACTTGGAGTGATGTTTCCACTGCATGACTTGACAGCAAGTTTGAATTCTTCTTTGAGATGATTCATTGCCAAGTCCATGGATATGTTGTGACCTCTTCCACCACGCACGTTCACCGTTCTGTTCCATTTCATTTGATGCGCCACACGCTCTGGTACACCACCATTCATGTCGGTTAGTAGGTGAAAACCTTCAATGAAATATTTCGGGTGCTGCATGTTGTAGAAGTCTATCATGTCAGATCGCCAATGAGAAATGATACGATCACCATCATTTTCTCTGATGGCATCGTATCGCGCCCTTTCTCCCAGCCCCCGAAAGAGCATTGCTCGAGAATACTGGAAGACATGGTCATCGGTAGCGTGGAAGACGACTACTCTTTTTTCTTCTGTGATGCTTGAGAACACTCTATGGAACAGTAGTACTTATCCTCAGGTACATCTTCTAGTGTCATATTCATGCAGGAAAGGTGAAACCAAGATCCACGACGACATGAAGGGTTCTCACAAAACAACATATCATCCTCAATATCGGTGTGACAGATGCAGTATGGATACACATGGATCTCGCTTTCAGGTTCTTCCACATGCTGGACTGCAACCTCTGGTTTGTCTAAATACTCGAATGCAATCTCCACCACTAACTCAACAACATCTTGAAAATACAGCAATCCTTCATCTCCTTCTGGAAGATCTTTTGGCATCTTGCTTGGATCATCGATCTCAACATGCAAACAGGCGGCTGCAACCACATACGCTTCCGTTGAAAGTTGCAATAACTCTGTGCCGGAGTCGAAGGCGTGTATCACTTTGTCTGGTTTAAAACTCCGGCCATACTTTTCCTTGATGAAGCTGAGTGTCCCAACGTCCATTGAGCTGCGCACATCATACAGCAATTTGTAGGTATCCTATTGAGGGCAACATAAGTCACAAACGTGGATCAATATAAACAATTATATACCTCATTTTAAGATTCTTTACTAATCCTGTCTTCTGATTGGTTGAAAATGCAGTCATGTTCTTAACCATGCCCGCTAATTGAAATTCATAGTCATTCTTCCCGGCTCTACCGGTTTATATCCATTTTTCATAGCACTTTTTCCATGGCTGTGAAACGTGACGTCATTTTGCTGCGATCCCCATTTTGGTTTACGTGTTACCGTATAAGTTTCTTTTGTGCGATGACCGATGCGCAATACCGTTAACGGTGTTTGAGTGCAATTCGATTTTGGTCGCTGCATTCAGGCGACGAATCTACCAATCCACGCAGCGCAGACGACCGATCGCCATTTTGTGTACTAGTCTCGATCGCAAAATACTGGGGTTTTTTGTTTCCAATTTTTTGTCAATAAAGAGGCAAAATGGAGGACACAGCTATGCCAAGATTTCAACTTATGGATGACATTCAGCTGCAAGACTTAATCGATTCTGACATCGAGTCAACATTTTCCTTTTTTTCGGTATATAAAATATATATTGACTGCTTTTAATATTCGAGGCATAGTTGTTTCTATAGGGTCTCGGGAAACTCACAACCTGCTATGACCCCGCGGCGCAAGCGCCTTGGGGTCATAGCAGGTTGTGAGTTTCCCTTGACCCTATAGAAACCACTATGCCTCTCAAAGCAGTCAATATATCCTTACTATGTCTGCACTGATATCGTTGCAATTTATAAGACTCAACAAAATTCATCTTTGCAATTCATACAAAATGTCTTAGGTAATAAGCTTTACAGGTGCAGTGGGTATGTTTCACAACCTGAAACAATTTTGACATGTTAAGCATTTGCATCTATGCCTATACTAGTGAAAAGAAAAAACACTTCAATAGGCAGCAGTTACACTTTTATCATCCATGGTGAGGTCTCTTTTGCCACTGAAAAAGATACAATGGTTTTGTGTTGTTGTTGTTTTTCATATATATCCACTTGGTGGCTATAATATTTTTAGGAAAAATGCAGAATGAAACAGAAAACAAGAATGGATGTGTGGATAGCCTACCTGATTACAACTGTGCATAATTTGTCAAGTTATCACTTTCATGGTTGTTTATATAAGCACCCAAATACAATATCATATTATTGCAAGAACTCAATAATACATGCACTCACAAGAAAGATGTTGTCTTGTAAGTTCCATTAATTTCATACAAAATTTTTAAAAATGTGCAGTGCCAACATACCTCTAAGAGAAGGCCACGTTTGTGCCTTTCTTGGATTGTGGGATGAAGACCCTCCAGGCGGTCGAACGAGTTTGTCGCGTTTCTTCTGGAATTTAGCGCATCACGTGCACGTTCGCATCTAACTCCATCTCCATATAGCACTGTGGTGACTGGCTCGCCATCTTGGTAGGGTACTAGGTCGTGATAGCTCTGGAGAATGTCGACCATATCGTAAATTTTTGCTTCATCTTTCATCAAGACACCTAACGGTACCTATGCAATAAATGTAATAAATGCAAAATGATCAAAATGAAATGATGTTGTAATTATGAAAGTGCAAGTTGCCATAGATATTTTGGTGTGGGTCAAATCATGCTCATCATAACTATATTCAAAGATTACCTTGCTATAAATTCAAAAGATATGGATGTAAGCCACATCTAAAAGCTTCATTTCTAATCAAACCTACCAGTATCTCGTTTGGCAATGATTGCACTTCATGTGACCCCTTGCAATTCATTACAGATAATAGTTTACAAATATCCGGACAAATGAGCAGTAACAGATTTGAAGGAAGACTACATGGAGAGTTGACTATGCTCAGTTGAATTTAACGCCTCTGCCCTGAACAGAATCGGAACACATCCCACATTCGTTTTTCAAGTCTCTGAAATACCTTTTCTAAATCAATTAGAAATCAGGGAAAAAAATATTAAATTTTTTTCTAGTTCTAGTTTTCAAGCTTGCTTGCATGAAAATAACACTCTTTAATTTGTTTTGCATTGAACTCTATGCAAGTTTTTTTGGGCTCTTCTATGACTTTTGGGGGCTAATTCGCCCTGAGCCCCCATGTATATTTTTCCCTGTTAGAAATTGATGTAACATTTCATCTCTTCTCATTTCGAATAGGATAAAATATCTTTAAAGGCAACAAACTGATCTCCCGATGCTGCACTTGTTGATGAGGATAGACCAAACACTTACTATTTTACTCTTCTGCTTGGATTCTTTGAAGTATGGATGTGGTATGTGGTTTTTGACGTGCTCAGCGAATCGTTGAAAGCAAGGCATCAGTTGTGTTAGAATCCTTGAGACTATGACAGTGTACTCTTCCCTGAAATTAAAAAAATGTATGCGTTCTGTTTACGAGGTGGACGTGAACGCTACTTCTCATATTAAAGTCACTACATGTAGCGTATTATTTGCTGTCCAGGCCGATGCTTAGCCGTGCCAGGGAGAGCGGCGCCCGCTGGTATGGTGCCTTCGGTAAAAATTGTTTCCCAAATCAAGCACTGTCAAACCCACCACTCAGAAACTGGGACCAAATGTCCGGATTTCTATTTGGACTCGGAGGAAAATGGATTATTCTGCCATCTTTGGTTTTTAAAACAGCATTGTTTACTGTTATTATTATTATTAAATCGGCGCCTTCAACTGCAACTCGAAGTAAAATTGCATGCGTTTCGACGGACCTGGGATACTGCTCTAGTGGTATTGTGGTGGCAAAAAAAAATCAAATTAAAAAAAATTAAAAAAAATTATAAAAAAACATGGCGTCCGAATATTCGAGTATTAGCTTGTAAAGTCTGGGAGTGTACTCGGGTACCTCATTACACTGTTGTGCACAGCCTGAACGGGTGGCCAACCTTTAAAAGCTCGCGGGCCACAGCTAACGACTGGCATAACTTGGCGGGCCGTAGGTAGTCTTCTCCTCCCTCACACACACACACACACACACACACTCATGCAATACGTGTACACACTTGTAATTTTGTAAAAACAAACAAGCAAACAACAAAATCAGTGAAAAAATATCAGGTTTACTTATTAAGTGTGATTTCTGGGGCTGCATCTCATTGAACGCGGTGTAAAGAAAAGGGGACTACCCTATCCAGTTTACGATTAAGATTCATGAGAAAATTCAACGGCGGGAGAAAAGGGTTGTAAGTTTCAAGCCGGGGGGGTTCTCAGATTTAGTTTAGTCGGGAGTGTGCCTTTCAAGGCTCGAAACCCCTACCCATTTTAAAGGGACATTAAGGGGATTTTGCTCGAAATAAAGCACATTTTTCTCAATTTTCTGGAGTTTTTCGGGTGTTTGCCATGCAATGCAAACACCCAAAAATTTGGGAAACGCTCTTGGCGGTCTCGCCTGCATTACGCAATTTGATATAATGAAAAATTGAGGTTGGGATATTATTTATAGGCAGGGTGGCCCATTAGCAGCCCCCCCCCCCAAAAAAAAAAAAATCCTCTGAATATAATCAGCATTTTGAAGTGAGTTTTGGCTAAGAATCATCAGAAAATATTTACTATAACTTGTACCAAGATTGATAACTTTAATGAAATATGAACAAATAATAAAAATTGATTTATTAATTCTCATATTAAGTTGTGAAAACATAATCCAAGTTTACTGACCAGGCTAAAATGACCTTTGACCAGGACTTTGTGACCTAAAATTTGCATCATATGATTTGTGATACTTGATAACCCTTGTGTACAAGTTTCATGGAATTTGAAAAAAATGCTTTTGAAATTATGCTGAAAATTCAAAGTCTTGAGGTTGATACCACAACATAGTCTAAGTTTGCAGACCTTAAATTACATTTGACCTTGATTTTGTTACCTAACAGACTAATCAAATGATTGATGATACTTGATAACTCTTTAGTCTAAGTTTCATTGAAAAAGAACATACACTTTAAAAATTATATTGAAAAATCAAAAACTTAACCTGAGGTTAAGTTTTCGATGATGATGCCACAACGTAGTCCAAGTCTTGTGACCTGAAATGATCTTTGAACTTGACTGTGTGACCTGAAATTCTGCTCAAATGATTGGGGATACTTGATAATTATTTGGTCCAAGTTTCATTGAATAAGAACTTATACTTTCAAAATTATACTAAAATTTCAAAAACTTAACCTGAGGTTAAGTTTTTGATGTTGACGCCGTTGCCGCTTTATGTCTCGCTTTTTGCTACGCAGGCGAGACAAAAACAGACCCAGTTTTGTATCAAACAATTAACGAGTCAATACATATGTTGTGAATGATAAAAACAAATTATGGAAATAGACACTATGAACATGACGGACAAAGAAAGCGGACAAAATATACAGTTCCTCATTGGACCCTCAACAATTGCTTTGGTAGACAAAGGAACATCCCTTCACTGCTGTATGTAAAAATGTGTAGAACAGGTGAATATGCATGTGACACCTGTTCTACAGATTTTTTACATATATATAGCAGTGAAGGGATGTTCCTTGGTCTACCATAGCAATTGTTGAGGGTAGAATGAGGAACTGTATATTTTGTCCGCTTTCTTTGCCCATCATGTTCATAGTGAGAGATAGTTGTGTGTAAATGTTTTACCCTATTTCATGGCTGCTAAGCAGGCCGCATTTCATTTAAGAGCTATTTTTATAATTACTTTTCCGATGCTGCGCGGGCCGCACCGCGGGTTGGCCACCGGTGCGTTAAAGTGTAGCTAACGTGTATCTGTAAATGAAAAGTAAAGATAAGCGTAGGTCATACCTAAGGAGGGCCTCGTCACTGTCATTTGGTAAGTACAGCAGGGGATCTATCTGCAGGATGTCGTTGGCGGTGGGAGGAGTGTCACTCAGAAGGTAGGAGGGCACACGATCAAACGCTGCATATGCCTTCACCATGTTGAGTTCCTTGTTATTCTTGTGTCCCCTATTGTACCTGTCGTGCATCATCTGGCTGGCATTGTCAAATACTATGGTGTAACCAATTTTTGCGGGCTCTGTTCCATCCGGGAGCGAATCTATAACGGATAATATAAATTTCGTTAATTGTGTTGGAAGGGTGTAACTCTTCAACACCATAGATAAAGAACAAAACAAAACAAAAAGTATGATTTGCATACAACTATTGACATAATTGCACTGAATTTTCACTTTGGACTACAGCTGTACTCTAGTTTGTTAGCCTCTTATGCGGGTAGGGTCGGCTCCTTGACCTACCCACATAATAGGCTAACAAACTAGAGACAAAATTGTTGGTCTAAAGCTGTGCATACCATCCATTGTTTCATCCAGATTGTCCGGAGACTTGTCAGTTCTGCCCGTTGAAGTAGTCTCTTCGGGATTTTCAGGTGTAGATTTTGACTTTTTCCCCTTTGACTTTTTCCCATCTGCTTTGTTGCTGGAAATGGAACTTTCCACTTGGTTTGTTTCAGCTGCATCAGATGAGCCGCTGGATATTGCCAGCTCTGTCATTGTAAGAATAGCAAAGAAAATAATGTTGGGTTATTACAAATAAATCTACTATCTTCATTCAGGTTTAGTGGGGTTTTCATGCACACTATAGGTCTATATTTTATAAAGTACAGGGGCGGATCCAGGATTGTCAGAAGGTGGGGGGGGGGGGGGGGGGTGGGCGGGCCGGGAGTGCCCCCTCTAGATCCACCACCGATAAGTATATAAGTGCACTATTCCCATCAGGATTGGCTCTATACCTAATTATTCAATTGACTTTGAGATGTGAGATGTGAACAAAAATGTTAAAAACATCTCCAAATGCATGCTTGTTGTATCACGGAGTGCACTGAATGTGCATGAATGAATAATGATAACATAACTTTCAGGAGCACGTATCCAGTATTTTGTCTCCGCGCATTTCAAAATTTGTTCTGCAATGACCTTTATCTGCTCAAGCTCAGACTGCAACTGTGAACTGGCTTATTGCGTTGGTTCACATATTTTTCTGAATTGTTATCAATTGATTAAAGAGACAGAGTTATCAATGTAAGCTGCATCCAGCTTTTCTTCATTCAAGACTTGGTAGTCATTCTAAGCAGCTAAAATATAATCTTATTGCGACAAAAAGGTCACTTTGATTTATTATCATTAAACTATATCACTAAATGACCGTCATTTGGTATCGATGAAAATAAGTATGCTGTAAAAAAGACATTGAAAGTCAGAACACATTTGTTTTCTCTTGATTCCTTTTTGTTTCAATTTTCGCTTACCGGTATTGCTGCATATAATTTTTGTATGGGTTCAACCATAATTCCTGAACATTTAACAATAATAATAATAATAATCATACCACTACTACCACTACTACTACTACTACTACTACTACTACTACTACTACTACTAATAAAAATGATGATAACAATAAAGTATGTGATTCACAAAAAGAAACATGCCTGTTTCTTGTGCTGGTATTGCCTCACATGCTTCTAGTTCCTTTTTCTTTTCCAAGATGTCACGATCAGATTCCTTGATCATAGTGTCGATGCAGGTTGCTGTCCTATCCATGAATGTGGACATACCGAGACCATTTAACCTCCTGAATGTCTGTGAAATACAGAAATGGAAGGGGGGGGGGGGGGAGGTTTAAATATAAAGTTAAACTCTGACCAAGATAAATTAAACAAATTGCAAGTGTTTTACATTTCATCAATGTTCCCTACTATCTGCTACATTGTACATGTATAGTGATGGCACATGCAAGACTATTGACAGTCAACCAAGCATGATCATCAGGCACGACATCTCGAGCCGCTCAATTATAGTACGGGTACTTAGTTATGCATTATTATGTCATCAAAATAATGGTGACAAAAATGAAAAAGAAAGTAAAGCTTCTGCCCGAAAGTAGGCAAATGGTTGCCCCATTCCTTGCTGGGTTTTGCCCAGATATTGTGATTTGAAACTCTTTTGTGCCCCCACCTGCCCCCTCCCAGGTCCAAAAGCAAGTTAAATAAGTCACCTCGCAAAAAGGCATTTAGATCACCAAACAAACAAACAACAAAACAAAACTAGATGGAATTCGACTGCGCGCAGTCGAAAATGATGCCTCCGTCATAGAGCAATTTTACAAACCGAAACGGAAGAAATTTTTCAAATTCAAGTTCAATTGTAATCCATTAACATGTTCTCAGAATATCGTGATTACAAGCAATTTCTCATATACATATATGACCCTTTGATCTTTGACCTCATGACCCTAAAATCTACTCAGTTCATTGGCTCTGCAAGATTTCCTGAGTTAAATAGTAATCCATCTGTCAGTTCTAATGAGAATGCGTCCACAAGCTATTTTTGCATACATAATGAGCCCATGACCTTTGATCTTATGAACCATTCATTGGCTCTGCAAGATACATAAATGATCTAAGTTTGGCAGGAATCCATCAATCTGTTCTAATGATAATACGATCACAAGCTATTTTTGCATACATAATGAGCCGCATGACCTTGACCTTTACCTCATGACCCCAAAATCTAATCAGTTCATCAGCTCTGCAAGTAACATTACATACATGACCTAAGTTTGGCAGGAATCCATCAATCGGTTCTTGAGATAAGGCGATCACGAGCTGTTTTTGCATACACAATGTGCGCTGTGACCTTTGACCTCGTGACCCCAAAATCTAATCAGTTCATTGGCTTTGCAAGATACATACATGACCAAAGTTTGGCAGGAATCCATCAATCGGTTCTTCAGATAACGCGATCACAAGCTGTTTTTGCATACAAAATGAGCCCTGTGACCTTTGACCTCGTGACCCCAAAATCTAATCAGTTCATCAGCTCTGCAAGATACATACATGACCAAAGTTTGGCAGGAATCCATCGATCGGTTGTTCAGATAACGCAATCACAAGCTGTTTTTGCATACATAATGAGCCCTGTGACCTTTGACCTTTGACCTCGTGACCCAAAATGTAATCAGATTGTTTTCCTATAGTGATACACACTATCACTAAGTTTGAAGTTTAAATCTCCAGTGGTTCTTGAGATATCATGATAACAATCTCAATGTATGGAATTTCATAAGTTGACCTCTGTGACCCTTGACCTTTGACATACGTGCTCCAAAATCTAATCAGATCGTCTTCCTATGGTGATACATACTATCCTTAAGTTTGAAGTTTAAATCTCAAATGGTTCTTGAGATATCGCGCTAACAAACTCAATACAAGGAATTTCATAAGTTGACCTCTGTGACCTGTGACCTTTGACCTACGTACTCCAGAATCTACTCAGATCGTCTTCCTATGGTGATAAATACTATTCCTGAGTCTTAAGTTTAAATCTTAAATGGTTCTTGAGATATTGTGATAACGGTCAAACGGGACGTACGGACGGACGGACGGACAACCCGAAAACATGATGCCTCCGGCACCACCTTCGGTGGCGGAGGCATAAAAATAATACCAGACAAAAAATTACGATGGAGGTTCATACTGTAGGCCTAATATATATGTGGCTGTTCAAAGTAAATTTGATTATTATCATAATGCATTCGCTGTAATAACAACTGCTTATTAATGTTATTTAATAACTTGTGTTTCTTTTTAGTCAGGTTTATAATTACCTCACGTCCACAGTTGGAGAGCCACAGTTCAATGCCAATGAACTCTTGCAACAGTCTCATTGTTTTAGGGTTTCCCATAAACGCCAACATCCCGAAGATTGCTCCTACTGCAGGTCTCACATGACGAGCAATTCCACTGCTTCCCCGAGATAGACGGTCGCTTTTTCTGTTAGCCGTTGCAGCTCCCATTATGGCTGCATGCAGGAAAGGACACTGTTGCCTTGCTTCTGAAAGTGCTTTTTTCCAAGAGAATGACTGAAAGCTTTGGAGTTTTTTTCCTTCAGTAGAGCTCCTCCACACAGACCCCGTTGACTCTTTGCAAATATTCCGGATCTCAGCTCGAGTTGCATTTTCAACAATCTTTTGTACCGTTCTTGTGAAAGCTGTGCTCTTTCTTTTAAGAAGTTTCATTGCCAACCCATATTTGCCCATCCTCACATACTTTATAGCCGCGAGTTTCTAGAACAGAAGCAAATGGTTAATGGTGACATGTTAAAACGGGGCTTAAAATGGAAAAAAGACATAGATCTATAGTATAGAAGAGTTTTTGACGGAGATTCCGAATATATATGACAATGATTTTTCTTAGGAATCATCCATAATTCTGAAATCATAGCTTTAAAAATGATCGAGTCAGATCGCTCAGAAAAAAAGCCCAGTTTTGAAGCTGTTACACATAGGACATTACGTCACTGCAGGAGAAAACATTGCAGGTAGCCAGGTACGCATCGAAAGTATAGACTCTATACATAACATTTGTGTCTGGAGAATTCTTTCCTCGGTTTTTGAAGAATTTCATTGCGAAAGAAAAGGAGAAATAACTGAACACAATGAGAGTGACGAAGAGGTTTCAATGATCGATCGGACAGTGAAGGACTTTACTTAGGAAATTTAAAGAATGGTAACTTTTCTTGCACTTGTCGTAAATAAGAAAATTGGCGCTTGTTCAGAAACCTATCCAAAATTTGACCCGTAACTCCGGCGTGGAGATACCCTACTAAAACATACCCAAAATATATACGCGCTGTATGAGTGTTATTCAGCGCATTATACGGCAGCAGCACATTTACGAAGTGCCAGTCAAAGGTCATCACCATTGTGTAGAGATCGTGAATTCACACGCTACATGTGAAAAGGGAGCTAAGCTGTATCGGTCTGGTAAGAAAATTGCCATTATTTCCTTATTTTTACCTCCGATTTTTAAATTCAGGATGTAATTACGATTACAACTAACATAAAATTCATCAAAGCCACTGTCCAATATTGGTTGGGTGCGGGAAAGTGTGATTTTGGACACATTTGAGATGTTGTTTACCTACCTCTCCATGCAGTCGTATGGGAGGCGGTTAAGGCTCCCTTGAATCATATCATAAAAAACATTTCAAGAGAGCCCTTAAGGCTAGTTTCACGGCAAACCGCTGCACAATACAAGTGCATACCGATGGTGGGTTGCGGGCGGGCGCGCGCCTGTGTGAAGGTATCTACTGTCATGAGGATACTGTAATACTAATAGGGTGTCTGATCGCGCACCACGTTTTGTGTGCTAAAACCCTCCCCATTGACATTGAAACACATCCCTATAAAGTCTATGTGCATTGCAAAATAGGTCAAGTTTTTAAAAATGAATTTAGATTCAAACCTTAATCTGTTGTGATCCTGAAGGTGATACTCAATAAATGAGGTGTCATATGAAAGGGCAGATTAATTCCCATATTTCCAACGGGGGGTCATTTCAAATTTCTAAAAATATCTTGGTCAAAACAGCGATTTAAATGCGTTTCCATGGCAACTCGGGAGATTTCCAACTTTTGAGAATCGACCCCCCCGAGCCCCAAGGGATCACGTAGGATTTAAGTTTGAAAATACCCTTCCCCCACTTTTTGCATATAGCCTAATGCATTAGAATGCAGCTGTTGAGCAAAAAATGATAACTCGGCGTGAACCACTTTTTTGTCCATTCTGACCAAAATGCTATGAATATTGCAGAGTTTTTGAGGGGCTGTATCTTTTGATAGAAACATCGGTGAGTCTTGAAATTTGAAATGTATTATTCGGATTACAGTTTTTATTCAAATAGATCTAGGTCTAGATCTAGATCTATCCAACAAAAATGGTGAAAAACGATCCCAAATTGAAAATTGAAAAATCGTTCAGACACCCTAACTGTAATCGACGATTGGATACAACATGGAATCGTCGGGTAGGACAAAGAATCACCCCCTTTTTCCCCATCAAAGATTTCTTCAAAGTTCAAATTATAATTTCAAGTGGCCAGCCAGATGCCCAGAGGAGTCAAGCAACCTAGATCTACTCCCTTACCGAACTGAAGGCCTTCGCTAAGCAGTCGCACAAGCAGTCACAAGCAGTCGATATAAGCAGTCGCAAGCCTTCATTTGCAACATGCATGTCAATGTATTGCTGCAAGCCTTCGAAGGCTTGTAAGCAGTCGATAGGCCTTCCCACAGCCAAGTTAATATGCAAATTAGCTTCGACTACTTATAATGAAGCTCTAAATAAGCAGTCGACTGCTTATAATGAAGCTCTAAATAAGCAGTCGACTGCTTATAATGAAGCTCTAAATAAGCAGTCGACTGCTTATAATGAAGCTCTATATAAGCAGTCGTGTTTAAACCTTCCTAAGCCTTCGAAGGCTTATAAGCAGTCCGTAGGCCTTCCCACAGCCAAGTTAATATGCAAATTAGCTAAGCCTTCATCATTGACTGCTTATACCTTCGTCGTTGAATCACCTAAACCTTCGTTGTCGACTGCTTATCCCCTAAACCTTCGAGCGTTGTCCACTGGGTACAAACCTTCGACTGCCTATATTACCTAAACCTTCCGTCATCAACTGCAGCTGCGCTAATTTGCTCAAATATATTTGTGAACAAGTATTTACAAAATCAATGACCATGCAATTTCCTAATCTGTACAGAAAGCAAACTCAATTTCGTATTGTGTAATTGTATTACTCACCTTCTGGACAAAATGAAGATGTTTAAAGTAGCTCCAGCAGCTAGCAGTCCAGTGCAAAGCAAAGTTGATCGTATTTCTCCAACACAAGAGTGCTTGTGTGGGACTGTAATCTTGGTAACAAAATTCGATCCTTTCTCATTTTGTTAAATTCTTGCCGTAGAATACTCTCAAAATTCTTCTTTCCTGGTGTAAATAATCTACCCCTTATTCCCTATACTGTGGGTTTTACAGGAAGACAAATCTGGCGAAATTGCAAAGTAATGATTGAAATATGCGCCGTTCAGCTCAGCTCAGAGTCTCAGTGAAGATTTGAATTTGAAAATTACCGGTTGGCCTATTCGCCTTCTACCACTAGATGGCAGCACACATTTGGAAAATGAAGGCCTTCGCGGTCTTCTTTAAAAGTGACTGCTTATCTTTGAAGGCTTATTTTCAGCGACTGCTTATCTTGAAGGCTTATTTTCTACTGACTGCTTAATAAGCAGTCAACATTTTTGGACTGCTTATATGAAAGTCTTTGAAGGCTTAGCTCTCGCAAACTAATAAGCAGTCGAAGACTAAAACAAGCCTTCGAAGGCTTATGAAGTCTTTGAAGGCTTTGTGAAGGCTTAGCGAAGGCTTATCGAAGGCTTATTAAGCAGTTTTCTTTGGTAAGGGCTACTAGATCTAGTAGTAGGCCTAGTAGTAAGTCAAAATTGTAATTACTCCCTTTGCATATTTTGAGATAATGTTGCCCAACCCGCTGTTTGAATATTTTCTGATGCACCTCCTGCAGAAAGCTCCCACGCCTTCGGCATCGCAGCTTCCGGCAGTTAGATCTAGACTCTAGACTAGACAGTAGATCTAGACTACTCACAGTCACTTGTTGTTGGCTGGATGGGCTTTCGTTCTCCTGACATTGACAACCTCCCACAGTATGACGCGGGTCCTTTTTTTTTTGGTTAGGTCTACTTGATCCTGTTGATCTTGAAAACCTAGGCTTCTTCAGAGGGCTTCTTTGGGAAGTTGTACTTGTAGATCGCTTTTGGCCACATGGGGTACGACTACGAGCGCCGGAGCTTGTGGATGAGGGTGTCGAAATGGATAATGCTCCCGTCATAGTTGTTATGAGCTCTCTTAACTCGCGACCTATGGAAGCAGTTGGGGCTGATTCGTCGTACAGTTGGGATAAGGCAACGTTGAATTCATGCCGTTTAGTTGTTGCAGATGACAAAGTTGAACGACATGCCCTACAAAAATAAAGTGCGTCTAGGTCTAACGAATACGAATGTTCGTCTTCCTTAGAGTTAGAGTTAGAGTTTGAAAGAGGCACGCGCACACCCCAATGATTCTTGAGGACCTCTGCCAGAGATCTCCTACCAGTGACTTTACCACTAGATCTAGATACGTCTGTGACTGTGTATCCGATCAGGTTCGAAGACAATGTGAACCTATCTTTTGTAGCCAGAATTTTATTTGCACAAATACTGCACGTCGAGGCCATGACTGTATCACGCTCTCTTCAAATCGTCACATTCTATAGTAGGACCTATAATGTTCTTGAATGCAACAGTCACGTCAGCTAGCTCATCAGACATCACCTACCTCAGCTGTCCCATCGCGCTCAAATAAAGAACTAGATAGATCTAGAACACTAGAGGGCGTACTCGCGTATATCAAGGGGAGGGGGGAGGGGTCGAGGGGGCCCTGGCCCCTCCCTCCTCGAGAGAGAGAGAGAGAGAGAGAGAGAGAGAGAGAGAGAGAGAGAGAGAGAGAGAGAGAGAAAGAAAGAAAAGAATGAAAGGGAAAGAGCAAGAGGAGAGCAGGGGCGGATCCAGCCGGCAACAAGAGGGGGGGGGGGGGCCCAAATCTTGAGAAAAAAATTTAGCGCCGACTTAGCCGGCCCATGAATAAGCGGGGAGGGGAGGGGAGGGAGGGGGGACGTGATGGAGAGGAGAACCACAACTTTTTTTGAGGGGGTGAAAAAATATATATTTTTTTTTTTTTTTGGGGGGGGCGGGGTAGGTGTCAAGGTGTCCGCTTTTCTTTTTTGTTTAAAAAAAGTTTAAATTTATGTTACTATCCTATTTTTTTTTTTACCGTTTTGGGGGGCTGGGGGTTTGAGAAATCGCTACGTGGATCTGCACCTGAGTATTTATACTGACGAGGGTTCCAGACACCCTACCAGTGACTTTACCACTAGATACGTCTGTGTATCTGATCAGGTTCGAAGACAATGTGAACCTATCTTTTGTAGCCAGAATTTTATTTGCACAAATACTGCACGTCGGGGCCATGACTGTATCACGCTCTCTTCAAATCGTCAAATTCTATAGTATTAAATTATACCAATGTTCTTGAATACAGTCACGTCAGCTAGCTCAGCTCAGTCCGCTTTGCAAATCGCGCTAGAAGAACTAGATAGATCTAGAACACTAGAGGGCGTACTCGCGTATACATATCGGTATCCGTCACAGGCGCTAGGCGCGGATCAAGGGGAGGGGGGGGGGTCGAGGGGTCCCTGGCCCCTCCCTCCTCGCCAAAGAGAGAGAGAGAGAGAGAGAGAGAGAGAAAGAAAGAAAAGAAGGAAAGGGAAAGAGAAAGAGGAGAGCAGGGGCGGATCCAGCCGACAACAAGAGGGGGGGGGGTGGGGCCCAAATCTTGAGAATTTTTTTTAGCGCCGACTTAGCCGGCCCGTGAATAAGCGGGGAGGGGAGGGGGGTGGGGGGGGGGGAGGACGTGATGGAGAGGAGAACCACAATTTTTTTTGAGGGATGAAAATATATATATATATATATATATATATATATATATATATATATTTTTTCTTTAAATATTATTATCCTAATTTTTAAAACCGTTTTGGGGGGCTGGGGGTTGGAGAAATCGCTACGTGGATCCGCACCTGAGTCCTGGGTAAACGAGACATATTATTATTGTTATTATAGTTCTTTTCCTTATGGCTTATCAAGTGTAAAATAATAATAATATTCTGCTTTTATATAGCGCTCAATACATCAACAATGTAGATTAACAGATATATTATTATCTTGGTCATCGGATTCAGTTTTGCCTTTGCACAATGTATGCACATTCTCCACTCATTGGGGAAAATTGCAGCCAGGCGTCATTTGACAGATGCTCCAAAAGCTGAGTAAACTTCATTAACTTTCACATCCTACCAGGTATTCATTTACAACCTGGGTGGAGAATGGCAAATGAAGATTAACATCTTGCCAAAGGACGTTAGTGTCGGTTGGGATTTGAACCCCGTACCTTGTGATCTGCAGTCAGGCGACTTGTCCACTAGACCAAAATACCTTTACAAATTCAATATTCTACTTCAATGAATACACATGACATGATGTACACAACACCGAGTAACTCTTTTTGTTAATGTTTTATTAATTAAAGAAATATAAATGAATCCAAGTACACCATGAGATAATACGACTTTCTTGACGACTTTGATGTAATTGCAAAAAGTTCAGCAAAAAGACACATTCATGTAAGTGAACAATACCCAACAAGAATGAATAAAATGGCGTTTAAAAAAAAAGACACAAAGAGATGTGAAACTTTCAAAATCGGAAACGAACTTCATAGACTTTGATCATGTGACTCAGCACCTGGCTAGAAGTTCCTAAAGACAATGTTTGGCAGCTCTAGAATAAAATTCATTTTAAATATTACAAATGATGTAAGTGAATGCATTAGCGAGCTATGGAAACTGCAATTTAAGATAAAGTCAGGCAGGTTTCTTTGACTGTTCGTCTTCCCTACATTTTTCAAGAAACTAAGGAAAGTTTACAAGAAAAAACAAATTGAAGTATAAAAAAAGAGGGCCTACCTAGGTATATAAATATATACCGGTACAACAGAATTAGTATTTTAATAAAAAATTAAATATATAATCCAACTTCAACAAATGAAATCGTTTATTTACATGGAGCTTATCAGTATTGCATATCTTTACATTTTCAGCCTCTTTGGTAGATTATACAAATGATGCATGCTAAGGGCTACACACAGCATCAACAAGGACGGATAGATCGTATAATAAACGAATGAAAACATGCATCATTTGTTTTCAACAACGAAACTCCTAGATCCTTGTTATTTGATGTAAAAAGAATTAATTCAAGATTGTTTTGTGGCAGTATATGGCTGACAAATAAATCTCAAGTTTAATAAGGCTTAACATAGCTATAGATATAGCAAGCGCACTTACCTCTATACCCATTTACGCATAGTACTGCGCAAGAATGGGCTCATGCTCACGCAGTATTAAGCACTCTAACCTCTATGCGCACTACTGTGCACTGAAAATGTTCAAAACTGGGCAACAGCTGTCTCTGTGATCTTTCAAAGAGGTATGAACTAAGAATGTCGAAATAAAGACAAATAACAACTGACACTTAAAGGGATCGTTTAACAATGTTAAATCTGAGATACACGGTCCTACGTGTTATCAGTGTCTGTGATATGGTGTAATATTGAAACCCTAAAAAAATTGCGCTTCAAAACGATCAAGAAGTGCCTCAAAAAAGTAAAAATCTTTGAGTGACCGGTTTGACCATACTCGTTTTCCCCAATAGACTGTAGTGTTATGAAAACCGTCAGGCGAACGGTTTTCAAAATTTGTAATTCCAATCATAAATATCTTGATAATCAGACAGGCGATTGGCTTGTAAAAGTCATGGGGTTTCTGACTGACCTAAAGGTTTATAATTATCATTGCATCATGAGCTAATTCCAGAATTTTATTTCAGAATTTAAGACAAAGTTACCGGATCCCTTTAAGTAAGAAATATTCCCTTCTATAGTCATACCTTCAACTATACTTTCCTGCTTATTAATGGAAGATTTATCATAGATGAGAATAAGGTTTAAGTACAATAGTAATTAATACATGTACGTACATGACTTACAAAATAAAGAATAATTGTTTTTGTTAATGTTCTATTTAAGAAAATATAAATGTATCCAAGTTCACCACAAGGATGAATTTCTTGACATGATTGTAACAAGTTCAACGGAACATATAAATAGAGACATTCGGGTCAGTGAACAATACTCCGCAAGAATTAACATGGCATTAAAAAGTACCAAAAAAAAGAAAGAGTTATGATGATTTCAAAGTCTGAAACAAACACTCTTGACTTCGATCATGTGACTCATTGATGGAAGATTTATCATAGATGAGAATAAGATTTTTAGTGCAATAGTAATCAATACATGTAATTAGTTAACCCCCAAAATAAAAGAGCTAGGAGGCGCGATAGCTCAGTCGGTAGAGCAGTGGTCTCGTTATCCGGTGACCCGGGTTCGAAACCAAGCCGATGCACTAGTGCCCTTTGGTAAGGTATTAATACTCATTACCAGGTCCCTCAGAGAGGACCTTAAGCCGTCGGTCTTCTGGTTGCTTACTAACAAGCATTTATTGCTTTCTTAGCTGTCAGGTAAAATAAACACCACTATCAAAAGAATACATTCCTGTCCGAGCCTGGAGACTGAAGAAGATGTTTACTAAGTAGATCACTTTACTCCCTCCAACTTCAAGGTCCATACCCATTTGCATGGCATCGTGGCAGGGTTCAGGAGGGGGAGGGTAACATTCATACCCCTCCCACCAGCTCCTGTCCATTTCAGGGGTAAAGCATGACCCAACATGGCAACGGTGGTGGTAGAGGTCACTCTCGGGTCACGAAGGTAGACTATGTTGTTCGCAGGCCACTCTAAAAGGAAAGCGTAAACTGCTTCGGTCTTGGGGCTCTTGGTGTACCTATTAAAAATGAAAGGATGCATATATTTGAAATTGAACTTAGGGGAATCATGTTCTTTACATAATGTGTTATATTTCTCATTCAAACATTTAAAAAAAATTCCAGACAAATAAACTTTCTTAAAACTTGAAATGTCCCATCATTTCCAAATTTTTAAGCAATCAATAATTTTATGAGTGAAATGTCAGAGATACTTTTCATGGTGGAGAAACCGAATTGTAAGTAAAGTTTATCAGAGTTGTGTTTCCATGGCAACCTCAGCTCTCATCTGTCATTGTAAAGCAAAGCAAGAAGTTACATCAGGTAATTCTTTTAAGCTCTTAGCGGAGCTCGACAGCCCTTTCCATGGCTCTTATTCCTCTGAAAGAACTACATCGCAGACCTGCCAACCTCTGAAGTTCAAAAACTGTATTCTTTATTCCCAAAAGTTGTATTTTACTGACAAAAGTTGTATTTTTAAAAATAAACACTGACTGTTACGCGGATCAATGCCTCTTACAGTTCCTACATACAGGAAGATTTTTTGTTATGGATCATTGGTTGAATATGCATAATTTTGTCACGACTGTTGAATTCGATGAACCAATGAACATCCCCAAATTGCAGATGTGAGACGCTTGTAGGATCCTTTTCAAGACAGAATGGGCATTTTTTGTTGTTGTTGTTGTTGTTGAAAATCGTACTGTCGTATTTGCTTCTAAAAATCGTACGAAATACGACTAAATCGTACTGGTTGGCAGGTCTGTACATGGTGTTACCCTGACAGACTTTACCTACTATCATTTTTTTTTACTGTTAGTTCTACGAAATAATTACAAATATGCGTGAGAAAACTGAAATTCAATCCTTACCAAACATTAGAATTGACAGTATCATTCTGTTTCCTCCACGGCCTGGAGGAGTAAATGCCCTCACCGTTGACCTTTAGCCATGACCCCATCTGACGAAGACGCTCCTCAAAGATGGGCATGATGCGACCATCTTTGGTCGGACCCACGTTGAGAAGAAGGTTACCACCGCAGCTGAAATACATAATGTCATTTTATTTTGATTAAATTGAAGACAAAGACATATTAACATGTGTTAAATGGGTACCGGTAGGAAGCAATTCCTTGAATGATGTGAGCCGGGGTAGTAGTTGGAGTGCCTTGAGCACCATGCATGTCGGATATGTGCGCTATATAAATATCCAACATTATTATTATTATATTAACAGACACTGTTTACTAGCCCTGTATGCTTGCATAGATATAAAGCGGTAAACTGCAGTGTTTTTTTAAGGTGTAAATGACTGGCAACTACAAGCAGAAAGGTCCTACTCATATTCATTGAGCTCTGTGTTATATGAAACAAAAATGTGAAGCTTATTCTACACTAATATTTTTATTTTCAAAGAAACTTTAAAAAACGCAGTGGCTTATTCCAGCATATGAGGTTTTACAGTGCCACCAAGTTTACAGACAGATACCATTTCTCAAGGCTGGTTCATAAATGACGGAATAGCTTGTAGCAAGTTTTTTTGATAGTTCATTATTGTAGGAAAAAATATTATCTAAAAATCATAATTGAGAGACCAATGGTGAGGGCAACTAATGGCATGAACGGCCTGCCATAGTTAAGTCCAACTTAAAGATAAAGACCAGTTCTGGTCATGCGATTGCATTGTGAAAGAAACGTTGTGGAATCGATCAGAAGAGGTTGATCATTTAGCATACACACTTGGTGTGTACTGCAAAATGATAAGAAATTTGGCCCAGTCTTCGTAAAGTTACAAGCACTGTACACAGAAGGATGTATATGGGACTACGCACACGTGCGCTACGCGTGCGTATTATCTATTTGGTCCCAATAGAATTTACCAAATATATCAATTAGTAGGCGGTTTCCCGGCAATTTTGTTATCATCATGTATTAGTCAAAACATATTCTTTCACATGATTGGTAATAAGAGCTTCCATTTCATTTTTTGAGAGGGGGCGTTTCCAAAAAAACTGGTGTATACCTTTAAAAAGGGAAAGGCATACCTCACGACTTGTATCAAGGTAGTCAGAAGCTGTGGTACTGTGTGATAGCTCCTCAGTGGCTTTTCTCTTGCGTACCCCCATCCTCCCTTGGTCACGCTCATGGAGTCTTCAAACTTGTGCTTCTGAAGTACTCCTTGAAATAAAATATATTAAGGGAAGAAGAAATTATTATAAATCTCATATTGCCATGAATTATTGTGCATCAACAAAGTCATATGGAGCTCGCTCATTCCAAGTAGCAGCAGAAGCTGAATTATGGAATGTTATACTGGTTACTGTTAAGGAGGCAGCTACACAGTTGACCAATTCAAAAGCAGACCTAAAATGCACCTGTAATCTAGCCAACAATGGAAGTTACAAACTGATTCAGCCGAGGACGCAGGTTTGAAACTGAGTCACGTCTTTTGGATGGTGACGAATAAAGTTGGTCCCCGGCCAGGCGTAAATAACCATATCTGATTGATACGCGTCTGTAAAAACCCAATTACACACACACACCGTACGAAACCTCTAGTCTATATTCAGACCTACCTGGATTATAGCGATCGTAACAGGTGTAGTAGCCTCCGTGATGGCATGGACAGTCATCACCCCAACGATCATTGGTCACCACTGTGTTCTTCACTGGACTGAGAAAGAAAAAAGGGGAGGCGATTCGGTAAAGCATCTGTTGTAGTGTGTTTGGTTGGATGGGGTTATTTGTTTTATGTTACAACTGATTTCATTTTTTTTCTTCATCAATCGTACAATTTACGTAATGAATATGTTTTGAATTCATGTCAAGATGAAAAACAACTTTTTTTTTATTTCTAAGACTGATTTGTATTGTTTAGAATCAATAAAAAAACAAATGGAAACAAAAAAATTGTCTGTCTAACCAAAGACTGTAGATTTGAATCCAACCCAGGCAGATGACGCGGCCTATGTTGTGTGTAAATGTGCCCCTCCACCGTTCCCTACACACACTCTATGTGACAGTGGAAAACACCCTGTACCTCTACTTTAAATGGAGGTCCCGCGTGTAGAAAATTCTCCACCTATGCACATTGAGAACCCTCTGCATTATTCGATTAAGAGTAGGGGAAAACCCCGGTGACGTGGTTCACCTGCACACCCTCAATCAGTTATAGAGGGAGGAGAGACCCAAGGGTCACATCGATTACGTTCGCTGTTTCCCTCCTAGGCACAGGTGGTGCAATATCCTTAATACTACTAATTAATAACTCCCTTAAACCATTGATTACTGCATTCTCCTATTCGTATTGACTTAACACAGGAACCCCCCCAAGCTCCTGTAGCCAATGGGTTAATCCGTCATGCTAACTTGACATTTACATCAACGGCCATGTATGGTAATGGGAAGAGTCAAATTGAAGGGACTTATGGCGTAGTTTTGTTCATTAATTGAATATAAACAAATTTAAGAAGACACTTTATTTCTAATATAATACATAGACATTTGACAGGGTACCCCTTCCAAAAGCTTAGCTTTATCATGACCAAGAATAAACAAAAATGTTTTTTTTCCCAAAATTATTTCACTTGCAGATACAAATACAAAGTTAATAGTTGTGTTTCCATGGCAACCTCAGCTCTCACCTGTCATTGTAAAGCCAAGCAAGGAATTCCGTGCTCTTCCAGTAATCACTTTTTGCTGTTCCAGATCCATCTGTCCATATAACCTCTGGCTTGTAGCGATTCACCAGATCATAGAGGTCCGGGGTTGCCACTCTCTAGTTGAACAAAATAGAAGTCAATTAGGTCAAAATTGATGAATGCAAAATACCGGTAAAGCATTTGTTAGCATCGAGTCAAGTGCTTAAACAACTCGACTACCGGGACCACACTTCTACAATAATAATAATAATAATAATTACAGTGCTTATATAGCGCCTAACACTTACTTTGTCAGAAGTCTCTAAGCGCTCTACAAATAATGCAGCATAATTACCCTGGCTTTAGCAGTGCAGCTGTTACGCGCGCTGCGTTTCAAGGAATAAATTCCTACCAGGTACCCATTTACTTCACCTGGGTGGAGTGTGGCAATACAGCTTCAATGCACTTGTAATGGCACAATTTTATCAGAGAGATAGCATGGTAATTATATTTATTTGCATAAATAATAGTAATAATAATAACCTAGACTTATATAGCGCATTTCATAATCGAAGAAAATAGCAATGCGCTTTACAATATTAATACAACAAAATTACACATAAAGAGTGAAGTACATGTCTTAATAAGCAACCCTTATGATGGGACAATTAAATTGAGATATTTTCTCTCTATACGATCATAAACATTTGTGCAACCATAGAAAATTAAGTCACAGCCAATTACATAGCAGGTTTCAATGTGTAATACCATGTAGTTGGAAAATAGACTGGTACTCACATCTCTGTAGTCTGTAGTGGTGAAGCCACTGGCTTTATCTTTGAGAAACAGGGGGTTGAACCACTCAAAGAGGGAGTAATACAGGCCAAAGTGGATGTCTGTGTTGTTGCGCACACCGGCTGCAAGATCCCCTGATTGAGGAAAATATGGATTACACATTAAAGATGTTCATGCATGCAGTCGTTCGTGAAGTAGGCAGCTTGGCCATAGATAACACTGAGCCAACAAGTAGTACGCTCCATTGCGTATGTCTGTGTGCTGCCTCTACATACCCACACATGAGCAACTTTAAATGCCTAACCATGCATGGTCACTAGAGTGTAAAGCTATGTTAGGTCCTGGAATTGGGAAAGTGATTCTTTATTAAAAAACAAACAAACACATGCATTTAAAAAAGTTATCTATTGCTGGAAAGCACATGCACTGAAGCCAAATAACCTCATGCTTGACAATCAACCAAGATGAATTGCTTTTTTTTTCCTGATACCTCAAACATAAATTCTTCTCCTCCTCCTCCTTATAATAATACCGCAATATCTTCAAATACTGAGAAGTCTTGTGTGACTTACCAACGAGATCCCTTTGTGGTCCTACATCAACTGAGTTCCAGTTCCAAGAAGAATTTGAAGGCCAGTTAGTGTATCCCTCATGGTGCTTGCTTGTCAGAACATAGTACCTGTTCATATTAAATTTCCCAACAGTATTATGAAGAAAATTAAATCGGTTTGAAATGAATTTTATCCTCTGATCTAGTACTTCATATCTAAATGCTGCACGAGAATGAAACTGAGAAATATTGATATATTTTGGCACATTTGAAATCAATATCATGTTGAGGTTCCTTAACTTTGCATTTTTTTTCTGACCAGGGCTTACATGTTAATGTTGTAGTTATAATGAAGCTAAAAATACGCAATTCATCACGCTATAATTGTGGACAAACAAACTTTGTCCCAATCATTCTCCTTAAAAACTACCTATTGTTCTCAGTCTTTTTGAACTCTAATTCATCACTGTTGGGAAAGAAGATCATACAGTTATAGTTATTGAGTTAATCTTTTTCATTGTAGAGGTGTTGTGGTCGAGTGGATACGTCGCCGGACTGTCGATCACAAGGTTCGCGGTTCGAGTCCCGCCGCCGCACTAATGTCCTTTGGCAAGACATTGATCTACATTTGCCACACTCCACCCAGGTGAAGTAAATGGGTACCTGGTAGGAATTTATTCCTTGAAATGCTAGAGCGCCGTATGGCAGCCGTGCTAAAGCCAGGGTAATAATCGGGAGCGCCAGGAGGGTCAAATCTGACTGACATGAGCGCTATACAAGAACCCACTATTATTATTATTATTTCCTAGCATCCATGTGACTCTCTTTAAACCTTACTCTTGTTCTGTATTCACTCTTTTCTTGATTTTGTCTTTGCCAAATGAATAACAAACAATAATGATGATAATCTTACTTAGCCCCTGAAGCCTTGATGATGTCTGCCCACTCAGCAGGATCAAAGAACTCGGCTGTGAAGCTTCGGGCAAAGTCTGCATAGGTGAAGCCGGGTGGGTAGTTCTCCTTCATGAATTCCACTACTTGGGGGTAAGGTTCGGCCCCCTTCCACCGGTACCAAAACCATTCACTGTAGAAGCTGGGAACGGAGTAGACTCCCCAGTGCATGAAGATCCCAAACTTTGCTTCATCGTACCTAGTTACAGTATGAAGGACAAAAATGTGATACATGTAAAATTAAAGATGTGTATATGGCCCTGGGGGATAAAGAAATAGATGGAGATGGAAGTAATTGATCCAATGAAGAGGCAAGGATATTATTCACTCCAAGAGTAAACTCAAAGATATGTAGAATAGGCATTAATGCAATATGCCAGCAGTGGGGATCTACAAACTTTGGAACTTGGTGAACAAATATCTTGGGACTGCCAGAACAAACAAGTAATATACTTAAAGTTCAAGATGAACAAAACAACAAAAAAACTGAAAGAATCTCAAAATGCAATTTTACAAATACTACAAGAATCTGTTTAATATTATACAGGGGTCTATTGTGGTTGAATATTCAAATGAATCGCAGCTCTGTAGTAATAAGCTATGATTTGTGTAAGTTTTTGATTGACTGGAGGACTTGTGATCAATCAGCATTCATTTTCACTATTGTAGGATGGGGGATCATTCTTGAGAATTCTTGAGACTGACTTCTAAGGGTTAAAAAAAGAAGAAGAAGTTTTTACCATGCTGGTAGTGGCCTGGAGTCGATAGAATCCCAGTTTGGTTGGTATTTTGTTGCACACAGACTCAAAGGAAGGATGGATATGTATATCAGGCACAGCAAACTGGTATTAACTATTGACGGCATTATCATCAAGAGATCTGGGAAGGAAGATATAATTAAATGACAATGTAAAGAAAATACAGGTATTCTGTAACCATGGTGACTGACCCTTTCCTATTAATTCAATTGATCTAAAAGCTGATGCTAGATCTATTGAATCCTTTTCTTATTGTTTGTTTGTTTGTGTTGACAATGTCTAAGGCTAAGACAACCAGGGAACCGTTTCATGAAATGAAATGATTGAAACAATATTTGAGCCAGAGAAAAAGAAACAGCGCCATTTAATCATCATGGGTAAATAACTTGAAAAACAGTATACGGTAGTCAGGCAGAAATAATATTTTTAGATTGGACAGGCTTAAAACCCAACAAAAACAACCAGTCTTACAATATGCACGAGATCGAGCTCTTATTCTTAAAGGCACACTGTCCTACTTGTATCTACTTGCTCCCTCTGTATAGAAAACTTCCCCAGTCGGTGCCTGTTACTGTTAGTCCCCCATGATCCTCTTTTTCTTATGTTAAATGAGAGCTGAGTTAATGAGATAGCCACCTGTCACAGTGACCTCGCTGGATCGCTGGGTGGTCTAATCCCTTCTTGCTGAAGTAGTAAAGCCTGCCTTTAAAGGCAATACAAAGTTCTGGCAATATTTCAACAGGATTGGATTATGAAAATTAAAATTTGCATTACCATTGTGAAACCTAGTGTAAGAAAACGCAACTTTGAAAAAATTGTCATTGAAAACTTAAGTTGAACTCCCGCTCACACCACTCTAGCAAAGCATAGAGTCTTAGAGAGTCAATGCCAATGCGAATTGCTACAACCGGCCGTGTCAGACACGTTGCCCCGCTGGGTGCGAGATAGGACTCTTGTAGCGTGCCCCACTAGTACTAGCCTACAAATGACATACATGTATGTGCGCTTGAATCATGCTTGAATCCACACATAGGTGCATTACTATCCTGGCTGTGTATGCTTTTGATTCTCAACATTTCAAACACCACTGTACAAAACTCCACTAGACCTAATTTCACTAAATCGGTACTTTAAGTAGGGAGGCCAATGCCCGGGCGAAAGGCTTCTACGCCTACGATATGTGCGCTCGTCGTCCAAGTCAGAAAATTACCAGAAGAAAAAAAAAGGGGAAAAAAAAGAAAACAAATATCTATGGAATAAAATGTATAACAAATACACAATTACACACTCCACAACATACCTATAATCACGGATCTGTAATGGTCTTTCACCATTTGTTGACGATCTTGCAGATTTTGATGTATTTTGATCCAATAATTGCGCTAGCAGACGAAAATAACGGACGGACAAGAGAAACTAGACGGGTCCTAGAGGGTGATGAGGTTAGCTCACTAAAATCCTTCTCAATGACTGAAGGTAGCGCCTAAAAATATGGAATCAATTTAATATCAAAGAACTTTTGATAGAGATTAACATATCAGTTGTGCACAAATGTCACTTTTAACAACTAGAAAATATAACGAAAAAGGATTATATCTTTTTAATTGCAGATTTTTACAAACTGCACAATCAAAGGTAGATAGAGTACGATGTTTTTGTCAATCTTGCGTTGGTTTGAGCCCCATAGCTAGAGCCATCTCAAATTGGGGAGCAAAACTGTGAACAGAGACGTCATTGTTCCAGCCCAAAATAGAAGTCTTGCGACATCATAATATGAATATGTATGAGGTCCGGTCTCATCGCGCGCAAAACAAATTTGACGTAGTCTCACACATATTCTCAGCACTAGGTTAGTGTCGTGCAGTAATGTATGAGAAGTGTAAAAAAAGACATTTCAGTAAAAAAAAAAAGTCTACGTGAGCAGTCTATACTCCAATTGAGAAGTGTAATGAATGCCATGATTTGAACGTGTGTGTTTTAGTGTATGATATCATCATATGGTTAGTGAGAGAGAGAGAGAGAGGGAGAGAAATATCTCCGTCAGTACACGTCTATCAATGCGTGCAGTCCTATTGACTATGTTTGATTCCGTATTGTGTTCGCTGCAACTGTTGGATTTTGCAGTGTCAGATTGATCTTTACTCATGAGGAAATAATTGGAATACATATCAAAACTAAGGTAGGCCTATTTATTTATTTCAATAATTTTCTTAATTTACAATGAGTGGTTTTCGAGCTTTCTCTCATTATGTTTTGACCCTCCAGGCTCCATGCCGTGGCATGGCTAGCATGGCTCGATTGCGGCTTGCATGCAATTACCGTACCTGGACGGCCTGCAGTACTGTGTCGGTGTGTGCGACTAATTCAAGGCTAGCCGGTGATGATGAATGTACTTTCGCGCGAAGTTTTGAACTTGTTGTCCGGGCAATGACCATGATGACACGCCCATTCCCTGGGGCCTGTCTAATTCTCGACCATGAAATTGATTGTTTCAAGGCTCTTACGTACGGCCAGGCGTAGAAGGAAGCTCATAGGAACTAGCTGGATATCTCCTATTTTATGGAACTTCTGGAGTCGGCAGATGGGTGAGTTTTCTTAGTGAAAGTAAATGCTTTCTTTTAATCTTTGTTTTATTTTAAACAAATTCGTAATTAAAAAGTTAGATTTGGGCATTGGCCTCCCTACTTTAAGAACAATTGATGACACCTAAATAGCAGTAAAATACAATTTTTCCAACTTTTTCGATGTTAGAAAGAATAATTAAAAAATTCAAATTGTGAGTCTACTGTCAACTTTGCCGATCAGCCGTATCGGCATAATTGTGTGCATTTGCGTGTTGTGAGTGTATGCGACTATTCGTGTATTCAAATGCTGCCTATTAACAGGTAGTGCAGTGCTAAAGGTCGCATTAGCATGATTGACTCTCTGCACTGTGCTTTGCAATTTGCTGGAGTGCTTGAATCAAGCTTCATAACTACATTCATGCATTTGGACCCAACATTCCAACAAGGCCAATACCAAGTTATCATTCACACATTCAGATGTAGTAGACAACATCTGAGAATTTGATCCAATCAATCAGAGTCGTCACAATTATTACCTGGTAATGATAGACAAATGCACTGATCAATGCAAGCGCAGTTAGCTCAGCAGCAAAAGATGTTCGATCATGCCCATGGAAGTTTGTTATCACATGACTTCTCTTGTTATGGCCACGTGACAATGGATATATAATGCTAGTCTCATGTTTTATACATAGATCTATTCATGCAGCAATACAACTTCCAATTAGACCTCTACAGCAAAGATATTTAAAGAATATTCAGCATGCTTAAACATATAAATATTTTTATTATGTTTTAAATTTGTAAAGCTTTTTTTCAGGGCTATAATTTAGTCTGAAAACAATTCATACAGACAGAGTTTGAGAAAAGGAGTAATCGGGTCTGCAAAATATTGTAGCTACTTTTAGAATTATTTTCAGGATCACGATCACATGACCGACCACAACTTGCGAGGTGGTGCCACAACATTTACGACCGATTAGAAAGTGTATTTTGTAAGTATAGCATTTCAATTTTCAATACTCATACTATTTGACCTTAGCTCTAATAGTAAAGACATTCATATGCATTAATTTCCAGTTTTTCTACATAAAGGTGGAATCTAATCAGTCACAAGTCAGGCTACAAGGGATTGGCAACTGGCAAGGCAAAAACGCAAACGGAGCTAGCTGAGGAGTGAGGCCGAGGGTTCGCACCCACCGCAGGGTGCAAGGCATGGGTACGGCGTGGGCGTGGCCTAGGCCTAGACTACTATGATTTCATAAGTCATAACAATTAGAATTAACAGCTTATTTAGTTACTTAACATAAATGATGAATCTGTCTAGGGTCTAATTCCATTGCAGAATTTGCAAGCTGTAGATTTATGCTGATATATTTCCAGGTTAAAGTACCAATTAAAACAGCGGTTTGCAGTTATCGATCCTCATCCCCAGCATGCTGTTTACTAGACCGAAAGCTTCAGTCTCTCTAATCGTCGGTTGTTCCACTGAGACTACGTCTGGCTCCACTAGACCTCCGATTATAGAGACTGAAGTATGTCCCATCGGGACTGTACGGGACTGTACAGAACAAATGGTTCGGTTCGAGATATGCAACGAGATTTTCACTCTTTACATCCTCATAACTGCTGCAATTATAATAAAAATTAAAAATAACATATATATAGCTTATTTGACTTACGATAGCTTGCTCATTTAGATCCTAAATTAATGATTAATCCGAGAAAGTCTCGTCGTCAACATTATCCGTCTTGGTTTTAGTTGATGAATATTCATTTTTTCTTTTTGAACGTCCAATAGCTACCGTAGCTACGTATGAGTCAGCCCGGCTTGACCAACGAACTCCCACAAAACGAGTGCTCTGATTGGCCATTGGCTATGTTTTGGTAGGAATTGACCCGGAAATATATATCGGCGGCCGGGTTGTATACCTGTAGCTCTATGTTCGAGTGCATGAACGTGCATGAACCAGTTCAAAGATACAAATTGGATAATTCATATAAGTAAGTCCGAAAATTTCACATTCTATGATAGGTTAGCAAATTTTGAAAACTGTAATTAGGAGATATATATAGACCGACCTAATTTACATCTAATTTAGAAATCAGAAAATTAGATCTAAATAAAGAAAATCGGGAAGAAAATGTCGTGAACGAAAAGATGTTCATAGCTACCCCCACGGTCTGAGATCTCTGGGTTACCATCTGTATTGGGGAATGACAACAAATGTCAGTTTTATTAAAGAAATGACCCAAATCAGATGGTTATTTCTGTCTAGCTGTTTACTAGACCAAAAGCTTCAGTCTCTAAATCGTCGGTTGTTCCACTGAGACTACGTCTGGCTCCACTAGACCTCCGGATATATGTGTATGGGGAATATCGACAAATGTCAGTTTTATTAAAGAATGACCCATACCAGACGGTTATTTCTGTCTAGCTGTTTACGTGCGCTATAGTCTATAAAGATGTATGAATGTATTTACGAGGATCTGTGTTGGAGCTGGAGTTTGATTTGAATGACATCCGATTAACGATGGTCTTTTGTTATTGTCTATTACACAGTGACCTGGAAGAAGTGAAATAAGAGATTGAGTCAAATCCAGCCCTTGTCCAGAGTCAGGAATAGTTTGAAAAGATGAGAATTCTTTTGATCCTAGCCTGCTTGACGTTGCCCCTTCTGGGTTCCTGTCAGTACCAGCCCAACTGGGATTCCATCGACTCAAGACCTCTCCCTGCTTGGTAGGTAATTAGTTTGTGTCAATCTTAGTGGCTGTTTATTAATATTTGTGCAGTCAGCTCAGCCTTCTACTTGAAGGAACTTGGTAATATTGTTCAAATGGGAGAAAATGGTCATAGGGCAGTGACTTCAATGCTAAATGCACAATTAAAGACAATCTGAAAGTTTAAGTGAAAGCAGACTATTATTAATGATAAAAATGAGGAGAAACTGATCTGATTGATTCCTTTATTCTCCTAAATATACTATTACAATTTAGTCTCAAAGCATTGAATTGGCTCTATATATCTTTCCAGACATTTATGTGTTTAAAGCTTTTTAAAGGCCTGTCTTAAGTCTTATTTTCATGGAAAAACTGTTGGGGAAAATTCAAATAAAGTTGGGAGAATTTACTCTGAGAGGGTGTTGCACAGTGACGCCTTCAAAGAAAACCATAAATGTCTTTGTGGCTTGAGAATTTTTTCAGGATTTTTTGCATGTTAGAGGGTTAGTACAGTAGAAGGAATATAATAAGTAACATTTCATACACAAATAACAGTTTTTTCATTAGCCTTCAACAATGTAACCAAGTCACTTTAATGAATTCTAAAGAGAAGTCCACCCGGACATCATCAAGATTATTTGAATTAATGCAGACAAATTTGAAAGAGATAGGTCAGTGGAAGTTGGAGAAAAATCTTATGAAAAAAAAAGTTGTCTAGCTTTGAAGAATTCAAGACCCTTATATAAATTGGCAAACCTATAATTTCTTTCTCAGAACTTCTCTGCCAGTTTTGTAGGCAAAACTTGGAATATATACATGTTTCTTGATTTTGTTAACAGAGCAATTTGATTTCCTACAGAACAACTGACAATAACATGATGTTTTGGCGAAGAATTACCCTTTTAACAATTAGATGTATTAAGTAATTAAGTAATTTCTTACCAGTATTTAGCAAGATTTTATAAATTCTATTTTTTGTTTTGATAAATCAGCTGATCATCAAGGGATTTGGAATTGGGGTGTGATAGAAAGTTTGATTTGAAGGCTTGGTACTTGTGTTTGTTTTCAATACTTTACTTTGTACTGCTTTCTTTATATACATGTAGTAGGCAAACTGTATTCAGCTCACCATACGCCTTCACACTTGTACTATTCTATGTACTATTCTGGCTGCTTGTTTAGTTATCACAGCATTTAAAAAACAGCTTAAAATTCTGGAGTATTGTTTTATCATTTTTATGTGTGGAATTTTTAAAGAAATACAACAAGATTTGGCGACTTCTCGACTGATAAGAGGTATCATTTTTTAAAGATTCTTTTCTTCTGATGAAAATCAAATAAATTCCGGCCTATATTATGTAGGTATGATGACGCCAAGTTTGGAATCTTCATGCACTGGGGCGTCTACTCTGTTCCAAGTTTCTTCAGTGAATGGTTTTGGGATCGTTGGCAAGGAGACCCTCCCTATCCATCTGTCGTCAACTTCATGAAAGAGAACTTCCGACCCGGTTTCACGTATGCTGATTTCGGACCCATGTTCACGGCAGAGTTCTTTGACCCCAATGCTTGGGCTGACATCCTGGAAGCGTCTGGGGCAAAGTAGGTTAACCCATAATATTAGTAATATAGGGAAGAAGGAGAGAAGAGATGAGAAGAGAAGAGAAGAGAAGAGAAGAGAAGAGAAGAGAAGAGAAGAGAAGAGAAGAGAAGAGAAGAGAAGAGAAGAGAAGAGAGAAGAGAATGAGAGGGAGAGAGAAGGAGGAGGAGGAGAAGAAGAAGAAAAAGGAGAAGGAGAGGAGAGGAGAGAAAGAAGGAGGAGAAGAAAAAGAAGGACAAGAGTACATTCTTGTATAGCACCCATGTCAGTATGTTTGGGCTTATGTAACATTTTTGAAATTTAGGGGATCAGACATAGATCTAGACTAAGTTTGTTGTATCAAAATTGATATTAAAATGCTACATTTAGAAGAACGAATACACACTTTCACACAACTTATACTTTTCTCACTCTTGTTTTGAAAATGATATACTGGAACAAAATGTCTTACATTTCTATTTTATTTTATTCTTCTCCACAGTTATGTTGTTTTGACTTCTAAACATCATGAGGGCTTCACCATGTGGCCATCCAATGCCTCATGGAACTGGAATGCAAAGGACATTGGTCCTAAGAGGGATCTGGTCGGTAAGATATGATATTATTTCATTTGGATAAGAATCTGCCATAATTTTCTGGACTTGGTAATGTGTAAACCTGTTATAAAATGAATGGCTAATATTTCTTCCATAAAATTCCAAATCAGTAGCAATTCAATATTTGATATAATTTCTGTTTGATTTAAATTCCTTTACAATTACGTGAACAAGAAATGAACAACACCTTCCCTACTTTATCATTCAAGAAAGGAATGAGGTAACATTAAAACAATTAGTTGAAGACAATTGATTAGACTAGGCAAGGTAGTTTTCAAGTTTTTTCTTTAAGTGACTTGATAACATTGTTGAAGGTTGATGAAAAACTTACTGGGTAATTTTTGTATGAAATGTTACTTATTATATTCCTTTTACTGTACTATCCCTCTAACATGCAAAAAATCCTGAAAAAATTCTCATACCACAAAGATATTTATGTTTTTCTTTGAAGACGTCACTGTGCGACACCCTCTAACAGTAAATTCTCCCAACTATATTTGAATTTTCCCAACTGTTCTTCCATGAAAATAAGACATAAGACAGGTGCTTAAAAATCTTTCAACACATAAATGTCTGGAATGGCATATAGAGCCAATTCATTGCTTTGTGACGATTTACATTCACCTAAAATATAATTAAATTATAACAATATAGTTGGGAGAATTTTGGAATCAATCAGATCAGTTTTTCCTAATTGTTATCATTAATAATGGTCCGTTTTCACTCAAACTTTCAGATTATCTTTAATTGTATATCTAACATTGATGTCACTACCTTAGCACCATTTTCTCTCATTTGAATAATGTTACCAAGTCCCTTTAATAGTGTGATGTGTGAATTGATACTTCGATGAATATAATGTTATGTCATTTTGCTGATGGGATTTCATTCCTGGTTTAATGTAAACCAATGCTTGCTTTAATAATCCAGTGGTTTTCTAAATAGAAACTAAAGTCATTCTTATTTTTACAGGTGAATTGGCAGCAGCTGTGCGCAGCAGAACAAAGATTCATTTTGGCTTGTACTTCTCTCTCTTTGAGTGGTTTCATCCCCTTTTTCTGTATGACAAGGCAAATGGCTTTCAAACAAGAGAGTACAGAAATGTGAGTTGACACCACCAATCTGGATTTATATATTTCATCAGCGTATTACTTGTATATATGCTGGTAATCCAAATTGAGCACTCACGCATACAAGTTTGGTCCCAAGGTCTCTGTGTTCTTTTTGTAGGAGTGGTTTTATGCCCTCGTTGCTAGTTTGCGAGAGTATACAAATAATTTATGTTTGCATTAGTGAATATGCACTGCACGCAGGTTAAAGTCCCAATGGGATTATGAACGAAAGTTGTTGAGATGATTATCAGGCTCATCGTGACTGAACCAAGTGCGGTGTAAATTACTAATGCGCACGCTTAAAAAATGATTTTGTTGTTGTTGTTGTTGTTGGTTTTTTGTTTGTTTTGTTTTATAAAACGGGTGGGCAATACAAATAATAGCGAGAAACAAACCTGATCAAAATGCCATGAATCGCACAGTCATGAGGGCAGCCATTTGCTTTGAATGACATCACAGTGCAGTTTAACAGTGTAATAGGCTCAATATCAGTGAGTGTACATATAACTATTGTGTTTTATGATGAAGATAATCAAATATATTTCAAATTTATGTCCGTAACATTTGCTTCATCAAATTCTCATTGCAGCAAATTATGATGCCACAGATAATGGATATTGTCAACAGCTACAAGCCGGATATTGTCTGGGCAGATGGGGCTAATGCTCCCGACTCTTACTGGAACAGTACAGAGTTCCTTGCCTGGCTTTATAATGAAAGGTTTGTTGTTTGAGAATGTGCTAAAAGACCTCTTTTGGAAGCCAATTTTCTGTTTGTGATATACCTATCAATAAATGATTAGTCTGAATCTGAATATTTTCATTTGTGACATATCTCATACCCCTGACAGTCATTGAGAAAACGAGCCAGAGTATGAATTACAGCAGAGTTAAGGGTCATTGATTTAGGAGGGGGAAGGGGAAGGGGGAGGAGGAAGGGGAGGGGGAGGGGTATTGGTGGAACTGTTAATTCATTCAGAAGTATTTATGATTTCAAAGCCTCAAGTTTTATGCATCATTGTGAACATGTACCACATTTAGAAAGTTTCATTTATTGATTATCCCACAACATCAGATATCGCTGCACAATGCACAGCCCAAAACAGAAATTTCTGTGTACGTATTGTTGAGATGAAGTCAACAGACTAGTGTAGGCATGTTCTGACATGGTGCTGCAAAACCGTGACCGTGTAGAGTGGCGAAGAAGGAAAACAATGTATTAACCAAACCTTTATAATTTTACTTTTTCTCAGTCCTGTTAAGGATCAAGTAGTGGTGAATGATCGTTGGTGTAAATCTGGCTGTCTCTGCAAACATGGAGGATATTTTACGTGCAATGACAGATATGATCCAGGTAGGTAGTAAGATCATTTTCAGTAGGAAAACATGAGCCCGGTTCATATACTGCCACATTGCTGATGTGCGGTTGCCATCTGATTTTCCTCTGTCGTCATCAATATGCAATTTTAGGGTGTTGTTGGAGAGGCAGTATGGCAATAATCTTGTGGCATTGTGTAATCCTCCCCCTCACGTATAGATTCCCATTGTTTTTCTTGCAATTAAAAAATTCTTAATTTTTGTATCAGTTGTCTGATTTTACTCAACCCTTTATCTATTTGTTTATCAGATTTGTTCTACTTATTTTGAAATCAAGTTATTCGTGGACCTGATTGACCTTTCAAAACTACATGTATACTACTTGCTTGAGCATCAAGAACATTTCCTATGCTGAATTTAGGGCGGAGGCATATAGGAGAAGCAGTCGCATTTGTCTTGTTTTTTTATACCATTGGAATTTTGTTTTCTTTATTTTTCAGGGAAACTGCAAAATCATAAGTGGGAGAACGCCATGACGGTGGACATGAGCTCATGGGGATATGTGCGAACGACTCCGTTGAGTGGCATCTTTGATATTCATGGTCTGATCCAGAAGCTTGTCAGGACAATAAGGTATAAAGAGATGACTGGTACTACCAAATCCAAAAATAGCAACGAATTACAGACATACTTAAAAGCTTTTCGCCTTACACTCATCAGAGTAAATCGCAAGAATGAACTGGAAGCCGAAATCAAATAATATAAGCGGAAGCTGAAGGAACAAAGGGCGCAACAAATTACGTGCTGTGATTGGCTGGGGGAAACAGACGAAACGCTAGCCATTTACACTGTCTGATTTCACCTTTATGTTCATTATTGCAATTAACTCTGGTGAGTGCAAGATGCAGAGCTTTAGTACGTCAGTATTTGTTGATGTTCTTCAATAATGTACAAGTTTGGCAATCTGGTAACTCAGGAAATCCATGAGAGCCAGACAGGCATCAACACATGTCATCTAACCCAGATAAAGCCTCTTTCAGCTATACCGTAATAAACCGCAGCAGGTTTTTTTTAAATCTTAAAATTCAGAGGTAAGAGTCTGGTAGACTTTTCATGTGGCTCAATGAACGCCAGATGAATGATCCAAATCATGGTGATTATTAGAAATATAAGATCCTAAGTGCTCTTAAACATTTCCTTTCTTCAGCTGTGGTGGTAACCTTCTTCTCAACGTGGGTCCGACCCACGATGGTCGCATTGTACCCATCTTTGAGGAGCGTCTTCGTCAGATGGGGTCATGGCTAAAGGTCAACGGCGAGGGCGTGTATGGATCCATCCCATGGAGAAAGCAGAATGATACAGTAAACCCAGATGTCTGGTGAGAAAGTTTATTCATCTTTAACAATAATGTTGAGTTCTGGTCGTGCGCGTACCTTGAGAAACAATTTGGGTCTCGTGTAGCAGTTTGGAAGGGTTGATTACGTACCTAAGTGATTGGTTTATACTGTGAGGTTTTGGAATCATCAAAATGATATCAAATTGACCCCATCTTGCTGTAAAGCACCTGCACTCCACAAAGAAATGGGTATTTGGGACCATACACACATATCTGGCATGAATATTTGGTCCAAACACTTCAGCTTCTCTGTTACAGTTAGATTATGAGAGCATTAAAAGAGCAATCCTTTTCAGCTAGGGGACATTTCTACTATGATGCTTTCCCAGGCTGACAATAAAAGGAATGAGAAAACTCACACATTTTCATCACCTTTACCAGAACCTAAATTTCTTGGTTAATGAGGATTGATATAACACATAGGATAGAAATCGTTCATATTAGACTAGGAGTGGTGTCACTCCGTTTCCTGAAAGGTGAAGGAACTCATTGATCGTAAGCTCACACTGAGGCCAAAGGCATACGCTTTATATGCACTGATGCTAATCAGCGTGCTCTCTTTGTAACATCTGATATACAAATGTATGGTACGCTTTGTGAAATTCTCACAGAGGTTAGGGAATACTATTACAATATCACCTATGAAATTTCATCGAGATTAGCTGAGGATTTGTTAAGATGATGCCTCGGCCCCCCACTCAGTGTTATTAAGGGTACGCGTATGCATGTTCCCTCCTTTTGAAAACACGCCCTTAAGTCCAGTGTGTAAAGTCAATACGGGCCGGATTTTTGTGTACTGCGAGCCGGACTTTGATGCATGAAAAGTACCCCTTTACCGGACATTTTGGGAACACGCATGCGGTCCCTCTGACCCCGGAGTGGGGGGCTGGGATGATGCCAATCAAAATCTAGTTGTATTTTTTTTTAGACCCCTCAAATACTTTGTATCAAATGTTGACCCAGACATGACGAAAACTCTTCGTTTAAAATTGAAACCCCCATTTGACTTTCAACACTTCTAGAGCTGAGATAGCATTAAGCCTAAAGTAAACACTTGCGCTGTCCAATATAACCCCCCCCCCACAAAAGTGGGGTTCTGATACCCCACCTGATTTACATTGGTTTCTGTGTTATAGTGGTAGCTCTGTCCAAGTTTTAACGAGAGAAACGAAAGTGGGGTCCTGATACCCCACCTGATTTACATAGGTTCCTGTGTTATAACGGTGGGGTATAGTTTTAACGAGAGCTTTTCATAATGGAGATGGCCACTCAAAATGCTTTCTATCCGTTGCAAAAGGGGTTATATAAATTGCAACTATTAACTATTATTGGTATTATTTGAAGCAATTAAGGTTTAAATTAAAAGAATTATAAAGCCACTAAACATTTGTTTAATATCCATGTCATGTTTTATAGGTATACCACGACCAAGAAATCAGATGCTGTTTATGCTTTCCTCTTGAAGTGGCCTCAAAACAACACCGTTTACATTGACGCTCCTGTCGCAGAACAGAACACCAATGTCACCATGCTGGGTTACGGTCAACCTCTGAAATGGGAGATGGGACCAGCCTATCAAGGAATGAATATCATGCTTCCCTTCCTCAATCCCTCTCAGACGACTTGTCGATGGGCCTGGGTTTTGAAGCTTAGAAATGTGTTCTAATTAAAGCCCCGTTCAGATATGACACGGTTTTGTTATGATTGCATAAAGTGTAATATGTTTTACATTTCTGTATCTTATAAAGACAGAGCCAAGTAAACATGCCTATTGGACCATTAATGTGGTAGTTGCCATTCATTTAAACGTTTAAAAAACGTGTTTTGTTTTTTGTGGTTTATTGCGTCAAATCTGGACATGACTTTAGCATTAAGGAGGTTGAGAACTTTAGAAGTGCTTTCATTTCGTGATAACTCGAAGTAATTTTTTTTTGTTTTCTTCCTGGCTGTTTATGACCAGTTGTACTTATTTGATGCAGTTATTATTTCAATTTGACTGATAACTCAAAGTAAATTTTGTATGTTTTCTTCCTGGCTGTTTATGACCAGTTGTACTTCTTTGATGCAGTTATTATTTCAATTTGTGATAAATCAAAGTAAATTTTGTATGTTTTTTTTTCTGGCTGTTTATGACCAGTTGTACTTCTTTGCTGCAGTTATTAATTCAATTTTTGATAACTGGAAGTAATTTTTTTCTTCTGTTTTCTTCCTGGCTGTCTATGACCAGTTGTACTTCTTTGGTGCATTTATTTATGGTCATTTCAGACAGTGTAAACTTTGATGTTAATATTCTGAAGTACTTGTTACTTTGTAAACTATGATTATATATCACAAATCTTTGGTATCAGGGTAATTCTAATGTTTAAAAAATTGGATTCTCTAATTTTTTAATAAGGATCGCAATAAATGAAATGTTATATCTCTTATATACTTCTGCTTAAATATAAAGTATTCCATACATGTCTTTGTATTGATGACAAAAACTTGCCTCCATATTTCGTATTAGTGTGCTTATTTCATATAAATTTTTATATCATTATTTTGGTTTCAATTATGTAATTCTCGATCATGAGTAGTAATGACATTTCTGTATTCTTGTGCAAGGTTCATATATTTTTTAATATCATATCTAATGGTCTTTTTTTTGTTTGAAAGTACAGTACTATAGATGAATTCATAGCAAGACTTCTTTAATATGCCATGTTTAGAACTCATCAAGTGATAAAGTAATAAGTCTGAAATATACAGGAGCTCTAATCTTCCTGTTTCGGTTACATTTCAAATTGCCATTTAATGGGTATATTTTTGTAAACATCTTGTTTTTGTATTTGTTTGATAAATTGTTTGATATGTCCTTTACCATTTTGTAGGTAAGACCAAGAAGCATATTTTCATGTTACCATGAAACTTGCAATACGGTAGATCAAGATCTATATAGTTAAAGTTGATATATGCACGCTATTGTTACCCAGGCAATGAATTTCATAACAGTGTCTGTATATTTAAAAAATGGGACCCATGTTTTCCATTCGACTTAAAACCCACTGAAAATGAATTAGGTGATGTCCTTTCCTTTAAAAAAAAGTTACTCCTTCCCATGTTTATCTCATTTGATGAAATCCAATGAGCGAAGCTGATTGGTCATATTGCAATGCATGTATAAACATGATGTAATTTATGTTATGTCACTTTGCTGTGTTATTTGTGTAGCGAGTTACTGGTCACTCAAATGTACTCAAGGAGAGCATAATGAACAATAACTCAACATATATGTAACCGTTTTATTGAAAGGAAATTCATAGGGAAAAAAAAAGTTAATTTCAGTAATTTCTAAATTCTGTATGGGTATATAGGTCCATGCTATTCTCCCCTTGGGTGTCAATAATTCAAACTTATTAAACTATAACATTGAAAATTATTGTCTTTTCAAAGCTAAAACTAGGGATTGTATGATCCTTTTAATTATTTAGGGTGAAAAGTGTAATTTCGCAATTCAAAATGCTAATTATTCAAAATAAATATTAATCAGCGTGACGACATACTAGACATTGTATACTTTTTATAAATTACATATTCAAGTCTGCTTTATCAGATTCTTCTCATCTCATGCTGGCCGGGGCAAACAGAATTAGGCTTGTAATTGTGAAGATTTTTTTTGGGAAAAATAAGTAATTTGGCTAATTTAAGTGATATGTCAAACAATATGTCCCGTGATAGTCACACTTTTGATGTGTATTTTTTACATTCTAAGAAAGAAGTAGTCTTTATTTTTCACAATTTTTCTAAATGTAGTTCTGAGAGTAGTACCCATAACAAAAAAATCATGATAAAGTAATCCAGCTATTATCCGGTGCAATTACATAATCAATTCAAATAATGTGTTGTACAGCACAACTGTAAATGATGCACACAGACACAGTCTACAGGCTGTTTTGTTCTGATCTTGCTGATCGAGACAACTAATTGCTTGTACATATATGTGCCTTTAACTATTGATGTAATAAACTTTAAAAGAAATCTAAGTGTCTCCTAATAAACTGGTTTTGTGCCTGTCAGTACGTGTTAGAGAATTTTTGGACTCTACGTGCCCCCTCCCCCCCCCCCCCCCCCCCCCCCACTAGGCCAAGGAAGGCTGGCCAGGAGGCATTTTCCAGTCCTTGACAAAAGCTGGCCTTTAACTCTTGATGTAATAAATTTTTAAGAAATCAAAGTGTCCCCTAATCACCCAGTTATGTGCCTGTCAGAGAATTTTTGGAATCTGCCCCCCCCCCCCCCCACACACACACACACAACAGATCCCTGAAGAGCCGGTTGCTATGTATAGATCGCTCTTACACCGTTTCATTATTAGTGTTTCACTATTTTTCATCTTATTTTTTTTCTGGCTTTACCTTAACCCTCTGCTTGAATTACTGTCTGCACGTTCTTCACATTTGTCTTCAATCAGAAATCTTTTAAACAGCTATATACAGCCTATTATGAATATGCATGAAGTGAATGCATGATGTGAAATAATCCTCCATCTGACATTACATATGTCCAAGTTTACTCTCATTTGAAATGTATGAATGAAAATCTAGCCTTTGATCTGGCAAAAACTCTCTTCATGCCATGCCATGGGGGCGTGGTTGGGTGGGGCGGGGCCGGGGGGGGGGGGGGGGGGGGTTGCATGGGTCCCCCAGATCATAACAATTTTTTTTCTTCAAAGCTTTAATTAAAAAATATTAAAAAATATTAATGGATGCTTCTTCTAGGTATTTTCTCGAGGTTGTGATAAATTGATTTCGGTTTCCATTTTCCACTACTCCAATAAATGTTGATCCAGAGTGAAACACTGCCGTACCTGTCTGTAAATAAAGATTTGCGGCTGCGATGAAGACTAATCTTTGCGGGAAAATCGAGTTGAAAGAACTCGAAGAAATGACCTAGCTAATCGTGATTGCCTAGTTATGTAAGTACATTGCCTTCTCATCTCTTGAAAAGATGCAACGAATTAAAGAAATGTAGTTAATGTGTACATACGCATCAGAAAATAATTGTAATCGCGGGTATTTGTTCACAATTAAAAGAGGGTTAAGGTTTGCATGGATACCTCGCTCCCGGACCCATGCATGCAAATCCATGCACCGCTACTCGTACTCGTAGCCGAGTCCGAAATTGGGTTTAGGGGTCTAACTGTTAGGCCTACTAGTACTATTTATTAAATACGGTACTCCTCAGCTCAGCTCAGTTGCCGCTGCATGCCGCTTCTTTAGCGGTATGGGGCATGGAGCAAGGCTAGGGTTGGAGTGTAGAGCTTTTCTGTGTGTGTATGAGTGTTTGTGGGGGAGCTACCTTTTTCATTTTCTTTTCTTTTTGGGAGACTGTCTTATTGTCTAGATCCAGGTCTAGTGTCTCCAAATTAAATATGGCCTAGAATCTAGATTCTAGACTAGTCTAGAATTAGCCACCAAAAATCTTGACAAAAGTATGAAACTTTGTCTTATCTTTAATATAGACCTCTCTAGAGTTCTAGGGATTGTTATCGTCAACCGATACCGATATAAACGTGATCGTGAGGGTGACCGGGAGTTGTAAAAATGGACAGTTGCCTGTGATATTCTTATCGTTGTTTCAGAGGCCGTTGTCGCCTGATTAAAGGTGTTTTAATCTCCAATTCCTGTCTGATCTCTGGTCATTCCCATTTGTACTTAGATCTAGTGAATCCCTACAATATGACATTACTTTAGTTTAGAAATTAGAGACAGTCTCCTAAATCTCCTCTACTACTGTACTACTGTACTGGCTCTAAATTACAAAGCAGTCTAGGCTCTACTGTCTGTTCTAAACAATATTGAAGTGAAGTGAATATCTAACAGTAACGGTAACAAGTTAAAAGTCTATAAATTTAATGATCAAAATAACCTTGCATGTTTGATGGATCAATTGATTTTTTCAGCCTGTAAATTTTTATCTTTTTGGCCAGAGATCTTCTTGCTCTTATGAATTTCTGAAACTCTCACACAACTTCACAAGATCACAGGCAAAATTGACAGCTGTATTTGTGTTAAGCATCAGGACAGGGCAAGCCCAAGGTGTCTGGTAATTTGCTGTCCTGTACGTCACTATATCTTGTATGGTTTTGAACATATGACATAGAATGAGTTTTTGTTTTCATTTCATATTTAGCCTGATAAAAGCTCTAGTAGGGCTATTAACTGAATACAATCATTGGATAGATCTTATAGGCCTACCGGTATACTAAAATCTTAGATGTGGTTTCTTTGTGACATACAGAACAATGGCTTGGACTTGCCTAGATGAAACCCTCCCCCCTCCCCCCTTTTCTCCCCCCCCCCCCTTCTCCATCAGTCCACCCATCCATACTGTATTTTTTTCACCTTATTCTACTTTTAGGATGGATTAATGATCATCCCACGTTACGAAGATGGAGATAGAGATGTAGACAGTTATGGTTTAGCCTTAGACGTCTGAAAGCAGGCCTACTCCTTTCACCATGGCGAGCCCATCTGCTGGATTGACCAAAGAAGAGGTAAGATTGGAATTTCAAATTCAAAAATGCCAATTTACAATGTTATCATCAGGTTATCTAAAAATTCTAAAGCGCTAGATCTATATCTTCAATTTTGAGTTGGTCCTTCATTCTGAAAGAGTCAGTGATATATATACTTTCTTTGCTTACAAAAAGACACTGGGTGGAACTACACTTGTTATTCCAAATATTCCCCCATTTTTCTCACTTTCTGGAACTTAGTCCACCTGCTTCTGACTACCTTTAGAAGTTTCATACATTTTCAATGAGATCATTGAACTGGGCATTGAACATCTCATTGAGGGAGAGACGGGTTAAAGCTCCAGAATTCATTGTGAGCACATTGTGGTTTAATACTTTGATTAGTGTGCACAATTAAAATCTAGCACAAGATCACTGAACCAAAATTATTGAATGGGGTAATTTGTTTGTCACCTGTCTGGAAGTGGACCCCCCCCCCCCCTCAAAAAAAAAAATCCAATATATGATGCTGTATTTACCATGCATTATAAACAAATGTCCTTGTTCCTCAAGCTGTAGGTATATGTTTCTCTTACACCTTACACACAAATATAATACATGTATATGTATGATAATTGAAAATAGGATACATACACTGTATCAAGATAATTTAGAAAATAGTCCATACTTTTTGTGTATGATATTTTTAGATTTTTGTTTAAAGCGGTTTATGTCATCTTGCACATTGCAATTTTATCCCCGCTCCCAAAACTACCAACAAACCAAGTTCAAACAAAATTTTGATAGCAAGACCCAGGTATTTGTTCATTTTTTTGTTCCATACATTACAAAGTGTACTATTAAAATCAAATTCAAATAATTGATCTCTAGAGACCAAACACAAGAAAACTGCTGGTGCTGATAATAACCCCTTCCTCCTCAAGAGGAATGATGAATAGAGAAATGAAATACTGGTACATTCACTAAGCTGTTGCATCCATAACATTTAATTTGCAGATCAAAGAGCGTCTAGCTCACATGAAAAAACAGTATGCACAGATGCAGAAGAAGCTGGAGGTAAGTGAAAATTAAATCAATTTATTGCTATAACTTCTTTTAAAATTTAAATATTAGCATTTGGATTTAGATATCATTCAAGATATGTTGGTACATCCATTCTGTTTTCCTTAAATAGGTTGATATACAAATTGATGAAATTTTTTTATGTGCATTGTAAATTTTGTGGGTGGTATTCTGAAATGTTGTATCTTTTATGTACCTGAAACAATGTTATAACGAATGAATAATCATGCAAGACTGGCTGCATAGACGCATAGTTAAAAGACACAGGTACAAGTAACTAGTGTTTATTATGCAGTACAACTTCAGCTTGTTGTGAGTCAGACCATCATTTCCCCCTGTATAAAAGGTAACATAGTTTTTGGAATAAGGCCTCTGACCTCTTGCAAGACTACTGTATACATGTAGAAGTGACTAGTGTGTACCGGTAATAAGAATGCTGTTTCAACTCTCTTAATAGATGTAGCACAATTTCACATGTACTGTTTCAAGTCACAATCTGTAATAAAACCACAGCAATAGTTGTGCATTTTTTGCATTAAAATATTGAAATTGCTTAATCTTTAATTCTGTATACCATATCATTCATCTGAACAGAAATCGGACAAAGCTACCAGAGTGAAGAGACATGTCAGCAAAAAGATTGCAGATTACAAGCGGAAGCAGGCCACAGATGGGTCTCCAGAATGCACCATTTCCAAAGCAGCCGACTCACCCAAAGACACCCCAGAGAATACAGGTAGTCCTTCTTTACCCTTGGTCAACAGAGGGCGCCTGTCATCGAAACCTAAAGTGTCCGCGTCCAGAGAGAAAAGCGGCAAGCGTCGGAGTGTGTCCTTTGCCCCGTCAAGTCAATCAACGCCAACGAGCAGCAGACATGATGCAGGACAAGGGACTGCGTTTGCCCATGCGCAGTCAGGAGAAGTTCTTGTGGGAGTGAATCAAAAGCCTGTTTCCAGTGTGTCACCTCTACGTCAAGTCCAGAAAACAGACAGCTCGCTCAGAAAGTCTGGAGATAGACCCAACAAGAAGTTGTTCAGAAGAGCCAAATCGAAGAAACAGAAATGGGTGACGGCTTCATCATCCAGAGCTACCATAGTTGACCAGTCAAAAGATGGTAATGCAGGCTTTGTGTCATCAGATCGTCTTGATTCAGAACAAGATGTATCGGTTGTAAAGGATGAAGACACCAGTACTGATGAAGCGAAGTCGAAGTCGGATCCTCTGGATAACACGAAGCATGAAGTGGATTCTCGTCAGGTGCAAGAAATACTTTCCTCCCCAGATGCAAAGACACCTCCATTGGATACACAGTTTGATCTGTTTGCTGATACAGATGTTCAGGATGAGTCTCCACATGTCAAGATGGGTACAGTTGATGCGTCATTGCAAGCTGCGTCCCCCTGTGCACTAAAATTTAAGTCACCAGGACATGCAGAAAAAGAACCGCTCCAAGATTCTGTGTCTGGGTATGGGCTGAAAAGACACAACAAGGCATTAGAGGAATCTGTCATTATACTTGATGAAACACAAGGAGACATCTTTTATTCTCAAACCTCAAAAAGGTGCACTCAAGATGTAACACAAAGAGACACCTTTCATACTCAAACCTCAATAAGGTGCACTCAAGATGATGAGATGAGAATGCCAATGGCAGCAGAAGTACAAGAGACCCCTTCTGCAATGAGAGTTTCTCATCTTAATAGCACATCAAACACTTATTCTGAAGCAGTCAAAAGGAATCCATCTGTGATGATGTCAAAACCTGATAATTCTACTAGGAACTATTTGCATGTCGAGGTGGATAAAGAGATGGCAATATCTGATAGCCATCAAGACATGATACACAGTGTGTCAGATGAGGAAGGCACAGAAGACCCTGATGTCATTCCAAGCACTTTTCCTGAGGACCTTGAGCCAGTGACAAAAGCAAAGTCCATTGTGTCCAGTCAGAATTCAAATTCAGACCATTTAAATGCTATGAGAGCAAAATGCAATCAGGATAGAGACCCTTCACCTCTAACAGATGCACAGAATACAGATTATCAAAGTGCGTCCAAACGAATAATGGATGAAATGGTAGATATTGATGAAAGTGAAATGAAGGTCAGCAGTCAGAAAACTAACACTGAAGAAGTAGACATGGCTCAAACAAGTACCAGAATGTCTGGAAATTGTGGAGTCAATGACAAAGACACAAAAAACATTCTGAGACATAGTGACACTCAGCAGAACATCAACCACTTTGATGATCCATCTTCAGTTGAGCTTGATTCTCAAGACGTTCTGATACATTCCCAAGAAATCACTTCCCAAAGGAGTCCTCTGTCTCCTGAAGGGAAGGGAAAGACTAGTAATCCATCTTCAGTCCAGCTTGATTCTCAAGACATTCTAATACACTCCCAAGAAATCACATCCCACAGGAGTCCTCTGCCTCCTGAAGGGAAGGGAAAGACTGGTACCCAGAGGAGGAGGAGGAGAAAGAACCAGAGAAGCATTGACAATCTTTCGGTGGATGACATCAGCCTTAAGGACTTTGTAGTGTCTCAACAGAACAGCCAGGAGGGTAGCCACTCCTGGATTGATGGACTCATGTATCCTGCAGAGTACTATGTCAGGAAAACCAGGAGCATGTCCAGGCCCTCACCCAATCAGCACTCTGCACCTCCTACCGGTCAGAAACGATCCTCTAAAAGTTCACAGGGGAGAGCGGGCTCTCTGCCGAGGACCTTCCAAAATGCTGCGGTGAGTGAGCCAGTTGTTCACACCAAATTACTGGATGCACAACAAGTACAGGCTGAAAAGGATGAGTCGGAAGTTGGGCTTTCTGAAAAGATAGACTTGGTAAAAGATGATACCTGTACATTTGTTGAGAAGTCACAGGACTATGTGCGCAAGGAGTCGTCTCCTCCAAGGAAGATGAAAGTTTTGCGCAAACCAGCAACTACTAAAAGGAGGCTGGGAAGAAAATCCTCAAGAAAGAAATTGGAGAATGATTCAGAGTGTAGTGTTACAAAAACAGCTGAAACCTCTCAAACATTAGCTCAAACTGGATCAAGCAATGAACAAGATAATGCCAGCAATCGTTCCCAAAAATCTCAAGATATTTATATTTGTAGTTATGATAGAGACCGAAATGAAATACAGAACATATGTGATGACAAAGATGGAACAACCCTTTTTAGTAGCAATCATGCATTGCTGACTGGGAAAGAAACTGGAATTACCACATCTCCTTGTCACCTTCAGGTTGGTTTGGACTCCCAGGGGAACCCTGTTGAAAACACTGTATCACATGCTGAAGGCCCAGTGTGTGAAGGTAATAAATACATCTCCATCACTCAGATGACAAATAACCCCCTGGAGAGCCAGTTCACACAGACTCAAGTCCCAAGTAACTTTGCCTTACCTCGGGTATTTGGTAGTCCTGGACAATCCACTCAGTGTCTGGTTGGTCTCTCACCAGGTTCTCCAGCTTCAACAGCCATCGATGCACTGGACAGCCCAACAGTCAGGCAGTCTACATCTCAACATGGGGATGGAATCGATCACGTTTCCAGCCCAGAACATAGAAGACACAATGATGAAAACCAGGAATGCAGTGAACATCAGTGGATGTCAGAAGTATACTTGGCAGATGTTGTACCGGAACTTCCACCCGATGTTAATTCTAAACATAAAAACGTAGACAACCTTCAAGAAGTTGGTGCAGGCCATTTATCTCTTGAGGAACATGATATGCGCCTCTCACAGGATCTTGACATGAATGGTCATCCCAATATCCTGCCCAAGTCACAAAGTGAACTCATAGCATCAGTGGCCATTGCTGTTCCAGTTGTGAGCGCAACACAGCTAATTGGTAGCTCGGTTCAAGGCACAAGCAATATCCCCAAAGCTGAAAACCATGTTTCAGAGAGTTTGTCTTACCCACTGCCTGTTCCTTGTGATGACATACAAGAGGATGAACAGCGTACATCTCAAAGGGCTTCTGCACCTGACCTTTACGACATCAAGGAACCCATCCTGGATCACATTCCTTCCAGAGTTCCAGGAGTTCCATCTAGCCTTTGCAGTAATGTCAATCAAGGATCTCCAATGGCTGATGCAGCCACAGGGACTCCTCCGGAAGCTGCTGAAATGCCTCAAGCCCAATCTCAGTGCACAGACTCCTATGGAGATGGATCAGAGTTTGATAGAAACTCCTGGAAGGAGATAGCTGGAAGTGACCTCAGTGTAAAGGAATGCTTCCAGTTCAAAGGTTGCCTGAAGGTAAGTACCATAAACCTTTCTTCCTGTGAGTTGACTAATCATGATCAAGTCCTGATTATCCTTTAAAATCATTTGGGACAGAAAATTTAGATATCATTTTTAAGTTTGAGGATTTCAATATTCACTCCAAATAAAACTAAATTACATGTAGATTAAAGTTTTATCGTCCCCTAGATAATCACCTTCCCCCCAACAAAAATGAAACAACCCAACAAGTTGATAAAGTTGCATACTTGCTCATGTCAGTTAATGAAGGGAATGCCAATTATTTTTCTTCAATCTATGAGAATACACATTTTAGAATCATTTTAGTATAAATTTAATCTTTTAACAGCTAAGCAATATGCTGTAACTGTCTAGTGATAGTAGTAAAGTTTCCTCCAAGATATTGATTCAAAAGTACCTGTTATATAAACTATTGTCTTTTATATACCTGCCTTTTATTAAAATTTAAAAATTGTATAGATGAGATGAGCTACACTGTGCTAGACACTTTTTCCAGACAGCAATAGTATTTTTTATTTTGCATGATGGTTGTCTTTTGCTTCCAGCACAAGACGGAGCACTCAACAGAAGTCAAGCACATCATTTCATCCAGGCTTGTCACTGAGGATGTATCAGAACCTTTGATAGCTGTTGTCTTTCCTAAAGAAATCGTCTTCTGGGTACTCAGGACTGCAGAAACAGGAAAGGTTTTTCAGGTTTTGTTTTCATGGAGAACAAGTAAGGTAAACTAATGAATACTTTTATTTTCTACTGACTTATTTGTTTTGTTTCCCTCCAATAATTTCCTGTTTTTCCCTAAGCATATCATTAAAGTCAATTTTCCCCTTTTCTGTGATTTTAACAGAAGTGTGTTAAAAGTAAAAGATATCTTTGAAAGTTTATGTTGTTTTGTCAGTTGGATTATAAATCAAACACTTTCTCAATTAATAACTTAGGTTGACTGAAAAGTTGACTAGAAAACTTTAGCTCTATGCAACTATGACTTTGGCATGCATAAAATAAAAACCCAACTAATCATAACAAAAAGGTTAAGATGAGGCAAGAAATTAGTATGATAACCCATCTATCTAAACATTAAAATCTGAAAAAATGTTTAAAATTCAGTTTATAAATGAATTGGAAATACACAGCAACCTGTCATAACAAATTATATTTTTACTTCTTGAAGAAATTTGTATACAAGTCTGAATTTTTTTGGTTTTTTTTGTGTCTTACTCTCGATTATGGAATAGATTACCACTAGAAATAAGGAAAGCCCCATCAATGATCACTAGATCATTTTAAATCAAGACTGAAAACTCACTTGTTCATAAAGTATGTATATGTTTAGCACAGCATTTACGAGCTCTTGCAGCGCAGTAGAATAGATCCACATAGTCATTGCGCTTTACAAATGAATATATTATTATTATTATTACTCTTACCATTACTCCATGTTATTATCAATTCTTGATCTCTATTTTTCACCATTCCAGAGTCCCGAGAGAGTCACCTTCTTCACTCTTCTGCCAGACGTGACCGATGCCGTCGAAGCTCTTGTTGTGGTTGGAGATGAGGATAGATCCCACTCTGTCAGGTACACCTGGGCCCTGTTTCACAAAGCCTTTTTTCAATGACAAATGACAAAAATCAGTGACAAATCTGTTGATAACCAATCAAAAGCAAGCATTTTAGTAGCTTATAACAAAAACTGTAATTTGTCACTGATGACAAGTTTTGTGAAACACCCTCCTGGACCCCGTTTCATAAAAACTTGTTATCATTAACAAATGCTCAATTTTTAGGACAAAATTGCTCTCAGCCATCCAAATGCCACGATTTCAGTAGCTTATAACAAAAACTGTCGTTTGTCACTGATGACAAGTCTTGTGAAACGCCCCCCTGGGCCCCGTTTCATAAAAACTTGTGATCAATAACAAATGCGCAATTTTTAGGACAAATTTGCTCTCAGCCATCCAAATGCCACGATTTCAGTAGCTTGTAAGAGTGATTGTGACTCGTTATTGATAAGTTTAATGGTCTGTAATTGAATAGGAGTACTCTAAAACCAGAAACTTTCCTGAGTGATCTCGTCTGGTAAATCTTCATGCCACATACACTATGAACATGACGGACAAAGAAAGAGGACAAAATATACAGTTCCTCATTCTACCCTCAACAATTGCTGTGGTAGACAAAGGAACATCCCTTCACTACTATTATGTAAAAATGTGTAGAACAGGTGTCACATGCATATTCACCTGTTCTACACATTTTTACATAAGAGCAGTGAAGGGATGTTCCTTTGTCTACCACAGCAATTGTTGAGGTTAGAATGAGGAACTGTATATGTTGTCCTCTTTCTTTGTCCGTCGTGTTCATAGTGATAATGATCAAATCACAATTGAGTTTTGCATCGATAGGTAGAGTTTAATCTGTGAATATTTGATGTTGTCTACAATTTTCCCATCGCAAGTATCTGGTTTTACAGTAATTTTCTTTAAAGTAGTAATGTTTGTCTTGTACCTCTGATTTTAAAATCAGTGAATAAATTGACTGTAAACTCACTCACCCAGCCCTGTTAACAAGTGTAACAAGTTGTGTTTGATATTTCCATCTTGTCTCAATGGTGAAATTTACATCAAAATGTGTCTCCTCATGAATTATTTGGGTGTGAGCTTTATTGCCATCATCTGAAATAGACTAATGGCACCCGATATAACTACTTGGCTGATAGAAACTCACAATTCTTTATAAAATAAGATACAATCAATATCTTGATTATTTTTCTGTAAAGTTTTCCCTTTTAACATCAGAGATTTGAGCACTCAATCTGATTTGATTGTTACACCAACAGATGCATCAGGTGGGACTGTAAGAAAGCAAAATGGAAAGACACCACAGTCCTCTCCTCTGCAGTTATGCCCCATATGACCTGTACATCCCTCTGTGCTCTACAAGACAGAAAGGCCGCCATAGCTCTCCACAAGAAGGCTATCGGTTCAGAGGTGCTGATCGTAGGGCTTAGTGCTAATGGCAGGTATGAATATATCTCCTTATATTCATTCATTATCGTAATAGGTTGTTTAATTGATCAATTTATATCATTGTTATACTAGCAAATCTCAAATGTGTATTACTTTTTATATTTGCATTACATGAATATTTTGTACAAACATTTTGCACTGGAAGATATATTTAGATTGAATGCTGATTAAAACAGGTCCTCTGTATTGAACACTGGGTGTAATGACATTGTTTAACACATTGGCTCCTGAATTATGTCATTGTCAAAGATTTAATGCATGATTCACCCGGTGATCCTGTAGGCAGAGTGTTAAATTAATTTCCTGACACAGTGTTAATAATGCTCATTACTTTCAGCTTGAAGTTAAACGACTTTTATTCTCACCTTTAATAATAATAATAATAATATTTAATTTTTATATACCTTTATACAATGTAAAGCGCTTAAACCAATCATGCGAGAGAGCTATATAAATGAACAAATGATTATTTTAAAAATATTTTTAGCATTTAAAATTCAATAAAATATATAGTGTACGTGTTCATAATTTCAGTAATTCAAATGATATGCCAACAGCACATACATAGCTGTTAATATTTTCAATTTATCATCATAATATTTATGAAGCGATTTGACAGTGCATAATGCTGAGGATTTTCTTGTTTCTTCTAATCCATTCAGTGAGAGACAAGACTTTCCTTCCGTGACTCTACCGGCGTCAAAGGATAGGATCAACTCGCTGACGGTAGTTGAAGATGCCGTTCACATGCTGCTTGGAGTGACTGACTCAGAAGCATTGCTCTGGTAAGCATCATGTCACATAGCCTTCCACACTTTCACTGGTTCACAGTTTGATTTTGGAAGTTGTGTATTTTCTAAGCTCATGGGTTAGTGCAATTTTTAGGGCCATTTGTGAGGAGACAGAATACAAGGTTGGTTAGGAAGTAGGGAGAGAGAGAGAGATAGAGAGAGAGAGAGAGAGAGAGAGGGAGGGAGAGAGAGAGGTAGAGAGAGAGAGAGAGGGAGGAGGAGAGAGAGAGAAAGAGAGAGGGAGATTGAGAGAGAGAGAGAGAGAGAGAGAGAGAGAGAGAGGGGGGGGGGGGGGGGGAGGGAGAGATGAGAGAGAGAGAGAGAGGGAGAGGTGGAGAGAGAGTATAAATAAGAATGAACATTGTAAACAAAATTAACCGTATAAGGATTTTTAGATGTATATACTTACTCTGGGTGAATTTATGTGCTAATGAAGTTTATTTAATTCTAGCTTTATGCTGATCTATATTACAAGGATACTCCTATTTTTTTATAATCATGTTGCAGTGCATAAAGACCACAGATAATATATGATATACATATATAGTGGAACTATTGAAAACTTACCGGTATCTCATAAATACTCATTCATTAATAACCACTGAGAACCTGTGAAGCTGAAACTATATGGAAATCAGTATATGTTGGTAAATATAGAGAATTTTGGTATTATAACTAATTTAATAGTAAAAAAAATTAAATCTCTATGTTCTCTTTCAATATTTATCTGGTTTACTACTAGGATAATGAAGTAGCTCGGTGCCATGGATCTGTAGTTAATCTTAAGATATCAGTATACTCAAGTTTTTTATTAATCAGTTAATGAATCTTACAACTCAACTTGTGTTTTAATACAGGCATGTACCGTCCCATCAACTTGTGCAAGAGTTTTGCCTGAAAGATCAGAAGATGAATTACTCTATTGAAGCAACTGCAGAATCGGTAAGATGAAGTGCCCTAGCTGGTATTTTTGTTCAGCTACATTTATCTCTTTTTTTTTGGTAGTGTACTTGAAAATAAAATTTTATGGTCATTATTTTCACTGAGGCGTGTTATATCATCAATCTATACAACGAAGGTCTAAGATATTGGTTTTTAGAAACAGGTTATCAAGCCCAAAGACCACTGTGAGGAACGCTCCTGCAGTCTTTTCTGACATTGACATTGATTTATTTAAATAATTTCTTGATTGTCAAGTCTTTCTCAAGGATCTACTCTTTATGGTACATTGTACAATTGTAGCATGAAGTAAACGGGCAAAGAAACCCAAAGACCATATTGAGGAACCTGCTTGCAGTCCCCTTGAGATACGCATTGAGTTATTTTAAACTGTCTTGATCGTCAAATGCAGCAAGCAAGATAATAACTGCAAAGACCACTCTTAGGAACACTCTTGCAGTCCCCTGTGAGATGAGCATTGATTTATTTTAAACTGTCTTGATCGTCAAATGCAGCAAGCAAGATGATAACTGCAAAGACCACACTGAGGAACCCTCTTGCAGTCACCTGTGAGATAAGCATTGAGTTATTTCAAACTGTCTTGATCTTCACATGCAGCAAGCAAGATAATAACTGCAGAGGCCAACCGAGGAACACTCTTGCAGTCTTCAATGCGATGAACATTGATTAATTGTGTTTTGATTGTCCAATCTGTATTATCAAGGGTCTACTGTTCATGGTAGCATGTAGGAAACAGGATGGCATCTACAAAGACCTCTTGCATTCCCCTGTGAGATAAGCTTTGAGTTATTTTAAACTGTCTTGATTGTCCATGCTAACTCTCTCTCTCTCTCTCTCTCTTTCTCTCTCTCTCTCAAGGGTCTTCTGTTCATGGTAGCGTGTCGCAAGCATGATGATAACCACAAAGACCACACTGAGGAACCCGCTTGCAGTCTCCTGGTTCTCAATCCCCTGAATGGCCGTTCATCCAAATTACTGAACTACTCGGCCCCATGCATGCAGCCTGGAGTCCAGTAAGTATCTCTACCCCTTGTCCTTGCTCACATATGCCAGATTTAATCGCCTACAAGTAAGAAATGAAGACAAAAATTGCAACAAAGGAATTCACCCAGATTAATCGGTTTATAATATCAAAGGGATCACCGAGTAGGTGCTTCTTTCGGACACAGGCATGTTATTTTTTTACCTCTTCTCACCATTCATTATACAGAAATTCTATATTGTTCAACATTTATGACAAATTTTAATGTAATAACCCACTGTTTTTATCTGGCGATAGAAATATGCCTTTAAAAACTTATCTTGAATTCAAGAGCTCTGTCGTTCTGTACATACTTTTTTTTCTTGTATTTTTTCTTTCTTTATGTGTTGTTGTTGTTGTTAATGTATATTGTATAATAAAAAAAGTGGTCCATCCTATTAACATGGTATTTATGTAAATTACATGACATGTACATTTCACTTTTCAATTTCCTGTTTGCCACCCCCCCCCCCCCCCTCCACCCCTCCACCATACTCTTTTACACACCCTGTTCATCTCAGAATCCATGACGTCTCAGTGTGTACTGGTAAGACTCTGGCTGCTTCTTTGACGAGTGGCCACACCTGCTTGTGGGATCTTCACTCCAGCCAGTTACTGATGGAGGCACGCGGCCATGAACCAGGGGAGACCTCTACCGCACTGTGTCTGCAAGATGCAGAGACTCTGCTACTGGGTGCCGATGGTTGTGTCAATGTTTATGAAAGAAACTTTTGAATAGCTGCAGTTCTATTTGATTATGGTACTAGCTCTCTACCTTTATATCTCATTTTGTACACTCTTTCACTAATTTCCCATTCTCTCTCTCTCTCTTCTTTATCTCCTATTGGGCGCCAAAATGGCTTATATAACGCGCTATAGGGAAATTTGGTGTCTTCAGGAAAATTTGAACCCCATCAATTTCTGATAGCTTGGACCCCAATGAATCCAAAAATGCAAAAAAAAAAAAAATCAACTTTGGCACAAAAATCCTACGGGAGCTGTTTCAGTGACATACCGTACCACACTATCACCATGGAAGCACGAACTCCCTTGAAATTCTGATTTTATTCATGATAATTATTAATTCATCAGTTAAGATCCTCGATAATTAACACTTTTGAAGTTTAAATGTTCATATCAAATGCTATTGTTAATTCTTCCAAAATCGGATCGATGTCTGGTTGCATCGTGTGCACCGGGTTTCAGATGCAACATATTCCATGCTTAGTTTCTATACTTTTGCAAGTGAATATAAGTTTAGCTTCTCTCATCTCTATAGTGACACTGCCAAATAATCTATGAAGTGTATTCATTTTTAAATTGCTTTGTATATATAATTTTGAACTGTATTCAAGGTGCTTTGTAATTGTTTTTCACTTCCATCACTCTTCCATCACTCTTCGTAATACAACTCTAGAAACAAAAGAAATGACACCGTTGCAAGTATTGAGTTAAATTCAAAATTGTCTATTTAATTGTATAAATCTCTCACAATTAAATCATTCTGAGCATGATATTCTTTCTTACAATAACAGTACTTTTCATGGTAGATTGCAAAAATATTCATGGTATTTATTTCTGTGCCATTGATACTTCAATGAATGTATGTGCCTGTATTGTAATGATAATATTTTATAAGTATTTATATAAGAAAGTTGAAAGAAAAGTTGTCTTTCTTTATCACAAATCTTTATGATTGATGCATTATATTAACAATAACCTACAGTATTTCAGTTGGAAGTAAATAAAGATTATACAAAAGTAAAAACAGTCTCTTAGCTTACATATGACGCTTCAATTTGCAATTATCATGCCAATTAGTGCTACTACATGCAGATTGCCTATGGCATAGAATAGCAGTACATTTCAGCCAAGATTAAAATGGTCTCTGATGCTTTGTTGAAATAAGAATGAGCTAGTTCTTCTGAGATAAAATAAGATGTACCGAATTTAAGGTTGATATATAAACGATGATGATGATAATAACATTAATCAATGGTTTGTTTATAAACAATTTGTGGCACAGCAAGAACTTAAACATTCAAACATCAATACATGTCATAGAACATAACATCTAGCCTTCAAATAAAATGAACAGTACTGATGGTTGGAAAATGAAATGCATGTACATCAAACACAATTCTCATAAGACATTGCCATAATTTTTTCTTTTCAATTTTTAAGAGTCTAAAGCAATGATTTCATCACAAAATGATAAATAAACACACCTGTACTGTTTATACAGGGGTTGAAGAATCAGACAAAGGCTTACAGGTGCTTACTCTTTATTCTTACATAGAAAAAATACATTCATGTTCTAAACCAATGATATATATAAAACTTTATACACCATTACAATACATTTTATAAGGACAGTCATGATTTTATTCCATTTACCTTGTAAAAATAGACAATTTGGGATTACAGTGCATTTTATGCCAAGAACATGATTATAATTCACCATTCAATTTTTATACATTTACAACAAAATTTGCAACAGACCCATTGAGTATCAGTACTTATTCTTGGATTACGTCTATAGATCAAAGATATTAATTACAAGGCTATCTATCCAAAGAATTTTGATGAATGTTTCACCTATTATGTGCACTCCGAATAGTCATTAACTTCACTACAAAATCTACATACCCATATAAAACATAACATGAAATAAAAAGAAGTCCTAATCAATAACAATGATATATTGCATAGTGGTACAAATATTCAGAAAGGCCATTTTCAAGTTTTCAACACTATCATGCCTACATGTCGCCTTGTTCTCCTGATACTTTACACAAAATGACACGTGGCTATAGACAGACATTCTGCGTCCTTCATATTTCAGAAGTTACATACAAGGAAGTTTCACTTCCGTTTCTAAAATATACCTTGTTGTCAGTTTAATCCCCAAATTAGACCTAATTAAGTGGTTTAACGCATCGTCCTATCTCAACAAACCTTCACGCAGATCAGTGTCTCGTTTTGGAAGAAAAAAAGTTTTTTTTTCCCCGGCATGATTTCTAGATCCAGTGCAGGACCAGAGATTTATTGAACGGAAGCTTTGGACAAGCAATATCCAGTAACTGAAAAACAAAGAAACAAAGAAAGATTGAAGCAAGTGATATTAAAGAGTTCAAACTACATGAAAATGAGATGTATTTACTGTACTATGGATTGCATGAATTCATTGACTACATATTTTAATATAACTTTATTTCTCCAAATAATATATAATAAAATATCAAAACATCACCTTTCATTTCAATTTGTGTATAACATAAATTTTTAATGTTATTAAATTTGAAAATGTCATTGCTGAGATTTATATGGAGAACTTGTGCATATGTAATTCTTTTCATTTAAAAAAACTGTCCCAGTTCCATGTAATGAAATAATAAGAAGCTCTGCTCATATTTTCATGAAGATGTACTCTTTCAATTATAATGATTAGGTAACAACAATATTAGATTGAGGAATGCAAAGTTCTGCCCACAAATACAAAACAATCAGGAAATTAGAAATGTTTAGAACGTACCTGGGCGTCTTCCAAGTATGTATGCGTACAATCCTGGCCGTTGAGAGTGACACTAGAGGGCTTGGTGGTAACGCCATTCACTGTCCCTCCATAGAATACCATCTTTGAAGACCCAGAAAAACCATCATGCTCAATGGAAGACACCACAGAATTGTTTTGAGCTGTGAAACTCCACCAGCTGTATTTCCCATTCTCATAGGAGTCTGTAAAGAAAAGTTTTCCATCAATTTGAATAGTGTGATCATCTATGAATACTATTATTTGAATTTACCCCAAATTAATAAATCTGTTACAATCAATCACATCCTCAAAATCAATTGTAATTTACGTTTTTTTTTTTTTGTAACAGAAAGAATCATCATAAGTTACAATCAATTATTGCAGGAATGGAGTAGATTCTATTTTATGTCATTGACGTACGACGATTAAACAATTTTTTAAAGAAGAGTAACTACTTTAAGATGTGTAATCCAAAACAAAAGCCATCTCACATACTCATCTAAAGAAATTGATGTAATTTTTTGTTGAGATCAGTTTATCTAGTCGAGAGCAAGTCTAATGGTTGACTTTACTCATGCAGTGTGAAGCATCAAACTTCTGTTCTACCCTGCAAGTAATATCCTCTCATCTCATTTAGGAACTTCATAGTTCAAGGGGCGTTATCATTTGGGAATCTAAACATGCTTTGATTGGTCAATAGTAGGATTGCTCTGGTATAAGGGGGAGTGGTGATGCACAGTGCAAGTGACTGGAGTTCGGGCCTATGAGTCATAGTTCTTGGAATGTGGTTCCTTGCATGAAGTTAACTCTCTGGTGTGGTCAATGGTCAAATGTTTATAATAAAAAGATAATGAGGTCAGTGTCTGGGAATAATGGGGTACTGTCTATGGATAATGGGGTTCTGTTTTCGATCATGGGAGTGGGAGAAAGGTGAATGACTGGAAGGAGATGGGAGTAATACATGTACTACTAACAGTATTTTTTTTTTTAACATTACAGGGTCAACGGGTAGGTATAGTCCAGAAATTAAACCTAAGATCTCTTACCGATATCATCTCCATCATCCCAATACATATGTCCTTTGGCTGTCCCACTTTCATCCAAAGAGACGACGAGCAAGACCGGATTCTGGGCTGTCTCCGTCGTTGTCGTCTCGGGTATCATTGTAGGAACGATGTAGCCCCCTCTCAGGTGAAGATTGATCTTGCCGAGAGGAGCGTCTAGAACCATGCTGGTGGTCTTGTTGAATGTCAGAGGGGGCTCCTAGAACATTGAAAATGAAAGTGGAATGATGTTCAGTACAACAAAACACATTCTTGAGGGCTCGTTGACATACAACATGAAAACCAAGGCAATTCTGTGGTGTAGATTATCATTATTATTATTTATTTGGCAATTTCATACAAGTCATACATGTAATGTACATAAAGTAAAAACATAATTATTACAAATTAAAAGAACACAATGATTACTATGCCCAGTAGGTCTCCCCCCCCCCCCCCCCCCCCCCCCGACTAAGGTGAGCATTCTTGTGAGCTCTTAATTCATTGTGCATGCAACAGAAATACATTGAAGTAATTTGCACAAGTACCCATCCTCAACTGAACTACAGCCATATTGTGTACTCGCTTATTTGTGTATTATAAGGTGCAGATGTGAGTACACTGCTAACACCATTCTATTTTGCTTCAGCAGTTTAATTATTAATTTCTTTAGGTAGTTTACCAAGTCACAAGGCTTCATGCAAGATACGTGAAGGCTCAGTGGTCTCATAATGAAAATATCCGGACTTTTTTCAATAGCAGTCAATCCACTGATTTATTTTGGTAATGGTAACATTATAATGCTCAATATCGAAGTCCCTCACATTGGACCAAAAAGGTGTAGATCTAATTGCTACACAACTACTCTTGCTTTCCTAACAGTCGGGTACAATGAATGATCAAGCAATTTGATAAAAACAGGTGTAAAGACTGATAGGAAATTAAGCACTCTGTGGTTTCTTATATAAAATGAATGTGATATTCTCATCAATATTAAATTTAAAAAAAATTCTGTGTGCTCTAAAATAAATTTCTTGATAGTCAAATGTTTTTAATGTTTCTTATTAAAATATCTAATACCAGTAAATGAGTTATTGATAATTTTTGCTACAATGGCACCATGTTCACAGAGCAGATGTGTTCAAATACCGAAAAGGACGATGACCCGACACATACTCTTGTGACTTTTGCACGGGGCTTTGTCTCATCAAAGATGTAGTGTTAGGGCTAGAGTTGTGATTGGGATTTATTTTAGGTTCAAAGTTAGGTTTAGGATCAGGAATAGTCTTGGGTCGAGGATTGAAGTTAGGAATTTGACTGGGGTAGGACTTTGGCTACAGAAAAAAGCGTTGTACAATCCAAAATGACACATACTGAGGAGGGGGGGGGGGGGGGTGTTAGATATCAATAGAGAGAGAGACAATATTTATTTGTGGAATGAATTTTAGCTTTCAACTGATTCAAGACAAAAACTTACTGGTGTAATGCTGTACCAGCGACCCGGAGGAAAAGAGGCTGAGACAGAAGTAGCACCCTGAGTAAGAACAGGACTGACCAGCACAGCACCACCAAGCATGAACTGGGTGTCAACTTCGTAAAGGGACGGATCACGAGGGAAACTGAAAAGACGGGAGGATGGGAAAGAAAGTAAATCAATAATACACTGTTGGTGTGTAGAATTTTACTTTGTACTTAAAAGTGATTTAAACTCTTATGCTCGTAAATAGTCGTTGCTTTGAACAACTCTTTGAAATTATGCCTATTATGATTTAAAACAACTCAATGTCATTGAATGCAAATGCTTGTAATACACCCAGAAAACTTGTTTAGGGTACATTCATATTTTAGGGTACCGGTATGCCTTCCCTCCCCCTACCCATTTCAAATTGCACTGGCATTCCGTAAATACATAATTATAATATGTTGCTCCTCCCACTCCTTGTATTTGTTTTGTACCCCCTTTTATAAGTTCCAGATCCAAAAAAAAACATGAAAAAAAATGTGAATACCCATTTCTTTCTGCTGTAAGCTGTCAAAATCTCAAAATTGCATCTGCACCAGACCGATACTCTCATAAAAAACTAGCTCGGACGCGTGAAAATTAGCCCGCTATTTTGGAAACAAGACCAAGATTTCTCTTGATATTTTCTCTACCAACTATCCAGCTAATTGCAAATACAGGCTGATGAAAACGAAAATCAACTGATTAATTTGCGACCGGAATAGTTAAAATAGCAGTTTTGTTTGGCAAACTCAAGCTGATGAAGACAGGCCTAATGTTCGTTCTGAAAAAATTCCTTTAAATTCCTATCATAAGGGAGCTTACTTGAAGAAGAGTGGTCTGGCTACCATACTGCCATTCACATGGGCCTTGTGGAACAGTGTATAGAGGTACGGAAGCAAGGAGTATCGGATGAGAAGAGCATTCCTGCTAGACTCCTGGCTGGCACTACTGAAAACCGCTGGGTCCTGGTCCTAAAGGATCAAATATATTGAGGGTTCAGTGATACAAAGACGTAACTCCATATTTTGCCAAAATAAGTATTTGATATAAAAATGTTCAGAAAAATGTGGGTTTTCCAGGGAACACAAAGACTTGACTCCACCCAATACCTCAAGTCAATGGCTAGTGAAACATAGACTTACATGTAAACTCCTTTAGGCGCAAGTGCTCAGTGACACCTGAACCACTTTTTCTCAAAATGGCCAAAATGGAGTTACGTCTTTGTGTCACTGATGGTACTGACCCCTCGATTTATATAAATGTATGTTAATATTTTAAAGGGATCATCAAGCACGAGTCAATAACATCAAAATTGAGTTAGATATATGTACATGCAGAGTGAAACCTGTACATAAAGACCGCTCAAGGGAGACAAGAAAAGTGGTCTATACAGGCAAATGGTCTTTATGTACAAGTTCCTTCAGTACCGGTACATGTTTATGTACAGGTGATCACTAAAACAGGTTTGACTGTACTATCATTGAAGACCACATTTTCATCATTATGCTGACTCCTTCTGTATATTGTGTGACCATTAAAATTGCAGAGAAAACATGTGTGTCAAACACTTCGTATATTTAAAAGGACATACTGTAATTACTGTTTACCAAAACATGAATATAAAAGGTTTTCTAAGCATTTTTTTGGCAACATACTAATTGTTCTAATTTCATAACACACAGAATATTCTTACTCAATAAACATGCCTTTAAAAAAAAAATCATATATTAATTGCTTCTTTACAAAAAACGATTGACCATTTACACTAGCCTAGAGGAACCAGGGTCAGGGTTAGGGTTAAACTCTGGAAATGGGAACATTTAGTCAGCAAGGGCTCAATCACATTTAAACATATCAGTATTTCCTGTTTATAAAACATGCACTGCTGAGTTTTAAATATTACAAGTACAATGAACTTTCATGTAAAATGCTCCCACTTGTTCATTTTTTATCCAAATTGAAAAGGAAAAGTCCGACTCCCATTTATTCCAGTTGGAACCCAATTTCCATCCACTAGTACGCCCCGGAACAAAATGAATGAACTCTACTAACATTCATGTAAAGACTGTTGTGATTACGAGAGAACGGGTAGAACGCGCCCAGCTGCATCCAGCGTGTGCAGAGCTCCTCCGTGGTGTTACCGTTAAAGCCGCAAATATCAGCTCCAACCATCGGGATTCCAAACATGTTGAAATTAAGGATACCTGTCCAGAGAATGCGAATAAAAATGTATGTTTAAATGTTTTGATCTATAAAACAGTAAAGGGATGTTGATATTAAAGACCGTCAATACTACAGGGCCAGAAGGGATTAGACCACACAGCGAGGTCACTGACAGGTGGATATCTCATTAACTCAGCTCATAACTAACATAAGAAAAAGAGGATCATGGGGGACCAACAGGCACTGATTGGGGAAGTTTTTTATATAGAGGGAGCAAGTAGCTACAAGTAGGACAGTGGGGCTTTAAAGAAGTAGTTAAAGAAAAAAATTAAAATTACTTAAAATGTCTTGAGATACATTGAAATGGAGGGAAATATTACTGGCTTAATTGAAGTAAGAAAGGATCTAATCTCATGCTGTATCATTGCCATCCATATGATCATACTCCATTTTGATTGTTTATAGTTTGAAGCTTTGGCTGTTCTACAGTCTATTTCAAATTACCATGAGAAACCAAAAGCAAGACATTTCTACATCCCAAGCTACTTGTATTCCCTCACTCATCCACCCACCCAATCACTCGCTAACTCACATCGAAACTTAACTCACTCACTCTCCCTAAGTTACTCTCTTGGGGATCACTCAAAATCACACTTACTCTTTCTCTCTCTCTCTCTCTCTCTCTCTCTCTCCTTTTTTCTCTCTCTTTTCATTACTTACTCTCTCACTTAGAATATAGAATTAGCTATAGAATTAGTGACCTGTAATTGAGGAGTGCATCTCAGGCCATTCGCTATTATTGTCACCCAACCAGTGACCGCCGTATCTCCCTGAGGATGGGAACGTAGAGCGGGAGATGATGAAAGGACGCTTCTTCCGGATGTTTGCCAGCATCCTAAATGGCGATTATAAGGGTACAAAGTCATGTCAGTGTAATGTTAGGGTAAAGTCCCAGAAATAAAAGGTTGTTAGAACATATAACATTCTGTGGCACAGCCTGTGAGAGTTCAATACATGTATCTTGTTAATCAAAATCAAAGAAATCTGATAATTTTGGAGTGTTTTTTTAGGGGAAGGGGTGGCGGAGAAGGGAGTTACCAAAAACTATGCATGGCGTATCATGCTCTATTATGTCAGGGCATAAGCACACTGAGTCAATGTTAATCCTAGAATTAACATTAACAAAAATAAATGTGTTTGAAGACGAATATTGATGAAAGAATACAAGTATATGGGTTTTTTGCATACAACAGAAAGCTACAATTTTGTATTCTTTCATCAAATATTGGCCTTAAAATGTACATATTTTGAAAATCATTGCATGTGTGTGTTAAATGACATCCTCTCTAACATCTTTGTACAATTTAAATGAAATTTTGCCATCAAATATTTGAGACTCCTAACACTTTAGAGGAGCTTTAAGTGTGCCCGGCAATCAATGCTTCCAAAATAATTGGCTTAATTAAGTCGGCTAAAGATAGGGAACTGAATAAATTTAGGCTAAAATACGTTATAGCCCAAAAGCATCGCCTGGATACGGAAGTTGGCTAGGTATTTTATCTAAGCTGAAAACTGAGTAAAATACTCATATTTCTGACTAAAATATTGAAGTATTGAATTGAATTCCGGCCCATGCAATCAAACCTATCCAATGGCATACTTACGTGAAAGAGACATTGACCTCAGAAATTCCAAACATGCTGTGCACATTGTAATGAAGACTGGCAGTCTGCCGTGCAGAGGGGCACAAGGTCCTGTAATACAAAGTATTACCTTCAGCACCTGAAAAAGAAACAAAATTCAACGAAAATAAGGTTTGGTTTCGAAACAACTGTCATATGTGAAAGAGTGAGACATTATATGGCTCAGTGGTAGAGCAGTACGTGGTCTCGTAACCGAGAGGTCTTGGGTTCGAAACCAATTCGATGCGCTAGGTATTACGCTTTGGTTATGCATTACCAAGTTTCTTGGAGAGTACTTACAGCCATCTGTCCCCTGGTTTCTTACCACTAGCATATACACATGCTTTCTTAGCAGTCAGGTAAAACCAACCCACCAACAATATATGTCTCGAGTTTGTGGACATCCCATTGAAACACATGTCATAGATCAATGCTTGCAAGTTACGGATGTCACCAAACTTAAAGGGATAGTTGAGTTCAGTTTTCAGACCGCAAATGCCTTCAAAGGGCATGGTTATTGCTCTTATTCTTATCTATGACAGTTCCAGTGCCCTTTTAGAACCTAAAATTGCTATGAAGGTAATTTTAGACCCCAAAATGTGTGAAAGTTAGCCAATACGACCATACCAATTCAGCTCCACTTTCAAAAAAATATGGTGACTGTTAATTAATTATCTAATTAAAAATAAAAATACATGGGCCGACTGATTGTGCATAATATAACCAACACGAAAATGCCAACAAAAAAGCCAACATTGGCATTGGCTGAAATACGACTAAAAAGGCGCTTTTTCGTTTTTTCAACGGCTTTTTCAAATTATCTAATATTTGTGGTGGTACACAAGTATTAGAAATCGTTATATTTATGGATATTTCAGCCGTCTCTGAACCGATTTTGATCAAACAAAGATGATTTTGTCATTTGAATTATATGTTCTTTCAAATTTGACACTCAGTTTTTCATTTTCTCACAAAAAATTATTTTGTGTCGCACCCTCTGCAACAGAACTCAACTATCCCTTTAAGACATAAACTGATTTAATGAAAGTGGGTCCAAATTCATGGACAAAACAAGATGGAATTTTGACTGCGCGCAGTCGAAAATGATGCCTCCGCCATAGAGCAATTTAAACAAGTTTGGAGTTTAAATCTCCAGTGGTTCTTGAGATATCATGATAACAATCTCACCTCTGTGACCCTTGACCTTTGACCTACGTGCTCCAAAATCTAATCAGATTGTCTTCCTATGGTGATACACACTATCATTAAGTTGAAGTTTAAATCTCCAGTGGATCTTGAGATATTATATGGTGATACATACTATCATTAAGTTTGAAGTGAAAATTCTCCAGTGGTTCTTGAGATATCGCGATAACGATCTCAATGTATGGAATTTCATAAGTTGACCTCTGTGACCCTTGACCTTTAACCTGCGTGCTCCAAAATCTAATCAGATCGTCTTCCTATGGTGATACATACTATCTTTAAGTTTGAAGTTTTACATCTCCAGTGGTTCTTGAGATATCATGATAACAATCTCAATGTATGGAATTTCATAAGTTGACCTCTATGACCCTTGACCTTTGAACTACGTACTCCAAAATCTAATCATTTCGTCTTCCTATGGTGATATATACTATTCCCGAGTCTTAAGTTTAAATCTTAAATGGTTCTTGAGATATTGTGATAACGGTCAAACGGGACGGACGGACGGACGGACGTACGGACGGACAACCCGAAAACATAATGCCTCCGGCACCACCTTCGGTGGCGGAGGCATACAAAATATTTTCCTCCAAAATGCTGAACCACCCCGGCCCTTACCATTTTGGCCTGAAATTGGTGTTTATTCAAATTATCACAATATTATAGTATTAATGACTGCTTTGAGAGAAATAGTTGTTTTATTACGCTCAAGGGAAGGTTAGAATAGCCGAGGGGAATAGCCCAATTGTAACCTTCCCGAGAGCGTATGAAAACAACTATTTCTCGAATATTAAAGCAGTCATTAATACTTTTATATGCCGAAAAAAAATAGACTAAAAAATAAAAAATAAAAAATAATTTACATTTTTGTCGAAGACGGGATGGTGTATCGAAAACCAACGCTTAGACCACTCGGCTATCGCGCGCCGTTAACATGCTTGGCAGTTTTCTCCAATATATACATTAAAATGGATTGAAAACGGCTCCGCGTGAGGGATGCTTCGCAAAAGCTCCATGAAACGGACCCTTCTTTTACTTTTGCAATGCATATTGGCACGAACTTAGATCAAGATCTATCGGCAGATGTTGTTTTTTTGTTTTTGAGAGTTAATTTTCGTCTTCATGTCAACAATGCAAGATAAAATTGTCGGTAAGATCGATCGAGATTCAATTGTATTGAAATTGCCGACCAATTTTTCGCACACGTATGGTATCCTCCATCGCTCAAACCATTTTTTAACATGTAAACCTATGGGGTAACCATGGAGACTGACCTATTTTTTTATAACCATGGTTATTAAAAATATTGAAATGTTTTAAGCATGGTTACCGGGAATTTTACAGGAACAGTTGAAGTTTATGAATGCAATTCGACCAATCAGATGGCTGGATTTCTTAAGTGAGGTATATAATTGCCCCTATGCCCCTTTCAAAGGGATATGGGGGTCAAGATCCATCTAATGGCATGTAGGTACATTCATTGTGGAGAAACTAGCCTATTAAAAAAAAAAATATTTTCCTCCAAAATGCTGAACCACCCCGGACCTTCTAATTTCGGCCTGAAAGTTGTGATAATTCAAATTTTTACAATATTTGCCCCTACGCCCCTTCCAAAGGGATATGGGGGTCAGGATCCATCTAATGGCATGTATGTACATTCATTGTGGGGAAACTAGCCTATTCAAAAAATATAATATTTTCCTCCAAAATGCTGAACCACCCCGGCCCTTACCATTTCGGCACGAAAGTTGGGATAATTCAAATTTTTACAATATTTGCCCCTATGCCCCTTTCAAAGGGATATGGGGGTCAAGATCCATCTAATGCAATGTAAGGACATTCATTGTGGGGAAACTAACCTATCAAAAAAAAAAAATATTTTCCTCCAAAATGCTGAACCACCCCGGCACTTACCATTTCGGCCTAAAATTGGTGTTTATTGAAGTTTGAACAATATTTGCCCCTACGCCCCTTTCAAAGGGATATGGGGGTCAGGATCCATCTAATGGCATGTATGTACATTCATTGTGGGGAAACTAGCCTAATCAAAAAATATAATTTTTTCCTTCAAAATGCTGAACCACCCCGGCCCTTACCATTTCGGCCTGAAATTGGTGTTTATTCAAATTATCACAATATTTGCCCCTACGCCCCTTTCAAAGGGATATGGGGGTCAAGATCCATCTAATGGCATGTATGGACATTCATTGTGGGGAAACTAACCTATTAAAAAAATATAATATTTTCCTCCAAAATGCTGAACCACCCCGGACCTTCTAATTTCGGCCCAAAAGTTGTGATAATTCAAATTTTTACAATATTTGCCCCTACGCCCCTTCCAAAGGGATATAGGGGTCAGGATCCATCTAATGGCATGTATTTACATTCATTGTGGGGAAACTAGCCTATTCAAAATATATAATATTTTCCTCCAAAATGCTGAACCACCCCGGCCCTTACCATTTCGGCCTGAAATTGGTGTTTATTCAAATTATCACAATATTTGCCCTACGCCCCTTTCAAAGGGATATGGGGGTCAAGATCCATCTAATGCAATGTAAGGACATTCATTGTGGGGAAACTAACCTATTAAAAAAAATATATATTTTCCTCCAAAATGCTGAACCACCCCGGCACTTACCATTTCGGCCCGAAAGTTGTGATAATTAAAATTTTTACAATATTTGCCCCTTCGCCCCTTTCAAAGGGATATGGGGGTCAGGATTCATCTAATGGCATGTATGTACATTCATTGTGGGGAAACTAGCCTATTCAAAAAATATAATATTTTCCTCCAAAATGCTGAACCACCCCGGCCCTTACAATTTCGGCACGAAAGTTGTGATAATTCAAATTTTTACAATATTTGCCCCTACGCTCCTTTCAAAGGGATATGGGGGTCAGGATCCATCTAATGGCATGTATGGACATTCATTGTGGGGAAACTAACCTATTAAAAAAAATATATATTTTCCTCCAAAATGCTGAACCACCCCGGCCCTTACCATTTCGGCCCGAAAGTTGTGATAATTCAAATTATCACAATATTTGCCCCTACGCCCCTTCCAAAGGGATATGGGGGTCAGGATCAATGTAATGGCATGTATGTACATTCATTGTGGGGAAACAAGCCTAATCAAAAAATATAATTTTTTCCTCCAAAATCCTGAACCACCCCGGCCCTTACCATTTGGCCTGAAATGGGTGTTTATTCAAATTATCACAATATTTGCCCCTATGCCCCTTTCAAAGGGATATGGGGGTCAAGATCCATCTAATGGCATGTATGTACATTCATTGTGGGGAAACTAGCCTAATCAAAAAATATAATTTTTTCCTTCAAAATGCTGAACCACCCCGGCCCTTACCATTTCGGCCTAAAATTGGTGTTTATTCAAATTATCACAATATTTGCCCCTACGCCCCTTTCAAAGGGATATGGGGGTCAAGATCCATCTAATGGCATGTATGGACATTCATTGTGGGGAAACTAACCTATTAAAAAAATATAATATTTTCCTCCAAAATGCTGAACCACCCCGGACCTTCTAATTTCGGCCCAAAAGTTGTGATAATTCAAATTTTTACAATATTTGCCCCTACGCCCCTTCCAAAGGGATATAGGGGTCAGGATCCATCTAATGGCATGTATTTACATTCATTGTGGGGAAACTAGCCTATTCAAAATATATAATATTTTCCTCCAAAATGCTGAACCACCCCGGCCCTTACCATTTCGGCCTGAAATTGGTGTTTATTCAAATTATCACAATATTTGCCCCTACGCCCCTTTCAAAGGGATATGGGGGTCAAGATCCATCTAATGCAATGTAAGGACATTCATTGTGGGGAAACTAACCTATTAAAAAAAATATATATTTTCCTCCAAAATGCTGAACCACCCCGGCACTTACCATTTCGGCCCGAAAGTTGTAATAATTAAAATTTTTACAATATTTGCCCCTTCGCCCCTTTCAAAGGGATATGGGGGTCAGGATTCATCTAATGGCATGTATGTACATTCATTGTGGGGAAACTAGCCTATTCAAAAAATATAATATTTTCCTCCAAAATGCTGAACCACCCCGGCCCTTACAATTTCGGCCTGAAAGTTGTGATAATTCAAATTTTTACAATATTTGCCCCTACGCCCCTTCCAAAGGGATATGGGGGTCAGGATCAATGTAATGGCATGTATGTACATTCATTGTGGGGAAACTAGCCTAATCAAAAAATATAATTTTTTCCTCCAAAATCTTGAACCACCCCGGACCTTCTAATTTCGGCCCAAAAGTTGTGATAATTTAAATTTTTACAATATTTGCCCCTACGCCCCTTCCAAAGGGATATAGGGGTCAGGATCCATCTAATGGCATGTATTTACATTCATTGTGGGGAAACTAGCCTATTCAAAATATATAATATTTTCTCCAAAATGCTGAACCACCCCGGCCCTTACCATTTCGGCCTGAAATTGGTGTTTATTCAAATTATCACAATATTTGCCCCTACGCCCCTTTCAAAGGGATATGGGGGTCAAGATCCATCTAATGCAATGTAAGGACATTCATTGTGGGGAAACTAGCCTATTCAAAAAATATAATATTTTCCTCCAAAATGCTGAACCACCCCGGCCCTTGCAATTTCGGCACGAAAGTTGTGATAATTCAAATTTTTACAATATTTGCCCCTACGCCCCTTTCAAAGGGATATCGGGGTCAAGATCCATCTAATGGCATGTATGGACATTCATTGTGGGGAAACTAACCTATTAAAAAAAATATATATTTTCCTCCAAAATGCTGAGCCACCCCGGACCTTCTAATTTCGGCCCAAAAGTTGTGATAATTCAAATTTTTACAATATTTGCCCCTACGCCCCTTCCAAAGGGATATGGGGGTCAGGATCCATCTAATGGCATGTATGTACATTGATTGTGGGGAAACTAGCCTATTCAAAAAATATAATATTTTCCTCGAAAATGCTGAACCACCCCGGCCCTTACCATTTTGGCCTGAAATTGGTGTTTATTCAAATTATCACAATATTTGCCCCTACGCCCCTTTCAAAGGGATATCGGGGTCAAGATCCATCTAATGGCATGTATGGACATTCATTGTGGGAAAACTAACCTATTAAAAAAAATATATATTTTCCTCCAAAATGCTGAGCCACCCCGGACCTTCTAATTTCGGCCCGAAAGTTGTGATAATTCAAATTTTTACAATATTTGCCCCTACGCCCCTTTCAAAGGGATATGGGGGTCAGGATCCATCTAATGGCATGTATGTACATACATTGTGGGGAAACTAGCCTAATCAAAAAATATAATTTTTTCCTTCAAAATGCTGAACCACCCCGGCCCTTACATTTTCGGCCCGAAAGTTGTGATAATTCAAATTTTTACAATATTTGCCCCTATGCCCCTTTCAAAGGGATATGGGGGTCAAGATCCATCTAATGGCATGTAGGTACATTCATTGTGGAGAAACTAGCCTATTAAAAAAAATATATATTTTCCTCCAAAATCCTGAACCACCCCGGCCCTTACCATTTCGGCCCGAAAGTTGTGATAATTCAAATTTTTACAATATTTGCCCCTTCGCCCCTTTCAAAGGGATATGGGAGTCAGGATCAACCTAATGGAATGTATGTACATTCATTGTGGGGAAACTAGCCTATTCAAAAAATATAATATTTTCCTCCAAAATGCTGAACCACCCCGGACCTTCTAATTTCGGCCTGAAAGTTGTGATAATTCAAATTTTTACAATATTTGCCCCTACGCCCCTTCCAAAGGGATATGGGGGTCAGGATCAATGTAATGGCATGTATGTACATTGATTGTGGGGAAACTAGCCTAATCAAAAAATATAATTTTTTCCTTCAAAATGCTGAACCACCCCGGCCCTTACCATTTCGGCACGAAAGTTGTGATAATTCAAATTTTTACAATATTTGCCCCTACGCCCCTTTCAAAGGGATATGGGGGTCAGGATCCATCTAATGGCATGTATGGACATTCATTGTGGGGAAACTAACCTATTAAAAAAAAAATATATTTTCCTCCAAAATGCTGAACCACCCCGGACCTTCTAATTTCGGCCCGAAAGTTGTGATAATTCAAATTTTTACAATATATGCCCCTACGCCCCTTCCAAAGGGATATGGGGGTCAGGATCCATCTAATGGCATGTATGGACATTCATTGTGGGGAAACTAGCCTATTCAAAAAATATAATATTTTCCTCGAAAATGCTGAACCACCCCGGACCTTCTAATTTCGGCCTGAAAGTTGTGATAATTCAAATTTTTACAATATTTGCCCCTACGCACCTTCCAAAGGGATATGGGGGTCAGGATCAATGTAATGGCATGTATGTACATTCATTGTGGGGAAACTAGCCTATTCAAAAAATATTATATTTTCCTCCAAAATGCTAAACCACCCCGGCCCTTACCATTTCGGCCTGAAATTGGTGTTTATTCAAATTATCACAATATTTGCCCCTACGCCCCTTTCAAAGGGATATGGGGGTCAAGATCCATCTAATGCAATGTAAGGACATTTATTGTGGGGAAACTAACCTATTAAAAAAAATATATATTTTCCTCCAAAATGCTGAGCCACCCCGGACCTTCTAATTTCGGCCCAAAAGTTGTGATAATTCAAATTTTTACAATATTTGCCCCTACGCCCCTTCCAAAGGGATATGGGGGTCAGGATCCATCTAATGGCATGTATGTACATTCATTGTGGGGAAACTAGCCTATTAAAAAAATATAATATTTTCCTCCAAAATGCTGAACCACCACGGACCTTCTAATTTCGGTCCAAAAGTTGTGATAATTCAAATTTTTACAATATTTGACCCTACGCCCCTTCCAAAGGGATATGGGGGTCAGGATCCATCTAATGGCATGTATGTACATTGATTGTGGGGAAACTAGCCTATTCAAAAAATATAATATTTTCCTCGAAAATGCTGAACCACCCCGGCCCTTACCATTTTGGCCTGAAATTGGTGTTTATTCAAATTATCACAATATTTGCCCCTACGCCCCTTTCAAAGGGATATCGGGGTCAAGATCCATCTAATGGCATGTATGGACATTCATTGTGGGGAAACTAGCCGATTAAAAAAAAAAAATATTTTCCTCCAAAATGCTGAACCACCCCAGCCCTAACAATTTCGGCACGAAAGTTGTGAAAATTCAAATTTTTACGATATTTGCCCCTTCGCCCCTTTCAAAGGGATATGGGGGTCAGGATCCATCTAATGGCATGTATGTACATTCATTGTGGGGAAACTAGCCTATTCAAAAAATATAATATTTTCCTCCAAAATGCTGAACCACCCCGGACCTTCTAATTTCGGCCTGAAAGTTGTGATAATTCAAATTTTTACGATATTTGCCCCTACGCCCCTTCCAAAGGGATATGGGGGTCAGGATCAATGTAATGGCATGTATGTACATTCATTGTGGGGAAACTAGCCTAATCAAAAAATATAATTTTTTCCTTCAAAATGCTGAACCACCCCGGCCCTTACCATTTCGGCACGAAAGTTGTGATAATTCAAATTTTTACAATATTTGCCCCTACGCCCCTTTCAAAGGGATATGGGGGTCAGGATCCATCTAATGGCATGTATGGACATTCATTGTGGGGAAACTAACCTATTAAAAAAAAAAAATATTTTCCTCCAAAATGCTGAACCACCCCGGACCTTCTAATTTCGGCCCGAAAGTTGTGATAATTCAAATTTTTACAATATATGCCCCTACGCCCCTTCCAAAGGGATATTGGGGTCAGGATCCATCTAATGGCATGTATGTACATTCATTGTGGGGAAACTAGCCTATTCAAAAAATATAATATTTTCCTCCAAAATGCTGAACCCCCCCGGACCTTCTAATTTCGGCCTGAAAGTTGTGATAATTCAAATTTTAACAATATTTGCCCCTACGCCCCTTCCAAAGGGATATGGGGGTCAGGATCAATGTAATGGCATGTGTGTACATTCATTGTGGGGAAACTAGCCTATTCAAAAAATATTATATTTTCCTCCAAAATGCTGAACCACCCCGGCCCTTACCATTTCGGCCTGAAATTGGTGTTTATTCAAATTATCACAATATTTGCCCCTACGCCCCTTTCAAAGGGATATGGGGGTCAAGATCCATCTAATGCAATGTAAGGACATTTATTGTGGGGAAACTAACCTATTAAAAAAAAAATATATTTTCCTCCAAAATGCTGAGCCACCCCGGACCTTCTAATTTCGGCCCAAAAGTTGTGATAATTCAAATTTTTACAATATTTGCCCCTACGCCCCTTCCAAAGGGATATGGGGGTCAGGATCCATCTAATGGCATGTATGTACATTCATTGTGGGGAAACTAGCCTATTAAAAAAATATAATATTTTCCTCCAAAATGCTGAACCACCCCGGACCTTCTAATTTCGGTCCAAAAGTTGTGATAATTCAAATTTTTACAATATTTGCCCCTACGCCCCTTCCAAAGGGATATGGGGGTCAGGATCCATCTAATGGCATGTATGTACATTGATTGTGGGGAAACTAGCCTATTCAAAAAATATAATATTTTCCTCGAAAATGCTGAACCACCCCGGCCCTTACCATTTTGGCCTGAAATTGGTGATAATTAAAATTTTTACAATATTTGCCCCTTCGCCCCTTTCAAAGGGATATGGGGGTCAGGATCCATCTAATGGCATGTATGTACATTCATCGTGGGGAAACTAGCCTATTAAAAAAATATAATATTTTCCTCCAAAATGCTGAACCACCCCGGACCTTCTAATTTCGGTCCAAAAGTTGTGATAATTCAAATTTTTACAACATTTGCCCCTACGCCCCTTCCAAAGGGATATGGGGGTCAGGATCCATCTAATGGCATGTATGTACATTCATTGTGGGGAAACTAGCCTATTCAAAAAATATAATATTTTCCTCGAAAATGCTGAACCACCCCGGCCCTTACCATTTTGGCCTGAAATTGGTGTTTATTCAAATTATCACAATATTTGCCCCTACGCCCCTTTCAAAGGGATATCGGGGTCAAGATCCATCTAATGGCATGTATGGACATTCATTGTGGGAAAACTAACCTATTAAAAAAAATATATATTTTCCTCCAAAATGCTGAACCACCCCGGACCTTCTAATTTCGGCCCGAAAGTTGTGATAATTCAAATTTTTACAATATTTGCCCCTACGCCCCTTTCAAAGGGATATGGGGGTCAGGATCCATCTAATGGCATGTATGTACATTCATTGTGGGGAAACTAGCCTAATCAAAAAATATAATTTTTTCCTCAAAATGCTGAACCACCCCGGCCCTTACATTTCGGCCCGAAAGTTGTGATAATTCAAATTTTTACAATATTTGCCCCTATGCCCCTTTCAAAGGGATATGGGGGTCAAGATCCATCTAATGGCATGTAGGTACATTCATTGTGGAGAAACTAGCCTATTAAAAAAATATATATTTTCCTCCAAAATGCTGAACCACCCCGGCCCTTACCATTTCGGCCCGAAAGTTGTGATAATTCAAATTTTTACAATATTTGCCCCTACGCCCCTTTCAAAGGGATATGGGGGTCAGGATCCATCTAATGGAATGTATGTACATTCATTGTGGGGAAACTAACCTATTAAAAAATATATATATTTTCCTCCAAAATGCTGAACCACCCCGGACCTTCTAATTTCGGCCTGAAATTGTGTTTATTCAAATTATCACAATATTTGCCCCTACGCCCCTTTCAAAGGGATATGGGGGTCAGGATCCATCTAATGGCATGTATGGACATTCATTGTGGGGAAACTAACCTATTAAAAAATATATATATTTTCCTCCAAAATGCTGAACCACCCTGGACCTTCTAATTTCGGCCCGAAAGTTGTGATAATCAAATTTTTACAATATTTGCCCCTACGCCCCTTTCAAAGGGATATGGGGGTCAGGATCCATCTAATGGCATGTATGTACATTCATTGTGGGGAAACTAGCCTATTAAAAAAAATATATATTTTCCTCCAAAATGCTGAACCACCCGGACCTTCTAATTTCGGCCCGAAAAATGTTATAATTCAAATTTTTACAATATTTGCCCCTACGCCCCTTTCAAAGGGATATGGGGGTCAAGATCCATCTAATGGCATGTATGTACATTCATTGTGGGGAAACTAGCCTATTAAAAAAAATATATATTTTCCTCCAAATGCTGAGCCACCCTGGACTTTCTAATCACGGCCTGAAAGTTGTGATAATTCAAATTATCACAATATTTGCCCCTACGCCCCTTTCAAAGGGATATCGGGGTCAAGATCCATCTAATGGCATGTATGGACATTCATTGTGGGGAAACTAACCTATTAAAAAAAATATATATTTTCCTCCAAAATGCTGAGCCACCCGGACCTGCTAATTTCGGCCCAAAAGTTGTGATAATTCAAATTTTTACAATATTTGCCCCTTCGCCCCTTTCAAAGGGATATGGGGGTCAGGATCCATCTAATGGCATGTATGGACATTCATTGTGGGGAAACTAGCCTATTAAAAAAATATAATATTTTCCTCCAAAATGCTGAACCACCCCGGACCTTCTAATTTCGGTCCAAAAGTTGTGATAATTCAAATTTTTACAATATTTGCCCCTACGCCCCTTCCAAAGGGATATGGGGGTCAGGATCCATCTAATGGCATGTATGTACATTGATTGTGGGGAAACTAGCCTATTCAAAAAATATAATATTTTCCTCGAAAATGCTGAACCACCCCGGCCCTTACCATTTTGGCCTGAAATTGGTGATAATTAAATTTTTACAATATTTGCCCCTTCGCCCCTTTCAAAGGGATATGGGGGTCAGGATCCATCTAATGGCATGTATGTACATTCATCGTGGGGAAACTAGCCTATTAAAAAAATATAATATTTTTCCTCCAAAATGCTGAACCACCCCGGACCTTCTAATTTCGGTCCAAAGTTGTGATAATTCAAATTTTTACAATATTTGCCCCTACGCCCCTTCCAAAGGGATATGGGGGTCAGGATCCATCTAATGGCATTTATGTACATTCATTGTGGGGAAACTAGCCTATTAAAAAAAAAAATATTTTCCTCCAAGATGCTGAACCACCCCGGCCCTTACAATTTCGGCCTGAAATTGGTGTTTATTCAAATTATCACAATATTTGCCCCTATGCCCCTTTTAAAGGGATATCGGGGTCAAGATCCATCTAATGGCATGTATGGACATTCATTGTGGGGAAACTAACCTATTAAAAAATATATATATTTTCCTCCAAAATGCTGAACCACCCTGGACCTTCTAATTTCGGCCCGAAAGTTGTGATAATCAAATTTTTACAATATTTGCCCCTACGCCCCTTCCAAAGGGATATGGGGGTCAGGATCCATCTAATGGCATGTATGTACATTCATTGTGGGGAAACTAGCCTATTAAAAAAAAAATATTTTTCCTCCAAAATGCTGAGCACCCCGGACCTTCTAATTTCGGCCCGAAAGTTGTGATAATTCAAATTTTTACAATATTTGCCCCTACGCCCCTTTCAAAGGGATATGGGGGTCAGGATCCATCTAATGGCATGTATGTACATACATTGTGGGGAAACTAGCCTAATCAAAAAATATAATTTTTTCCTTCAAAATGCTGAACCACCCCGGCCCTTACATTTTCGGCCCGAAAGTTGTGATAATTCAAATTTTTACAATATTTGCCCCTATGCCCCTTTCAAAGGGATATGGGGGTCAAGATCCATCTAATGGCATGTAGGTACATTCATTGTGGAGAAACTAGCCTATTAAAAAAAATATATATTTTCCTCCAAAATCCTGAACCACCCCGGCCCTTACCATTTCGGCCCGAAAGTTGTGATAATTCAAATTTTACAATATTTGCCCCTTCGCCCCTTTCAAAGGGATATGGGAGTCAGGATCAACCTAATGGAATGTATGTACATTCATTGTGGGGAAACTAACCTATTAAAAAATATATATTTTCCTCCAAAATGCTGACCACCCCGGACCTTCTAATTTCGGCCTAAAAATATTATGATTCAAATTTTTACAATATTTGCCCCTACGCCCCTTTCAAAGGGATATGGGGGTCAGGATCCATCTAATGGCATGTACGTACATTCATTGTGGGGAAACTAGCCTATTAAAAAAAAAAAATATTTTCCTCCAAAATGCTGAACCACCCGGCCCTTACCATTTCGGCCTGAAATTGGTGTTTATTCAAATTATCACAATATTTGCCCCTACGCCCCTTTAAAGGGATATCGGGGTCAAGATCCATCTAATGGCATGTATGGACATTCATTGTGGGGAAACTAACCTATTAAAAAATATATATTTTCCTCCAAAATGCTGAACCACCCTGGACCTTCTAATTTCGGCCCGAAAGTTGTGATAATCAAATTTTACAATATTTGCCCCTACGCCCCTTCCAAAGGGATATGGGGGTCAGGATCCATCTAATGGCATGTATGTACATTCATTGTTGAGAAACTAGCCTATTAAAAAAAATATATTTTCCTCCAAAATGCTGAACCACCCGGACCTTCTAATTTCGGCCCGAAAATGTTATAATTCAAATTTTTACAATATTTGCCCCTACGCCCCTTTCAAAAGGGATATGGGGGTCAAGATCCATCTAATGGCATGTATGTACATTCATTGTGGGGAAACTAGCCTATTTAAAAAAAATATATATTTTCCTCCAAAATGCTGAGCCACCCTGGACCTTCTAATCACGGCTTGAAAGTTGTGATAATTCAAATTATCACAATATTTGCCCTACGCCCCTTTCAAAGGATATCGGGGGTCAGATCCATCTAATGGCATGTATGGACATTTATTGTGGGGAAACTAACCTATTAAAAAAAATATATATTTTCCTCCAAAATGCTGAGACCACCCGGACCTGCTAATTTCGGCCCAAAAGTTGTGATAATTCAATCTTTTACAATATTTGCCCCTTCGCCCCCTTTCAAGGGATATGGGGGTCAGGATCCATCTAATGGCATGTATGGACATTCATTGTGGGGAAACTAGCCTATTAAAAAAATATAATATTTTCCTCCAAAATGCTGAACCACCCCGGACCTTCTAATTTCGTCCAAAAGTTGTGATAATTCAAATTTTTACAATATTTGCCCCTACGCCCCTTCCAAAGGGATATGGGGGTCAGGATCCATCTAATGGCATGTATGTACATTGATTGTGGGGAAACTAGCCTATTCAAAAATATAATATTTCCTCGAAAATGCTGAACCACCCCGGCCCTTACCATTTTGGCCTGAAATTGGTGATAATTAAAATTTTTACAATATTTGCCCCTTCGCCCCTTTCAAAGGGATATGGGGGTCAGGATCCATCTAATGGCATGTATGTACATTCATCGTGGGGAAACTAGCCTATTAAAAAAAATATAATATTTTCCTCCAAATGCTGAACCACCCTGGACCTTCTAATTTCGGCCCGAAAGTTGTGATAATCAAATTTTTACAATATTTGCCCCTACGCCCCTTCCAAAGGGATATGGGGTCAGGATCCATCTAATGCATGTATGTACATTCATTGTTGAGAAACTAGCCTATTAAAAAAATTATATTTTTCCTCCAAAATGCTGAACCACCCCGGACCTTCTAATTTCGGCCCGAAAATGTGTAAATTCAAATTTTACAATATTTGCCCCTACGCCCCTTTCAAAGGGATATGGGGGTCAAGATCCATCTAATGGCATGTATGTACATTCATTGTGGGGAAACTAGCCTATTAAAAAAAATATATATTTTCCTCCAAAATGCTGAGCCACCCTGGACTTTCTAATCACGGCCTGAAAGTTGTGATAATTCAAATTACACAATATTTGCCCTACGCCCCTTTCAAAGGGATATCGGGGTCAGGATCCATCTAATGGCATGTATGGCCATTTATTGTGGGGAAACTAACCTATTAAAAAAAATATATATTTTCCTCCAAAATGCTGAACCACCCGGACCTGCTAATTTCGGCCCAAAAGTTGTGATAATTCAATCTTTTACAATATTTGCCCCTTCGCCCCTTTCAAAGGGATATGGGGGTCAGGATCCATCTAATGGCATGTATGGACATTCATTGTGGGGAAACTAGCCTATTAAAAAAATAATATTATTTCCTCCAAAATGCTGAACCACCCCGGACCTTCTAATTTCGGTCCAAAAGTTGTGATAATTCAAATTTTTACAATATTTGCCCCTACGCCCCTTCAAAGGGATATGGGGGTCAGGATCCATCTAATGGCATGTATGTACATTGATTGTGGGGAAACTAGCCTATTCAAAAATATATATTTTCCTCGAAAATGCTGAACCACCCCGGCCCTTACCATTTTGGCCTGAAATTGGTGATAATTAAAATTTTTACAATATTTGCCCCTACGCCCCTTTCAAAGGGATATGGGGGTCAGGATCCATCTAATGGCATGTATGTACATTCATCGTGGGGAAACTAGCCTATTAAAAAAATATAATATTTTCCTCCAAAATGCTGAACCACCCCGGACCTTCTAATTTCGGTCCAAAGTTGTGATAATTCAAATTTTTACACATTTGCCCCTAAGCCCCTTCCAAAGGGATATGGGGGTCAGGATCCATCTAATGGCATTTATGTACATTCATTGTGGGGAAACTAGCCTATTAAAAAAAAAAAAAATTTTCCTCCAAGATGCTGAACCACCCCCGGCCCTTACAATTTCGGCCTGAAATTGGTGTTTATTCAAATTATCACAATATTTGCCCCTATGCCCCTTTTAAAGGGATATGGGGGTCAAGATCCATCTAATGGCATGTGGACATTCATTGTGGGGAAACTAACCTATTAAAAAATATATATATTTTCCTCCAAAATGCTGAACCACCCTGGACCTTCTAATTTCGGCCCGAAAGTTGTGATAATCAAATTTTTACAATATTTGCCCCTACGCCCCTTCAAAGGGATATGGGGTCAGGATCCATCAAATGGCATGTATGTACATTCATTGTGGGGAAACTAGCCTATTAAAAAAATATATATTTTCCTCCAAAATGCTGAGCCACCCTGGACTTTCTAATCTCGGCCTGAAAGTTGTGATAATTCAAATTATCACAATATTTGCCCCTACGCCCCTTTCAAAGGATATCGGGGTCAAGATCCATCTAATGGCATGTAGGACATTCATTGTTGGGAAAACTACCTATTAAAAAAATATATATTTTCCTCCAAAATGCTGAGCCACCCCGGACCTGCTAATTTCGGCCCAAAAGTTGTGATAATTCAATTTTTTACAATATTTGCCCCTTCGCCCCTTTCAAAGGGATATGGGGGTCAGGATCCATCTAATGGCATGTATGGACATTCATTGTGGGGAAACTAGCCTATTAAAAAAATATAATATTTTCCTCCAAAATGCTGAGCCACCCGGACCTTGCTAATTTTCGGCCCAAAGTTGGTGATAATTCAAATTTTTACAATATTTGCCCCTACGCCCCTTCCAAAGGGATATGGGGGTCAGGATCCATCTAATGGCATGTATGTACATTCATTGTTGAGAAACTAGCCTATTAAAAAAATATATATTTTTTCCTCCAAAATGCTGAACCACCCCGGACCTTCTAATTTCGGCCCGAAAAATGTTATAATTCAAATTTTTACAATATTTGCCCCTACCCCCTTTCAAAGGATATGGGGGTCAAGATCCATCTAATGGCATGTATGTACATTCATTGTGGGGAAACTAGCCTATTAAAAAAAATATATATTTTCCTCCAAAATGCTGAGCCACCCTGGACTTTCTAATCTCGGCCTGAAAGTTGTGATAATTCAAATTATCACAATATTTGCCCCTACGCCCCTTTCAAAGGGATATCGGGGTCAAGATCCATCTAATGGCATGTATGGACATTCATTGTGGGAAACTAACCTATTAAAAAAAATATATATTTTCCTCCAAAATGCTGAGCCACCCGGACCTGCTAATTGGCCCAAAAGTTGTGATAATTCAATTTTTACAATATTTGCCCCTTCGCCCTTTCAAAGGGATATGGGGGTCAGGATCCATCTAATGCATGTATGGACATTCATTGTGGGGAAACTAGCCTATTAAAAAAAATAATATTTTCCTCCAAAATGCTGAGCCACCCCGGACCTTCTAATTTCGCCCAAAAGTTGTGATAATTCAAATTTTTACAATATTTGCCCCTACGCCCCTTCCAAAGGGATATGGGGGTCAGGATCCATCTAATGGCATGTATGTACATTCATTGTGGGGAAACTAGCCTATTAAAAAAAATATATATTTTCCTCCAAAATGCTGAACCACCCCGGACCTTCTAATTTCGGCCCGAAAAATGTTTATAATTCAAATTTTTACAATATTTGCCCCTACGCCCCTTTCAAAGGGATATGGGGTCAAGATCCATCTAATGGCATGTATGTACATTCATTGTGGGGAAACTAGCCTATTAAAAAAAATATATATTTTCCTCCAAAATGCTGAGCCACCCCGGACTTTCTAATCTCGGCCTGAAAGTTGTGATAATTCAAATTATCACAATATTTGCCCCTACGCCCCTTTCAAAGGGATCGGGGTCAAGATCCATCTAATGGCATGTATGTACATTCATTGTGGGGAAACTAACCTATTAAAAAAAATATATATTTTTCCTCCAAAATGCTGAACCACCCCGGCCCCTAAATTCGGCCCAAAAGTTGTGATAATTCAATCTTTTACAATATTTGCCCCTTCGCCCCTTTCAAAGGGATATGGGGTCAGATCCATCTAATGGCATGTATGGACATTCATTGTGGGGAAACTAGCCTATTCAAAAAATATAATATTTTTCCTCCAAATGCTGAACCACCCCGGCCCTTACCATTTCGGCCTGAAAGTTGGTGATAATTCAAAATTTTTACAATATTTGCCCCTTCGCCCCTTTCAAAGGGATATGGGGGTCAGGATCCATCTAATGGCATGTATGTACATTCATTGTGGGGAAACTAGCCTATTAAAAAATATAATATTTTCCTCCAAAATGCTGAACCACCCCGGACCTTCTAATTTCGGCCCAAAGTTGTGATAATCAAATTTTTACAACATTTGCCCCTACGCCCCTTCCAAAGGGATATGGGGGTCAGGATCCATCTAATGGCATGTATGTACATTCATTGTGGGGAAACTAGCCTATTAAAAAAAAAAATATTTTCCTCCAAAATGCTGAACCACCCCGGCCCTTACAATTTGGCCTGAAATTGTGTTTATTCAAATTATCACAATATTTGCCCCTACGCCCCTTTCAAAGGGATATGGGGTCAAGATCCATCTAATGGCATGTATGGACATTCATTGTGGGGAAACTAACCTATTAAAAAAATATATTATTTTCCTCCAAAATGCTGAACCACCCTGGACCTTCTATTTCGGCCCGAAAGTTGTGATAATCAAATTTTTACAATATTTGCCCCTACGCCCCTTCCAAAGGGATATGGGGGTCAGGATCCATCTAATGGCATGTATGTACATTCATTGTTGGGAAACTACCTATTAAAAAAATATATATTTTTCCTCCAAAATGCTGAACCACCCCGACCTTCTAATTTCGGCCCGAAAATTGTTATAATTCAAATTTTTTACAATATTTGCCCCTACGCCCTTTCAAAGGGATATGGGGGTCAAGATCCATCTAATGGCATGTATGTACATTCATTGTGGGGAAACTAGCCTATTAAAAAAATATATATTTTCCTCCAAAATGCTGAACCACCCTGACCTTCTAATCTCGGCCTGAAAGTTGTGATAATTCAAATTTCACAATATTTGCCCCTACGCCCCTTCAAAGGGATATGGGGGTCAGGATCCATCTAATGGCATGTATGTACATTCATTGTGGGGAAACTAGCCTATTAAAAAAAAAATATTTTCCTCCAAAATGCTGAACCACCCCGGCCCTTACAATTTCGGCCTGAAATTGTGTTAATTCAAATTATTACAATATTTGCCCCTATGCCCCTTTTAAAGGGATATGGGGGTCAAGATCCATCTAATGGCATGTATGTACATTCATTGTGGGGAAACTAACCTATTAAAAAATATATATTTTCCTCCAAAATGCTGAACCACCCTGGACCTTCTAATTTCGCCCGAAAGTTGTGATAATTCAAATTTTTACAATATTTGCCCCTACGCCCCTTCCAAAGGGATATGGGGTCAGGATCCATCTAATGGCATGTATGTACATTCATTGTTGAGAAACTAGCCTATTAAAAAAAATATATATTTTCCTCCAAAATGCTGAGCCACCCTGGACTTTCTAATCTCGGCCTGAAAGTTGTGATAATTCAAATTATCACAATATTTGCCCCTACGCCCCTTTCAAAGGGATATGGGGGTCAAGATCCATCTAATGGCATGTATGTACATTCATTGTGGGGAAACTAGCCTATTAAAAAAAATATATTTTCCTCCAAAATGCTAACCACCCCGGCCCTTACCATTTCGGCCTGAAATTGGTGTTTATTCAAATTATCACAATATTTGCCCCTACGCCCCTTTCAAGGGATATGGGGGTCAAGATCCATCTAATGGCATGTATGGACATTTATTGTGGGGAAACTAACCTATTAAAAAAAATATATATTTTCCTCCAAAATGCTGAGCCACCCGGACCTTCTAATTTCGGCCCAAAAGTTGTGATAATTCAAATTTTTACAATATTTGCCCCTACGCCCCTTCCAAAGGGATATGGGGGTCAGGATCCATCTAATGGCATGTATGTACATTCATTGTGGGGAAACTAGCCTATTAAAAAAAATAATATTTTCCTCCAAAATGCTGAACCACCACGGACCTTCTAATTTCGGTCCAAAAGTTGTGATAATTCAAATTTTTACAATATTTGACCCTACGCCCTTCCAAAGGGATATGGGGGTCAGGATCCATCTAATGGCATGTATGTACATTCATTGTGGGGAAACTAGCCTATTCAAAAATATAATATTTTCCTCGAAAATGCTGAACCACCCCGGCCCTTACCATTTTGGCCTGAAATTGGTGTTTATTCAAATTATCACAATATTTGCCCCTACGCCCCTTTCAAAGGGATATGGGGGTCAGGATCCATCTAATGGCATGTATGGACATTCATTGTGGGAAACTAGCCTATTAAAAAAAAAAATATTTTCCTCCAAAATGCTGAACCACCCCGGCCCTAACAATTCGGCACGAAAGTTGTGATAATTCAAATTTTTACAATATTTGCCCCTACGCCCCTTTCAAAGGGATATGGGGGTCAGGATCCATCTAATGGCATGTATGTACATTCATTGTGGGGAAACTAGCCTATTCAAAAAATATAATATTTTCCTCCAAAATGCTGAACCACCCGGGACCCTTCTAATTTCGGCCTGAAAGTGGTGTGATAATTCAAATTTTACAATATTTGCCCCTACGCCCCTTCCAAGGGATATGGGGGTCAGGATCCATCTAATGGCATGTATGTACATTCATTGTGGGGAAACTAGCCTATTCAAAAATATAATTTTTTCCTTCAAAATGCTGAACCACCCGGCCCTTACAATTTCGGCACGAAAGTTGTGATAATTCAATTTTTACAATATTTGCCCCTACGCCCCTTTCAAAGGGATATGGGGTCAGGATCCATCTAATGGCATGTATGGACATTCATTGTGGGGAAACTAGCCTATTAAAAAAAAAAATATTTTCCTCCAAAATGCTGAACCACCCCGGACCTTCTAATTTCGGCCCGAAAGTTGTGATAATTCAAATTTTTACAATATTTGCCCCTACGCCCCTTTCAAAGGGATATGGGGGTCAGGATCCATCTAATGGCATGTATGTACATTCATTGTGGGGAAACTAGCCTATTCAAAAAATATAATATTTTCCTCCAAAATGCTGAACCACCCCGGACCTTCTAATTTCGGCCTGAAAGTGTGATAATTCAAATTTTTACAATATTTGCCCCTACGCCCCTTTCAAAGGGATATGGGGGTCAGGATCCATCTAATGGCATGTATGTACATTCATTGTGGGGAAACTAGCCTATTCAAAAAATATAATATTTTCCTCCAAAATGCTGAACCACCCCGGCCCTTACCATTTCGGCCTGAAATTGGTGTTTATTCAAATTATCACAATTTTGCCCCTACGCCCCTTTCAAAGGGATATGGGGGTCAGGATCCATCTAATGGCAATGTATGGACATTCATTGTGGGGAAACTAACCTATTAAAAAAAATATATATTTTCCTCCAAAATGCTGAACCACCCCGACCTTCTAATTTCGGCCCAAAAGTTGTGATAATTCAAATTTTTACAATATTTGCCCCTACGCCCCTTCCAAAGGGATATGGGGGTCAGGATCCATCTAATGGCATGTATGTACATTCATTGTGGGGAAACTAGCCTATTAAAAAAATATAATATTTTCCTCCAAAATGCTGAACCACCCCGGACCTTCTAATTTCGGTCCAAAAGTGTGATAATTCAAATTTTTACAATATTTGCCCCTACGCCCCTTCCAAGGGATATGGGGGTCAGGATCCATCTAATGGCATGTATGTACATTCATTGTGGGGAAACTAGCCTATTCAAAAATATAATATTTTCCTCCAAAATGCTGAACCACCCCGGCCCTTACCATTTTGGCCTGAAATTGGTGATAATTAAAATTTTACAATATTTGCCCCTTCGCCCCTTTCAAAGGGATATGGGGGTCAGGATCCATCTAATGGCATGTATGGACATTCATTGTGGGGAAACTAGCCTATTAAAAAATATAATATTTTCCTCCAAAATGCTGAACCACCCGGCCCTGCTAATTTCGGCCCAAAAGTTGTGATAATTCAAATTTTTACAATATTTGCCCCTACGCCCCTTCCAAAGGGATATGGGGGTCAGGATCCATCTAATGGCATGTATGTACATTCATTGTGGAGAAACTAGCCTATTAAAAAAAATATATATTTTCCTCCAAAATGCTGAACCACCCCGGACCTTCTAATTTCGGCCCGAAAAATGTTATAATTCAAATTTTTACAATATTTGCCCCTACGCCCCTTTCAAAGGGATGGGGGTCAAGATCCATCTAATGGCATGTATGTACATTCATTGTGGGGAAACTAGCCTATTAAAAAAATATATATTTTCCTCCAAAATGCTGAGCCACCCTGGACTTTCTATTTCGGCCTGAAAGTTGTGATAATTCAAATTATCACAATATTTGCCCCTACGCCCCTTTCAAAGGGATATGGGGGTCAAGATCCATCTAATGGCATGTATGGACATTCATTGTGGGGAAACTAACCTATTAAAAAAAATATATATTTTCCTCCAAAATGCTGAACCACCCGGACCTTCTAATTTCGGCCCAAAAGTTGTGATAATTCAATTTTTACAATATTTGCCCCTTCGCCCCTTTCAAAGGGATATGGGGGTCAGGATCCATCTAATGGCATGTATGGACATTCATTGTGGGGAAACTAGCCTATTCAAAAATATAATATTTTCCTCGAAAATGCTGAACCACCCCGGCCCTTACCATTTTGGCCTGAAATTGGTGATAATTAAAATTTTTACAATATTTGCCCCTTCGCCCCTTTCAAAGGGATATGGGGTCAGGATCCATCTAATGGCATGTATGTACATTCATTGTGGGGAAACTAGCCTATTAAAAAATATAATATTTTCCTCCAAAATGCTGAACCACCCGGACCTTCTAATTTCGGCCCAAAAGTTGTGATAATTCAAATTTTTACAATATTTGCCCCTACGCCCCTTCCAAAGGGATATGGGGGTCAGGATCCATCTAATGGCATGTATGTACATTCATTGTGGGGAAACTAGCCTATTAAAAAAAAAAAATATTTTCCTCCAAAATGCTGAACCACCCCGGCCCTTACAATTTCGGCCTGAAATTGGTGTTTATTCAAATTATCACAATATTTGCCCCTATGCCCCTTTCAAAGGGATATCGGGGTCAAGATCCATCTAATGGCATGTATGGACATTCATTGTGGGGAAACTAACCTATTAAAAAATATATATATTTTCCTCCAAAATGCTGAACCACCCTGGACCTTCTAATTTCGGCCGAAAGTTGTGATAATCAAATTTTTACAATATTTGCCCCTACGCCCCTTCCAAAGGGATATGGGGGTCAGGATCCATCTAATGGCATGTATGTACATTCATTGTTGAGAAACTAGCCTATTAAAAAAAATATATATTTTCCTCCAAAATGCTGAACCACCCCGGACCTTCTAATTTCGGCCCGAAAATGTTATAATTCAAATTTTTACAATATTTGCCCCTACGCCCCTTTCAAAGGGATATGGGGGTCAAGATCCATCTAATGGCATGTATGTACATTCATTGTGGGGAAACTAGCCTATTAAAAAAATATATATTTTCCTCCAAAATGCTGAACCACCCTGGACTTTCTAATCTCGGCCTGAAGTTGTGATAATTCAAATTATCACAATATTTGCCCCTACGCCCCTTCCAAAGGGATATGGGGGTCAGGATCCATCTAATGGCATGTATGTACATTCATTGTGGGGAAACTAGCCTATTAAAAAAAAAAATATTTTCCTCCAAAATGCTGAACCACCCCGGCCCTTACATTTCGGCCTGAAATTGGTGTTTATTCAAATTATCACAATATTTGCCCCTATGCCCCTTTTAAGGGATATCGGGGTCAAGATCCATCTAATGGCATGTATGGACATTCATTGTGGGGAAACTAACCTATTAAAAAAATATATATTTTTCCTCCAAAATGCTGAACCACCCTGGACCTTCTAATTTCGGCCCGAAAGTTGTGATAATCAAATTTTTACAATATTTGCCCCTACGCCCCTTCCAAAGGGATATGGGGGTCAGGATCCATCTAATGGCATGTATGTACATTCATTGTGGAAAACTAGCCTATTAAAAAAAATATATTTTCCTCCAAAATGCTGAACCACCCCGGACTTTCTAATCTCGGCCTGAAAGTTGTGATAATTCAAATTATCACAATATTTGCCCCTACGCCCCTTTCAAAGGGATATCGGGGTCAAGATCCATCTAATGGCATGTATGTACATTCATTGTGGGGAACTCGCCTATTAAAAAAATATATATTTTTTCCTCCAAAATGCTAACCACCCCGGCCCTTACCATTTCGGCCTGAAATTGGTGTTTATTCAAATTATCACAATATTTGCCCCTACGCCCCTTTCAAAGGGATATGGGGGTCAAGATCCATCTAATGCAATGTAGGACATTTATTGTGGGGAAACTAACCTATTAAAAAAATATATATTTTCCTCCAAAATGCTGAGCCACCCCGGACCTTCTAATTTCGGCCCAAAAGTTGTGATAATTCAAATTTTTACAATATTTGCCCCTACGCCCCTTCCAAAGGGATATGGGGGTCAGGATCCATCTAATGGCATGTATGTACATTCATTGTGGGAAACTAGCCTATTAAAAAAATATAATATTTTCCTCCAAAATGCTGAACCACACCGGACCTTCTAATTTCGGTCCAAAAGTTGTGATAATTCAAATTTTTACAATATTTGACCCTACGCCCTTCAAAGGGATATGGGGTCAGGATCCATCTAATGGCATGTATGTACATTGATTGTGGGGAAACTAGCCTATTCAAAAAATATAATATTTTCCTCGAAAATGCTGAACCACCCCGGCCCTTACCATTTTGGCCTGAAATTGGTGTTTATTCAAATTATCACAATATTTGCCCCTACGCCCCTTTCAAAGGGATATCGGGGTCAAGATCCATCTAATGGCATGTATGGACATTCATTGTGGGGAAACTAGCCTATTAAAAAAAAAAAAATATTTCCTCCAAAATGCTGAACCACCCCGGCCCTACAATTTCGGCACGAAAGTTGTGAAAATTCAAATTTTTAACGATATTTGCCCTTCGCCCCTTTCAAAGGGATATGGGGGTCAGGATCCATCTAATGGCATGTATGTACATTCATTGTGGGGAAACTAGCCTATTCAAAAAATATAATTTTCCTCCAAAATGCTGAACCACCCCGGACCTTCTAATTTCGGCCTGAAAGTTGTGATAATTCAAATTTTTACGATATTTGCCCCTACGCCCCTTCCAAAGGGATATGGGGGTCAGGATCAATGTAATGGCATGTATGTACATTCATTGTGGGGAAACTAGCCTAATCAAAAATATAATTTTTCCTTCAAAATGCTGAACCACCCCGGCCCTTACCATTTCGGCACGAAAGTTGTGATAATTCAAATTTTTACAATATTTGCCCCTACGCCCCTTTCAAAGGGATATGGGGGTCAGGATCCATCTAATGTCATGTATGGACATTCATTGTGGGGAAACTAACCTATTAAAAAAAAAAAAATATTTTCCTCCAAAATGCTGAACCACCCCGGACCTTCTAATTTCGGCCCGAAAGTTGTGATAATTCAAATTTTTACAATATATGCCCCTACGCCCCTTCCAAAGGGATATTGGGGTCAGGATCCATCTAATGGCATGTATGTACATTCATTGTGGGGAAACTAGCCTATTCAAAAAATATAATATTTTCCTCCAAAATGCTGAACCACCCCGGACCTTCTAATTTTTCGGCCTGAAAGTTGTGATAATTCAAATTTTTACAATATTTGCCCCTACGCACCTTCCAAAGGGATATGGGGGTCAGGATCATGTAATGGCATGTGTGTACATTCATTGTGGGGAAACTAGCCTATTAAAAAAAAATATATTATATTTTCCTCCAAAATGCTGAACCACCCCGGCCCTTACCATTTCGGCCTGAAATTGGTGTTTATTCAAATTATCACAATATTTGCCCCTACGCCCCTTTCAAAGGGATATGGGGGTCAGATCCATCTAATGCAATGTAAGGACATTTATTGTGGGGAAACTAACCTATTAAAAAAATATATATTTTCCTCCAAAATGCTGAGCCACCCCGGACCTTCTAATTTCGGCCCAAAGTTGTGATAATTCAAATTTTTACAATATTTGCCCCTACGCCCCTTCCAAAGGATATGGGGGTCAGGATCCATCTAATGGCATGTATGTACATTCATTGTGGGGAAACTAGCCTATTAAAAAAAATAATATTTTCCTCCAAAATGCTGAACCACCCCGGACCTTCTAATTTCGGTCCAAAAGTTGTGATAATTCAAATTTTTACAATATTTGCCCCTACGCCCCTTCCAAAGGGATATGGGGGTCAGGATCCATCTAATGGCATGTATGTACATTGATTGTGGGGAACTAGCCTATTCAAAAAATATAATATTTTCCTCGAAAATGCTGAACCACCCCGGCCCTTACCATTTGGCCTGAAATTGGTGATAATTAAATTTTTACAATATTTGCCCCTTCGCCCCTTTCAAAGGGATATGGGGGTCAGGATCCATCTAATGGCATGTATGTACATTCATCGTGGGAAACTAGCCTATTAAAAAAATAATATTTTCCTCCAAAATGCTGAACCACCCCGGACCTTCTAATTTCGGCCAAAGTTGTGATAATTCAAATTTTTACAACATTTGCCCCTACGCCCCTTCCAAAGGGATATGGGGTCAGGATCCATCTAATGGCATGTATGTACATTGATTGTGGGGAAACTAGCCTATTCAAAAAATATAATATTTTCCTCCAAAATGCTGAACCACCCCGGCCCTTACCATTTTGGCCTGAAATTGGTGTTTATTCAAATTATCACAATATTTCCCCCTACGCCCCTTTCAAAGGGATATCGGGGTCAAGATCCATCTAATGGCATGTATGGACATTCATTGTGGGAAAACTAACCTATTAAAAAAATATATATTTTCCTCCAAAATGCTGAGCCACCCCGGACCTTCTAATTTCGGCCCGAAAGTTGTGATAATTCAAATTTTTACAATATTTGCCCCTACGCCCCTTTCAAAGGGATATGGGGTCAGGATCCATCTAATGGCATGTATGTACATACATTGTGGGGAAACTAGCCTAATCAAAAAAATATAATATTTTTCCTTCAAAATGCTGAACCACCCCGGCCCTTACATTTTCGCCCGAAAGTTGTGATAATTCAAATTTTTACAATATTTGCCCCTATGCCCCTTTCAAAGGGATATGGGGGTCAAGATCCATCTAATGGCATGTAGGTACATTCATTGTGGAGAAACTAGCCTATTAAAAAAATATATATTTTCCTCCAAAATGCTGAACCACCCCGGCCCTTACCATTTCGGCCCGAAAGTTGTGATAATTCAAATTTTTACAATATTTGCCCTTCGCCCCTTTCAAAGGGATATGGGGTCAGGATCAACCTAATGGAATGTATGTACATTCATTGTGGGGAAACTAACCTATTAAAAAAATATATATTTTCCTCCAAAATGCTGAACCACCCCGGACCTTCTAATTTCGGCCTAAAAAATATTATGATTCAAATTTTTACAATATTTGCCCCTACGCCCTTTCAAAGGGATATGGGGTCAGATCCATCTAATGGCATGTACGTACATTCATTGTGGGGAAACTAGCCTATTCAAAAAATATAATTTTTTTCCTTCAAAATGCTGAACCACCCCGGCCCTTACCATTTCGGCACGAAAGTTGTGATAATTCAAATTTTTACAATATTTGCCCCTACGCCCCTTTCAAAGGGATATGGGGGTCAGGATCCATCTAATGGCATGTATGGACATTCATTGTGGGAAACTAACCTATTAAAAAAAATATTTTCCTCCAAAATGCTGAACCACCCCGGACCTTCTAATTTCGGCCCGAAAGTTGTGATAATTCAAATTTTTACAATATTTGCCCCTACGCCCCTTCAAAGGGATATGGGGTCAGGATCCATCTAATGGCATGTATGTACATTCATTGTGGGGAAACTAGCCTATTCAAAAATATAATATTTTCCTCCAAAATGCTGAACCACCCCGGACCTTCTAATTTCGGCCTGAAAGTTGTGATAATTCAAATTTTTACAATATTTGCCCCTACGCCCCTTTCAAAGGGATATGGGGGTCAGGATCCATCTAATGGCATGTGTGTACATTCATTGTGGGGAAACTAGCCTATTCAAAAATATTATATTTTCCTCCAAAATGCTGAACCACCCGGCCCTTACCATTTCGGCCTGAAATTGGTGTTTATTCAAATTATCACAATATTTGCCCCTACGCCCCTTTCAAAGGGATATGGGGGTCAAGATCCATCTAATGGCATGTAAGGACATTATTGTGGGGAACTAACCTATTAAAAAAAATATATATTTTCCTCCAAAATGCTGAACCACCCCGGACCTTCTAATTTCGGCCCAAAGTTGTGATAATTCAAATTTTTACAATATTTGCCCCTACGCCCCTTTCAAAGGGATATGGGGGTCAGGATCCATCTAATGGCATGTATGTACATTCATTGTGGGGAAACTAGCCTATTAAAAAATATATATTTTCCTCCAAAATGCTGAACCACCCCGGACCTTCTAATTTCGGCCAAAAGTTGTGATAATTCAAATTTTTACAATATTTGCCCCTACGCCCCTTCCAAAGGGATATGGGGGTCAGGATCCATCTAATGGCATGTATGTACATTGATTGTGGGGAAACTAGCCTATTCAAAAAATATAATATTTTCCTCCAAAATGCTGAACCACCCCGGCCCTTACCATTTTGGCCTGAAATGGTGATAATTCAAATTTTTACAATATTTGCCCCTTCGCCCCTTTCAAAGGGATATGGGGGTCAGGATCCATCTAATGGCATGTATGTACATTCATTGTGGGGAAACTAGCCTATTAAAAAATATAATATTTTCCTCCAAATGCTGAACCACCCCGGACCTTCTAATTTCGGTCCTGAAAGTTGTGATAATTCAAATTTTACAATATTTGCCCCTACGCCCCTTCCAAAGGGATATGGGGGTCAGGATCCATCTAATGGCATGTATGTACATTCATTGTGGGGAAACTAGCCTATTCAAAAAATATAATATTTTCCTCCAAAATGCTGAACCACCCCGGCCCTTACCATTTTGGCCTGAAATTGGTGTATTCAAATTATCACAATATTTGCCCCTACGCCCCTTTCAAAGGGATATCGGGGTCAAGATCCATCTAATGGCATGTATGGACATTCATTGTGGAAAACTAACCTATTAAAAAAATATATATTTTTCCTCCAAATGCTGAACCACCCCGGACCTTCTAATTTCGGCCCGAAAGTTGTGATAATTCAAATTTTTACAATATTCCCCTACGCCCCTTTCAAAGGGATATGGGGGTCAGGATCCATCTAATGGCATGTATGTACATACATTGTGGGGAAACTAGCCTAATCAAAAATATAATATTTTTTCCTTCAAAATGCTGAACCACCCCGCCCTTACATTTTCGGCCCGAAAGTTGTGATAATTCAAATTTTTACAATATTTGCCCCTATGCCCCTTTCAAAGGGATATGGGGGTCAAGATCCATCTAATGGCATGTAGGTACATTCATTGTGGAGAAACTAGCCTATTAAAAAAATATATATTTTCCTCCAAAATCCTGAACCACCCCGGCCCTTACCATTTTTCGGCCCGAAAGTTGTGATAATTCAAATTTTTACAATATTTGCCCCTTCGCCCCTTCAACAAAGGGATATGGGAGTCAGGATCAATCTAATGGAATGTATGTACATTCATTGTGGGGAAACTAACCTATTAAAAAATATATATTTTCCTCCAAAATGCTGAACCACCCCGGACCTTCTAATTTCGGCCTAAAAAATATTATGATTCAAATTTTTACAATATTTGCCCCTACGCCCCTTTCAAAGGGATATGGGGGTCAGGATCCATCTAATGGCATGTACGTACATTCATTGTGGGGAAACTAGCCTATTAAAAAAAAAAATATTTTCCTCCAAAATGCTGAACCACCCCGGCCCCTACCATTTCGGCCTGAAATTGTGTTTATTCAAATTATCACAATATTTGCCCCTACGCCCCTTTCAAAGGGATATCGGGGTCAAGATCCATCTAATGGCATGTATGGACATTCATTGTGGGGAACTAACCTATTAAAAAATATATATTTTCCTCCAAAATGCTGAACCACCCTGGACCTTCTAATTTCGGCCCGAAAGTTGTGATAATCAAATTTTTACAATATTTGCCCCTACGCCCCTTCCAAAGGGATATGGGGGTCAGGATCCATCTAATGGCATGTATGTACATTCATTGTTGAGAAACTAGCCTATTAAAAAAAATATATATTTTCCTCCAAAATGCTGAACCACCCCGGACCTTCTAATTTCGGCCCGAAAAATGTTATAATTCAAATTTTTACAATATTTGCCCCTACGCCCCTTTCAAAGGGATATGGGGTCAAGATCCATCTAATGGCATGTATGTACATTCATTGTGGGGAAACTAGCCTATTAAAAAAATATATATTTTCCTCCAAAATGCTGAGCCACCCTGGACTTTCTAATCACGGCCTGAAAGTTGTGATAATTCAAAATTATCACAATATTTGCCCCTACGCCCCTTTCAAAGGGATATCGGGGTCAAGATCCATCTAATGGCATGTATGGACATTTATTGTGGGGAAACTAACCTATTAAAAAAAATATAATTTTCCTCCAAAATGCTGAGCCACCCGGACCTGCTAATTTCGGCCCAAAAGTTGTGATAATTCATCTTTTACAATATTTGCCCCTTCGCCCCTTTCAAAGGGATATGGGGGTCAGGATCCATCTAATGGCATGTATGGACATTCATTGTGGGGAAACTAGCCTATTAAAAAAATATAATATTTTCCTCCAAAATGCTGAACCACCCCGGACCTTCTAATTTCGGTCCAAAAGTTGTGATAATTCAAATTTTTACAATATTTGCCCCTACGCCCCTTCCAAAGGGATATGGGGGTCAGGATCCATCTAATGGCATGTATGTACATTGATTGTGGGAAACTAGCCTATTCAAAAAATATAATATTTTCCTCGAAAATGCTGAACCACCCCGGCCCTTACCATTTTGGCCTGAAATTGGTGATAATTAAATTTTTACAATATTTGCCCCTTCGCCCCTTTCAAAGGGATATGGGGGTCAGGATCCATCTAATGGCATGTATGTACATTCATCGTGGGGAAACTAGCCTATTAAAAAATATAATATTTTCCTCCAAAATGCTGAACCCCCCGGACCTTCTAATTTCGGTCCAAAAGTTGTGATAATTCAAATTTTTACAACATTTGCCCCTAAGCCCCTTCCAAAGGGATATGGGGGGTCAGGATCCATCTAATGGCAATTATGTACATTCATTGTGGGGAAACTAGCCTATTAAAAAAAAAAATATTTTCCTCCAAGATGCTGAACCACCCCGGCCCTTACAATTTCGGCCTGAAATTGGTGTTTATTCAAATTATCACAATATTTGCCCCTATGCCCCTTTAAAGGGATATCGGGGTCAAGATCCATCTAATGGCATGTATGGACATTCATTGTGGGGAAACTAACCTATTAAAAAATATATATATTTTCCTCCAAAATGCTGAACCACCCTGGACCTTCTAATTTCGGCCCGAAAGTTGTGATAATCAAATTTTTACAATATTTGCCCCTACGCCCCTTTCCAAGGGATATGGGGGTCAGGATCCATCTAATGGCATGTATGTACATACATTGTGGGGAAACTAGCCTAATCAAAAATATAATTTTTTCCTTCAAAATGCTGAACCACCCCGGCCCTTACATTTTCGGCCCGAAAGTTGTGATAATTCAAATTTTTACAATATTTGCCCCTATGCCCCTTTCAAAGGGATATGGGGGTCAAGATCCATCTAATGGCATGTAGGTACATTCATTGTGGAGAAACTAGCCTATTAAAAAATATATATTTTCCTCCAAAATCCTGAACCACCCCGGCCCTTACCATTTCGGCCCGAAAGTTGTGATAATTCAAATTTTACAATATTTGCCCCTTCGCCCTTTCAAAGGGATATGGGAGTCAGGATCAACCTAATGGCATGTATGTACATTCATTGTGGGGAAACTAACCTATTAAAAAAATATATATATTTTCCTCCAAAATGCTGAACCACCCCGGACCTTCTATTTCGGCCTAAAAATATTATGATTCAATTTTTACAATATTTGCCCCTACGCCCCTTTCAAAGGGATATGGGGGTCAGGATCCATCTAATGGCATGTACGTACATTCATTGTGGGGAAACTAGCCTATTAAAAAAAAAAAAATATTTTCCTCCAAAATGCTGAACCACCCCGGCCCTTACCATTTCGGCCTGAAATTGGTGTTTATTCAAATTATCACAATATTTGCCCCTACGCCCCTTTTAAAGGGATATCGGGGTCAAGATCCATCTAATGGCATGTATGGACATTCATTGTGGGGAAACTAACCTATTAAAAAATATATATTTTTCCTCCAAAAATGCTGAACCACCCTGGACCTTCTAATTTCGGCCTGAAAGTTGTGATAATTAAAATTTTTACAATATTTGCCCCTTCGCCCCTTTCAAAGGGATATGGGGTCAGGATCCATCTAATGGCATGCATGTATGTACATTCATTGTGGGGAACTACCTATTAAAAAATACAATATTTTCCTCCAAAATGCTGAACCACCCCGGACCTTCTAATTTCGGCCAAAGTTGTGATAATTCAAATTTTTACAACATTTGCCCCTAAGCCCCTTCCAAAGGGATATGGGGGTCAGGATCCATCTAATGGCATTTATGTACATTCATTGTGGGGAAACTAGCCTATTAAAAAAAAAAAATATTTTCCTCCAAGATGCTGAACCACCCCGGCCCTTACAATTTCGGCCTGAAATTGGTGTTTATTCAAATTATCACAATATTTGCCCCTATGCCCCTTTTAAAGGGATATCGGGGTCAAGATCCATCTAATGGCATGTATGGACATTCATTGTGGGGAAACTAACCTATTAAAAAAATATATATTTTCCTCCAAAATGCTGAACCACCCCGGCCTTCTAATTTCGGCCCGAAAGTTGTGATAATCAATTTTTACAATATTTGCCCCTACGCGCCCCTTTCAAAGGGATATGGGGGTCAGGATCCATCTAATGGCATGTATGTACATTCATTGTGGGGAAACTAGCCTATTAAAAAAAATATATATTTTCCTCCAAATGCTGAGCCACCCCGGACCTTCTAATTTCGGCCCGAAAGTTGTGATAATTCAAATTTTTACAATATTTGCCCCTACGCCCCTTTCAAAGGGATATGGGGGTCAGGATCCATCTAATGGCATGTATGTACATTCATTGTGGGGAAACTAGCCTAATCAAAAAATATAATTTTTTCCTTCAAAATGCTGAACCACCCCGGACCCTTACATTTTCGGCCCGAAAGTTGTGATAATTCAAATTTTTACAATATTTGCCCCTATGCCCCTTTCAAAGGGATATGGGGGTCAAGATCCATCTAATGGCATGTAGGTACATTCATTGTGGGGAAACTAGCCTATTAAAAAATATATATTTTCCTCCAAAATCCTGAACCACCCCGGCCCTTACCATTTCGGCCCGAAAGTTGTGATAATTCAAATTTTTACAATATTTGCCCCTTCGCCCCTTTCAAAGGGATATGGGGTCAGGATCATCTAATGGAATGTATGTACATTCATTGTGGGGAAACTAACCTATTAAAAAATATATATATTTTCCTCCAAAATGCTGAACCACCCCGGACCTTCTAATTTCGGCCTAAAAAATATTATGATTCAAATTTTTACAATATTTGCCCCTACGCCCCTTTCAAAGGGATATGGGGGTCAGGATCCATCTAATGGCATGTACGTACATTCATTGTGGGAAAACTAGCCTATTAAAAAAAAAAATATTTTCCTCCAAAATGCTGAACCCCCCGGCCCTTACCATTTCGCCTGAAATTGGTGTTTATTCAAATTATCACAATATTTGCCCCTACGCCCCTTTTAAAGGGATATCGGGTCAAGATCCATCTAATGGCATGTATGGACATTCATTGTGGGGAAACTAGCTATTAAAAAAATATATATTTTCCTCCAAAATGCTGAACCACCCCTGGACCTTCTAATTTCGGCCCGAAAGTTTGTGATAATCAAATTTTTACAATATTTGCCCCTACGCCCCTTCCAAAGGGATATGGGGGTCAGGATCCATCTAATGGCATGTATGTACATTCATTGTTGAGAAACTAGCCTATTAAAAAAAATATATATTTTCCTCCAAAATGCTGAACCACCCCGGACCTTCTAATTTCGGCCCGAAAAATGTTATAATTCAAATTTTACAATATTTGCCCCTACGCCCCTTTCAAAGGGATATGGGGGTCAAGATCCATCTAATGGCATGTATGTACATTCATTGTGGGGAAACTAGCCTATTAAAAAAATATATATTTTCCTCCAAAATGCTGAGCCACCCGGACTTTCTAATCACGGCCTGAAAGTTGTGATAATTCAAATTATCACAATATTTGCCCCTACGCCCCTTTCAAAGGGATATCGGGGTCAGGATCCATCTAATGGCATGTATGGACATTTATTGTGGGAAACTAACCTATTAAAAAATATATATTTTCCTCCAAATGCTGCTGAGCCACCCGGACCTCTAATTTCGGCCCAAAAGTTGTGATAATTCAATCTTTTACAATATTTGCCCCTTCGCCCCTTTCAAAGGGATATGGGGTCAGGATCCATCTAATGGCATGTATGACATTCATTGTGGGGAAACTAGCCTATTAAAAAATATAATATTTTCCTCCAAAATGCTGAACCACCCCGGACCTTCTATTTCGTCCAAAAGTTGTGATAATTCAAATTTTTACAATATTTGCCCCTACGCCCCCCTTCCAAAGGGATATGGGGGTCAGGATCCATCTATGGCATGTATGTACATTCATTGTGGGAAACTAGCCTATTCAAAAAATATAATATTTTCCTCGAAAATGCTGAACCACCCCGGCCCTTACCATTTTGGCCTGAAATTGGTGATAATAAAATTTTTACAATATTTGCCCCTTCGCCCCTTTCAAAGGGATATGGGGGTCAGGATCCATCTAATGGCATGTATGTACATTCATCGTGGGGAAACTAGCCTATTAAAAAATATAATATTTTCCTCCAAAATGCTGAACCACCCTGGACCTTCTAATTTCGGCCCGAAAGTTGTGATAATCAAATTTTTACAATATTTGCCCCTACGCCCCTTCCAAAGGGATATGGGGGTCAGGATCCATCTAATGGCATGTATGTACATTCATTGTTGAGAAACTAGCCTATTAAAAAAAATATATATTTTCCTCCAAAATGCTGAACCACCCCGGACCTTCTAATTTCGGCCCGAAAATGTTATAATTCAAATTTTACAATATTTGCCCCTACGCCCCTTTCAAGGGATATGGGGGTCAAGATCCATCTAATGGCATGTATGTACATTCATTGTGGGGAAACTAGCCTATTAAAAAAAAATATATATTTTCCTCCAAAATGCTGAGCCACCCTGGACTTTCTAATCACGGCCTGAAAGTTGTGATAATTCAAATTATCACAATATTTGCCCCTACGCCCCTTTCAAAGGGATATCGGGGTCAAGATCCATCTAATGGCATGTATGGACATTTATTGTGGGGAAACTAACCTATTAAAAAA